>NC_088783.1:93300811-93662201 GCF_958450345.1 Calliphora vicina | reverse complement strand
GGTCAGAATATGCTGAAGGTGGGTCATATAAACTGCAGGAGTATGAGGCCTTCTTCAAATTCGGTGAAGTTTGACGAGATTAGTAGTATTTTAAAAGATAACACGTTTGACATATTTGCGGTTTCAGAAACATGGCTTAACGAATCTGTTTCTGACCTTTCTATTTGTATTCCTGGATATGTGTTCTGTCGAAGTGACCGTCCTTCAAGAGGTGGTGGAGTGGGGATTTTTCTATCTAATGGAGTTAAGTTCAGATCAGTTTTCAGCATATGTCTGGCTGCGCTTTGTGAGTCTCTGTTTTTAGAACTAGTTTTTGGTGGTGTTAAGGTTTTATTTGGTGTAGTGTATCTTCCAAATGGTAATTTAGTTGCCTTTGAGGAGCAGCATTGTCATATTTTAGCTGAGTATACTCAGATTGTCGTTGTCGGTGACTTTAATTGTAACCTTTTTAATTCTTCGAAATCTAGCCTTATGAGGTCACTGTGTATGACACTAAATTTGTCGATTGTTCACAACTCTATGCCTTCACATTACGATTTGGCCAACAACTCCACCTCCTTATTGGACTTTTTTTTGGTAAGTGATGTATCTTTGATTGCCTTTTCTGATCAAGTACAATGTCCAACGATTTCCGATCATGCTCTTATTTTTGCCTGTCTTAATTTCAGTTCTGTACAAGTACAGACATTTATTGAGTATCGTGATTACGAGAATATTGATTGGCATGGGTTATTTGCGTATTTATCTGATTTTGATTGTGGCCTTGTTTATGATTCTGTTGACGTTGATACTAAATGTGCTGCTGTTTCCTCTCTTATTGAAAATCTTTTTTCATATGTCCCTGTTGTTAAGAAAAGAGTACGGAAGGATAATAATGCTTGGATGAACTCAAGGGATGTCTCTTTTGCTAGATCCTTAAGAGATATGGCTTATTCTACGTACCGGTCAGACCGTTCTTCGGAAAATTGGAAGATGTACTGCAAATTTCGTAACAAAGCTAAAAATGTTATACGTCTAAAGAGAAGAGAACATTTTTCGAGACTTTTTTGGGGATTGGATTCTGCTGATATGTGGAGAGTTATTCGTAATTATGGATGTTCTAGAGATTGTAACAATACTACTTGGAATGGTGATGTTGAAGTGCTAAATAGCTTTTTTGTTGGTGATGATCTTGCTGGAGGTCGTGACGAATTTGAAAATTTTGTTAGTCCTAGGGGTAGCTTTACTTTTCGTTGTGTAGATGAAGCAGAGGTTATAGTGGCGCTTAACAAAGTAAAATCTAAATCTTTAGGTATTGATAACATTCCTATTAGGTTCATTAAACTAATATTTCCATATATCTCTACCTTGATCCTTGACCTGATTAATTTTATTTTTTCGTCCTCTGTCTTTCCAATAGCTTGGAAAACTGCTCGTGTTGTGCCTATCCCTAAATCTAAAGTGGTTAGTGATCCTGATGACCTTAGACCTATTTCGATACTTCCGGCTCTGTCAAAGGTTGTTGAACACCTTATTAAAGACCAGATACTTGAGTCAGTAATGTCGAGTATTTATGAGTCGCAGTATGCTTTCCGTCAAGGTTATAGTACTACATCCTTATTGCTTACCCTTACTGATTCTATTAGAGAGGATCAAAATATTGGTAGATTGTGTGCCTTAGTTTCTCTTGACTTATCTAAAGCTTTTAATACTATTTGTCATCTGAATCTAGTAAGGAAACTTAAGGATGAGTTCAAATTCTCAAACACTGCGTGTAAGCTGATTATGTCATATTTAAGTGGAAGATCACAATTTGTTGATTTTAAAAATATAAGATCGAGTCTACTTTCTCTTCATTCTGGTGTTCCTCAGGGATCAGTTTTGGGACCACTCTTATTTATTCTGTATGTAAATGATATTTACTTATGTTCTAATTCTATGAATTGTAAGACATATCTGTTTGCTGATGATGTATTCTTATTATTTTCTGGTGATCGTATGTCTTATGAGTTATTTGAAGAGGATGTTAATGATGGTCTTGAACGTGTATTGCAGTGGACTTATGCTAATAGGCTTACAATAAACTCCTCTAAGACCAAGGCGATTGTGTTTGGCTCTAGAGAAGATTTTTCTACTAATTTAAACTTTTATCTTGGTGATAGTCCTATTGAGTTTGTTTGCCGGCATAAGTGTTTGGGTGTTGTTATTGATAGTGGCCTTTTGTTTGGGAGTCATGTTGACTTGATTTCTGGTAGGATCTGGGGTACACTTCGAAGAATTTACTCAACTAATATGTATTTACCTTTACGCATCAGGGTGAGATTGGCCCATGCTCTTTTAATGCCTCAGATTTTGTATTGTCTTGAGGTGGTATCTGGGTCTTCAGGTTTTATCTTAAATAGGTTGCGACGAATTGTTCATACAATTGTGAGGTTTGCTTACAACGTTCGGATTAGGGATCATATTTCTTCTCATGTACACAAATTTCTTGGTTGCTCATTTTTTAATTTTATTAAATATAGAAATTTAGCGTTGTTTCATAATGTTATTAGTAGGAGTTTTCCTTCCACCTTATGTAATAAATTTGTCTTTTTGAGATCTGCTAGAAATCCTCAGGTTTTTATTCCTAGAATCTTTAGGCAGATTTTTGAGAGATCCTTTTTAGTTAGGATTGCTCGCTGCTGGAACTGCTTGCCTTATGAGCTTCGCATATTTTCACAATCCAACAATGTTTTTCGTCTTAAACTTCTGAATTACTTTGGTACCCTAGATTAATTACTTTATGACTTCTTACTTACCTATTTAAACTTATTGACCATATATTTCTTTGGTTTTGGTTTAAGCAGGAATTTCCGCTAATTGGGACTGTATTTTCTTATATATTTTTCTAAATATTTTACTTTTTCTCATATATTTGGCTGGGGAGCTAAATTTGTTTGTATGAATGTAATAGGACCATTTATTTAATTGTTATTTACTAAGTATAGTTTATATCTCAGGATTTTTATTACTATGTAATACATATTTATATTTTGGCCTAGAATGGCTTTGTATTACAATCTTGAATAAATAAAATAAAAAAATAAATAAAAAGTTTCAGTCTTACTTAAAGACAATTTTATTGCGGAATTTCGTTTTTTTTGGTTTATTCAATAAGCTAAGTAAAATATATTTTACATATTACAAACTGCTAAGTAAAATATATTTTACATATTCCAAACTGCTTAGTTATTTAAAAAAAAATTTATAAAATTTATTAAATATTAAGGAGTAATTTTTATATTATTCTCTAAATACTCAATATTATTTCATATACGTATTTATTTTAATAATAAAATTTATGTGGAAAAATCGTCGGCATATTAGTAATTTTACAAAAAAAATCGTCAAATCACTAAATTTACTCTAAAAAATCGTCAAAATGACGTAAAATCGTCACACCTAACACCACTGTATTGAGTACTTAGAAAAATATACAGTATCGAGTACTGAGTACCCAAATACTTTTGCAGCACTAATCCACAGATCTATTGTTCAGTGTTCCCTTGTCTTGTTGTGACACTATAGTTGGTACTTGTTGATTGTAATCTTCTGCTATTATAACCAAATTTAAAAATGAGTGCAGAGTTTAAAAAACAACCAAAAGGTTTTGCTACGAAGGCTATTCATGTGGGTCAGAAACCCGAACAGTGGAAAAGCCTGTGTGTAATTCCACCAATATGTATGAGCACAACATATAAACAAGATGGTCCTGGAGAACATAGGGTAAGAATTATTGTCGAAGTAGGCATGTGGTGTATACAAATTTATATATACAACGTAATCACTTTGCAATGCTTATAAGAATTCAAAAAGTTTTTAATGTTTAATTAAAATGTAATTAAATGTTGAATTTGTTAGCCTTAAAATTAGTACTAACCTAAATTATCCAGAATCTCTTGGAATAGCTAAATTTGTATTACAACCTAACTTCCTAAATAGAGTACATATTTCATCTAAAGTCCGATGGTATGAAAAGTATATCACAAAGTTACATATGTAGTGTATGCAAAATATTAGATGACTTGGTCAAACAATTATTTATAGGAAATGAAATCATATTTTAATTTGTTATATCGTTATCCGGAATACAGAACGACATAACTAACAAACAGTTGAAATCGTATTTTACCAAAATCCTCATTTCGCCAAATTTCAGAATATTGTGAACAAATTATCAAAAGTGACAAACACTACTAATGTGCTGTTTTTCAATAGCGAACGAGTGATTTGAGTGGACGTTTTACATGTATTTTGTTGTTGTTACAATAACAAAACACGTGTTAAATTTCCACTCAAATCACTCGTTCGCTATTGAAAAACAGCATATTAGTAGTGTTTGTCACTTTTGATAATTTGTTCACAATATTCTGAAATTTGGCGAAATGAGGATTTTGGTAAAATACGATTTCAACTGTTTGTTAGTTATGTCGTTCTGTATTCCGGATAACGATATAACAAATTAAAAAAAGAAGCAAAAACACATAACGTTTTTGCTTCTTTTGTAAACTTTTAAAAATTTTAGTTACATTGCTTTTAATCTAATCTGAGATTGTATTGGCATTAAAATGTCTAACCTTAAATTTAAACAATAAATTCAGAATGTTTTGCGAGCAGAAGCCTTACTGACCAAATATATTGCAGTCGGATGTATTTTGTTTTTGTATGGCGATTAATTGCTTTAATTTCTTATCAATTTAATAAATACACAAGTGTCAGTATAAATATAGCAGAAGACATGCTTGACAACAAAGAACGGATATGATATATAAACATACATACAAGGTGGCGCAAAAGTAAACTTCCGATGTTTTTTGGCTGTAATTAAAAACTGATTCTTGTGGATTATTTTTATTTGGTATTTTAATTTTTTTTACATCGAGAATATGATGTCATGTAAATGGACGCCGCCACAGTTGATTGTCATTTGAGCCCTTTTTATGGCATTTTCATCACTTTGGCCAAAATTTCCGGCGATAGGTCCTCACATTCTTGACGGATATTGTTTTTAAGAGCTGCAAGAGTCTGAGGCTTGTTGACATAGACTTGCGACTTCAAAAAGAAGTCTGGAGCGGTCAAATCAGGCGATCTTGCTGGCCAGTGCAAATCGCCAAAACGGGAGATTAGACGCCCGGAAAATGCATCCTTCAGCATATCGGTTGTGGACGTGCAGTTTGTGCCGTTGCACCGTCCTGTTGGAACCACATGTTTTCCAATCCCAATTCATCAAGTTGCGGCAAAAATAACTCGTTGATCATTGCTCTGTAGCGCTCACCATTCACAGTAACCGTTTGGCCCGCGACGTCTTCGAAGAAAAAAGGTCTGATGACTCCTCCAGCGAAAACAGCACACCATACAGTGACTTTGAGCGGGTGTAATGACTCTTCGTGGGTTACACGCGGATTTTCAGTGCCTCAGAATCGTAAATTTTGCTTATTTACGAACCCGCTAAGATGGAAATGGGCCTCATCACTCATTATATTTGATGAAAAATCATCTTCCTATTGGTTAAATAAATAGTCAGCAATATTCCGCGTTCTGGAGCAGTCTTTTACTACACAAATGTCAAAACAGAACTGACATTAGGGGCCAATCGCAAAATTTATAGCATTTTCTGATAGGGGATTACTTTTGCGCCACCTTGTACATATGTATATCATCAGATTTATTTGACATGTTGCAAAATATTTTTAAAGTACTTATGGCGTAATTATCTAATGTGATAGTTTTATATGAAAAACTAAATATAAAAATATTTTTGTCCATAGAAATTTTATTATGATTATAAGGCAAAACAACTCCATCAAATTCTGGCGTTGATTTAACTTTTTATTTGTATTGAAAACAAAAACAAATTTTTGAAATTTGGCAGAATTTACATTAATTTTTATTTTCTTATTTTTATACTATTCACCATTAGAAATGAGCGATTTAATCACCGTGATTGAAAAATTACTGGTAACAGCTGTTACTGAATATAACAAGTAATAGGTACACTTAAGTCGTATTTCATATTTTTCAACATACTGTTAAATGTTGTTCTTTTATATTTTTCAACAATTGCTGGTAACGTTTTTAAAAAATCAGTGGTACAACTGGATTTTAATGTCGTTCTTTCTCACATTTCAACTAAATATCGTTTATATTTTTCAACTTGCACTGCTAACAACTGTTACTGAATATGTATAGCAAGTAACAGATATTTTTAATATCGTTCTTTCTCAGTTTTGAACATACTTTTAATTCATAGTTATGTACGGGAATGTTATGGGGGTTTAATGTAATGGGGGTTTAAATTTTGTACCAAGTTGGCTTTTTATACCCTTCACTATGAGTGGCAAGGGTATACAGTGACCGACAAAAGTCTACATACGACCATTATTTTCGTAACTCGCGGACTTCTAAACCATAATAAGTAAAAGTAATGATGCAGTTTTATTTCAAATGCATTTTTAATAATATAACAAAAAAATATAGCTAAATTTATAATTAATTTAACTTTTATTCACAAAAAATTAAAAAAAATATGTTGACAAAAGTCTACATACGATCTGTACACTAAATAAACATTTTTAAACATACAAATTTTCATTAAATTCAATATTTCGTTTGGCCACCACGGGCAACTACAAGCGTCTGGGCATCGAAGCAACTAAATTTTCCAGTTCTGCGGACGTTATATTTTGCCATTCTTCTGGAAGGTTCTCTTTTAACATAGGTGCACAAGTAATAAGATGTTTTCGGATCTTCCGTTGTAGAATTTCCCACACGTGCTCAATAACATTTAAGTCCGGGCTTTGTGGTGGTGTGTACAATTGTCATGGGGCATGGTAGAGTAGCCAATCTTTGACAATTTGAGACCAATGTTTCGGATCGTTATCTTGCTGAAAAATCCAACTTTAACCAAGAGTTAAAATATCAACGGATGCTCTCAAATTTTGTTCCAAAATAGATTTGTACTGATAACGATCCATATTATCCTCAATAAACACTAACTTTCCCAATCCAGAAGCAGCGGCAGTACCCCAAACCATCACACTGCCAACACCATGCTTAACTATAGCGAGTAAGTTTTTCGGATCCATTGCTGTATTTGTTTTGCGCAATTCTTTATCCCATCACTTCCAAATATGTTATACTTCAACTCACCAGTGAACAAAACTCGCTTTTGGGCGAATTCCAAACGAAGTTTGCGATCCGTTCGCTAATTTACGAGGAGTTCTGCTTTAATTACTATTATTATTTAAGGTTATTTGAATTGTTCGTGGATGAACAACAACTTCTGATCTTGTTGCGAGTTCTTTGGTCAATTTTGTGGTATTTACTTTTGAGTTTTTGTTGAGTTCTTTTAAAATGAAGATTACATCTCTACGATGTAGTTTCTTTGGGCGACCACTTCGCAGCTTGTTTTTAACTCTACCAGTGTTTTCAAAGTTACTGAATATTGTTTGAACTGTAGACTTAATAAATTGCATGCTTATCTGTTAGTATTAAAAAAAACCCAGGACATGCTGTGGTCGTATGTAGACTTTTGTCAATGTTTTTTTTATTGTTTTTTAAAGTTACTGAATATTGTTTGAACTGTAGACTTAATAAATTGCATGCTTATCTGTTAGTATTAAAAAAAACCCAGGACATGCTGTGGTCGTATGTAGACTTTTGTCAATGTTTTTTTTATTGTTTTTTAGTTTTGCAAGTTTACATTGCAACAACATTTTTTTTGGTGCATAGCAATAAAAATAGATTTCAAACAAAACTGCAACAACCTCGATTTTTGACCTATATCGGGATTACTAAGAGCTAGTTTCTTACTTGTCAGTTACACTTAGCTTAACACGCTGTTATATTAAACCTGATACATATTTTGCCGGGATTTAACCAATGATTGTGTTTCTCACTAGTGGATTAATTTTGTTAGCATTGCCTTACTTTTCAGTCAAATCACATGTTTATTCCTCAAAATTTTTCATATAAATATGGCAATACTTTAAATATTATAAGAAAAAGCATAACTTTTTTGTAATTTTAAACTTTGTAAAAGAAAAAGTGACATTAAAGTATAAAATGTATATTAAAAATTATATTGATAATAAAGTAAATCAAAACAAAGAGCTGCTGTGCTGAAGTATTAAAAAAAACCCAGGACATGCTGTGGTCGTATGTAGACTTTTGTCAATGTTTTTTTTATTGTTTTTTAAAGTTACTGAATATTGTTTGAACTGTAGACTTAATAAATTGCATGCTTATCTGTTAGTATTAAAAAAAACCCAGGACATGCTGTGGTCGTATGTAGACTTTTGTCAATGTTTTTTTTATTGTTTTTTAGTTTTGCAAGTTTACATTGCAACAACATTTTTTTTGGTGCATAGCAATAAAAATAGATTTCAAACAAAACTGCAACAACCTCGATTTTTGACCTATATCGGGATTACTAAGAGCTAGTTTCTTACTTGTCAGTTACACTTAGCTTAACACGCTGTTATATTAAACCTGATACATATTTTGCCGGGATTTAACCAATGATTGTGTTTCTCACTAGTGGATTAATTTTGTTAGCATTGCCTTACTTTTCAGTCAAATCACATGTTTATTCCTCAAAATTTTTCATATAAATATGGCAATACTTTAAATATTATAAGAAAAAGCATAACTTTTTTGTAATTTTAAACTTTGTAAAAGAAAAAGTGACATTAAAGTATAAAATGTATATTAAAAATTATATTGATAATAAAGTAAATCAAAACAAAGAGCTGCTGTGCTGAATTGTTTATTTTATTATACCCTTCACCTTCGTGAGAAGGGTATATATAAGTTTGTCATTCCGTTTGTAATTTCTACAATTTTCATTTCCGACCCTATAAAGTATATATATTCTGGATCCTTATAGATAGCGGAGTCGATTAAGCCATGTCCGTCTGTCTGTTGAAATCAATTTTCTGAAGACCGCAGATATCTTCGGGATCCAAATCTTCAATAATTCTGTCAGACATGCTTTCGAGAAGTTTGCTATTTAAAATCAGCAAAATCGGTCCATAAATAACGGAGATATGAGCAAAAAACCGGGACAACATCGATTTTTTACCTATTTTTGATCTATATCTGGATTACTAAGTCATTAATATAGACAATATGGATATCTAATGATAGATATTTCAAAGTCCATTGCAACGATGTAGATAAGGCTATAGTAAGTTGGACCTACAATGGGTCAAAATCGGGAAAAATATTTTTTAACCCGAATTTTTTTTGTCATACACTTTTTTTTTAACAAAAAAAAAAAAATTGGAAAAAAAATTTTTAAAAAAAATTTAAAAAAAAATAAATTTTGAAAAAAAATTTAATTTTGTTTACCTAAAAATATTTAAACAAATTTATTTTAAAGTATAATTTGGTGAAGGGTATATAAGATTCGGCACAGCCGAATATAGCTCTCTTACTTGTTTTTCATCTGTTTGTGCTTTGGCATTTTATACTTAGGTTTAACTCACCAATGATGCTCAGTTAAACCTAGATTATATATCATATAAATAATAAGTGAGAAACACAATTTTTAGCTTATCTTTAGCCCAGGAACTAGCTCTAAGTCATTAATATAGACAATATGGATATCTAATGATAGATATTTCAAAGACCTTTGCAACGACGTATATAAATAAGAACATAGTAAGTTGCACCAACAATGGGTCAAAATCGGAAAAAATATTTTATAACCCGATTTTATTTCACTAAATATTAACATTTTTTTTTTAAGAACTAAAAAAAATTTAAAATTTAAAAAACAACTGGAAAAAAATGTTAGTTTTGTTTACCTAAAATTTTAGTATAATTTGCCATTCTTTCACTACTACTTTATGTGTAAAGATGTGATTTACCGTGTTTCTTTAAAATCCAATACTAACAAGTTACCGGTTACTTTTTCTGTGATTTAACAGCTAAATTCAAAAATAAATTTAAAAAAAAAAAACAACAAAATTAAATGTAAAAGAGTTGATAATGTTGTTGCCTCTTCTAGGCAGAACATGAATAAAAAACAAATAATAAACGGTTCTCAGAGAACTGACAACCATAACTATTATACACCTTTACAAACAATCGATGACAGCGATATTGAGGATGAAGTTATCTTTGAAACAGCTGTTATGGTAACTGAACAATTACATGAAATGTGTAGAATAATGGAAGTAAAAGAATATTCTAATAAGAATGATTTTGATAAAGTTCGTGTGGCATTAACAATTTCAAGTTAGAACACTTTACATATGCCTCTAAAAATGAAAAGCCGTTTAAAGCGATTTTACTTGGTTTGGATAAAACCGATCCATCTATCATTAAAAATCGTCTCACTAGTCTGGGTCTAAAGTGTACTGCCGTTAAAATTGTCACTAAAACCAGAGATAATAATGAACTAATCCTTTTTATAGCATATTTCGATCTGGTATTAACCATACTCTTGAACGATTTTTATTATGGTCAACGGGGAATTGTCTTTCGGTTAATTCTTCTAAGACTAAAGCTATTTTGTTTGGAGATTCTGAGAGATATTTTCATGGCTTTGATATTTCTATTGGGGGAACTATCATTGATCTTGTTAATAGGATGACGGGCATTCAAATTTTGCTGATCATGTTGATCATATTAGTTTCCGTATTTCTGGTATTTTGCGTAGAATTTATTCAACGAGCATTTACTTGCCTTGTCGTGTTAGAACACTTTTGGCACGTACTGTGTTGATGCCGCAGATTTTATATGGCATTGAGATTGAATCGCATTGTAAACATGATTGTACGATATGTTTATGTTATTCGTAGACGTGACCATAATCGTGGTATGTGCAACGATTTCTTGGCTGTACTTTTGATAATTTTGTGCGTTTGTGTAATTTGCTTTTTTTCTACAGGGCCATTAGAAGAGGGGTCCCACAACAATTTTGCTCAAGATTTAATTTTTTGCATTCGTCTAGAAACCCACAGATTTGTATACCGAGGATTAATAACTCCTTCTTTGAAAGATCATTTGTTGTAAGAATGGCTCGTCGGTGAAACTATTTGCCCTTGGAACTCCGTGTGTTTTCTCACTCTAACAATGCTTTTCGTCTTAAGTTGTCTCAAATTCTTTCTAATTTGTAGTCAATTTTCTAATTCTATCTAATATATAGTCAAATTATGATTCGGATATTGATTTTATATATATATTTATTTCTATTTAATTTGCCTTTACGCTGTTTTGGGATCATTTTGCAAAAACTCTTTCATCTAACTTTTACTTTTTTAGGTTTGGGAACCAGTAAGATTAAATTTTATGTAAACTATAATTATTCTTTGAATTGTTATTTATTATTCAGGAGTATATCTTTGTAATATATGTAAGTTATTGGCCTTAAGAGGCTTTTAATATTACTGTTTGAAATAAATAAATAAAAAAAAAAAAAAATATTTCGAAAGGAAATCAATAACTTTAAAGGAGTTAAGACAAAATTACATTAAAGTTAGATGGCAATACCAAAAACCCAATAAAACTAAAGTAACCCAATGTTATTATAACTGCCAAATGTTTGGACACGGTTCTAGCAGATGTATGGTCAACACATTTTGTGCCCATTGCGCTGGTAATCATAAAACCGCCGATTGTAATGCGTCTTTCGAGATGCAAACTGTAATGGAGCCCATAAAGCTATGTCCCCCGATTGCCCTAGTAGGGAATCTTATAACAAAATTAGACAAAGTTCTCACCAAATCCAAACTACAGTGCTAACTTTCCCAATTCATTAAATCAAAATAATTGCCAAATTCATCTAATATGAGATATAGCCAACATTTTAATCAAACTACAAATAATGAAAATCTTTTTTCTTTTGAGGAATTAAAAAATCTAACATTGGAACTAATTTCTAATTTAAGAAAATGTAACTCCCGTGAACAGCAGTTTGAAGTTGTAACAAACCTCGCTTATAAATTTTTATGAACACAAATATTCATATAATACAATGGAACGCACGTAGCATTCGAAATACAAGAGACGAATTTTTCCAATTTCTGGTTAAAACTAATGTCGACATCTGCCTTATTTGTGAAACCTGGCTAAAATATCAATAAAACAGCAAAATTACTACTGCTACAGAAATGATCGCCAAGAAGGAATTGGTGGAGGTTTAGCAATATTTATCAAAAAAGAACATTCGTCACGAATTAATAAACCCTATAAACACATTTTTAATTGGAAATATTGGTATTAGAGTGCATACTACCAACGATTTCATTGATATTTACTCGTGCTACTTTCCTGGCGGAACCGCAGGAAGTGATTCCTCGCGTTAAAAATTATTCGCATCAGATATTGGAAAACTAACATCATCCAGTAACAAATATATATTAGGTGGCGATTTTAATTCGATACACAATTATTGGGGGTGCCAAAGAAGTAACTGTTGGGGAAATATCCTTTATAACAAACTACAACTGAATCATACTCAAATAGATTTTCCTCATGAAAGCACGTTTGACTTTTTCTTAACAAATGTAGCACATAACTTAGCAGCTGTAAAAGTAATAAATGAGCTCAGTTCTGATCATCTTCCAATCTCTAGTGTTATAAAACATAGAGTAGATATCGTAAACAACATGCAATACGTATATAATGGCGTTATCTTTTCTGGCATTAATGATGCCTTTATTCTACCTTTTACTCTTTTCTGTGTTCTTTTCTAAAAGAAATTTAGTTTGTTAAGGGTATAACGTGTTCTTTTCAAATAATGTTGCCCTAAAACCCCGAAGATATGCTACACGTTTCACCCACAAATTTATCAAAGGGTTAGAAATGCAGCAGTTTTTAAACCGCAAAATGTATAGTTTCACAACATTTAGAAGGTACAAAAAAAAATTGCATAAATGGTAATGGTGTTTTTCTATTGTGATCGTTAAAGATGTAAGGGTAACCTTTAATAAATGGTACAAAGTATGTTGGCAACATTTTGTGCCTGAAAAGAAAACGCCATAAGAAAACAAATTGGCATCGGTTTCAAACATCAATACATAGAAGCCTCTCTAGTACTATTGATATGATAGAAATAACAAATACAAACCAAATTGATGAAATGATCGAAATTTTTAACGTTAAGAAGGGAATTGATGAAAGTACACCCAAGCTATGAATAAACCCAGTTGTTAAAGGTTTGCCAAATTTCATAAAAATAATGATTTAATTTAGAAATATATATCGACGAAATTGGAAACGGTACATAGATATTAATGATCATCGCCAAATGACGCGGTTAAACAAAGAAATGAGTATTGAAATAAATAATTTCAGAAGTCTGACATGGAATAGTATGCTAACTACACTGGAAAAGTCTTTATCACCTTTTTGGAAGGTTTCTAAAGTTTTAAAACGAAAAATAAATAATATCCCTATTTTGAAAGAAAATAATGAAGTGAGTTTTACACAGCAAGTGAAAGCAGATGCGTTAGCCAAATGTTTTATGTCAAACTACAACATTTCATCGCGCCTAAGTGATGCAAACACTATGGATAAGGTTGATAATGTAGCAAACCAAATTCGAAGTGGCAATGTAAATCCACCAGACAACTATTTTGTAAATTGCCAAAAAATTAAACAAATTATCAAAACACTAAAAAACAAGAAAGTTGACAAAATAAATAACAAATATTTAAAAAATCTTTCTAATAAAGACATAAAATACCTCACAAACGTGTTTAATACCTGCATAAAATTGAGTTACTTTCCCAAATACTGGAAAATATCTAAAACAATCCCCATTCTAAAACCTAGCAAACCACTAGAATCACCACAATCATATAGGCCCATTAGCTTACTGCCTTCCAGTAGTAAATTTCTTGAAAAAGTTTTAAACAGTTTTATTGATTTGCATAATATTTTTCCTCCACAACAGTATGGTTTCCGCAAAGAACATAATACTTCACAACCTTTAATAAAAATAAGAAAATTGGTAAAACAAAACTTTCAAAATGCCAAATTTACAGGAATGATTCTTTTAGATATAAAATCAGCATTCGATTCTGTATGGAACAGCAGCCTATTTATAAGTTGAAAAGACTAAATTTTCCAGTTGAGCTTATAAAAATTATACAACATTTTTTATACGACAGATATTTTCCTGTACATATTAATACAACGAAAACCCAGAAAATCATCATAACAGCTGGATGCCCACAAGGATCTTGTCTTTCTCCAGTCCTTTATAATATTTTTACAGGAGACATTCCTATTTTTTCATACTGTGCAATTCTTAGCTCTGATGTATATGCAGCGAACATAATTTCAAACTTAGAATCGGCTCTGGAAGCTATACAATCCTACTTCAAAAAGTGGAACATTATGATAAATTCTGAGAAAACAAAGGCAATATATTTTACAATAAGGCGGAAGTCATGTTTCTTACCACAAAACCCAATTCGATTCATGGATCACGATATTAGTTGGGAAAACAACATCAAATATTTGGGAATAAACTGGATCGAAAACTAAATTTTAAAAATTATATATCACATCTATTAGATAAGATCAACAAGTTAATTTGTAAATGTACCCGCTTATATACAGAAAAAGTTTTCTTTGTGTCGATAACAAAAAAATTAATCCTAAAATCCATATTTCACCCTCTAATGTTTTACTGTGCTCCAGTCTGGGCCACTTCTGCTAAATGCCATCTTAAAAAACTTCAAATAGCCCAAAACAAACTTCTAAAGATGTTATATAACCTTCCTTGGCACTATTCTACGCAACGACCCCACACATTGTCTGGCATTGAACTCGTTCAAGATAAAATAAACAGATTAACACTAAATTTCAACAGAAGATGTCAATACACTCAATATTTATACATAAATGAACTCCAGTCATAATCCTATACCATTGGTAGGCAAAAAGAGGCATTTAATTTGTGTGCTCTTTTATGTAAAAAATAAAATATCCACAACAACATCAAGAAACTGAATGAATTGTGTGTATTTTTACGCTCTATTACGCTCTTTTGTTCACATTCGGGTTGTTTGACGAAAATCATCGTAACATGAACAATATGAACGCCTACCATGGTCCTATACTCAATATACTCTAGTATAACATTTTATACTAAAACCACTGTTTCAGAAAGGTTTTTATAATTTTTTTTCCTTCCTTTTGTATATTAAATAATTACTAAAAGCTCACAAAATTCAAATTTAACTACTAAGCAGAAAAGAAACAAAGTTTCTAAACTCTTTAATATATACAAGACAAATGTAAACATTATTAATATATTAAAAGAAATAATATAAACTTCAACTTAAAGTATAATTTGGTATATAAGGGTATATAAGATTCGGCACTGCTGAATATAACTCTCTTACTTATTTTTTCATACTATCGCAGCTAAAAATCTTAAAACCCAAATAAACAAATTGGCTATTTATTACTAAATAAAATAAAAATGTTATATAAATATATGAGATCAAAATCGGGCACTTATTTCATTAGTTAATAACCTATTTGTAATAAATTTGTCGATCTTAACCAATCGTTTGCCTGTACGAGACTTGATAATGTTGGCATACATAGACTACAGTTTCTTTCTTTCCTTAGTTTTTATTACATTGTTACGTTTTAACCTATTTAAAACGCTTGGTTTATTTCCTTAAATAAACCGGATACTTTAGATTGCAAATAAAAGCCGTTTAGTAGTTTGAAAATGGTAACAACTCTTTATTTATTCAAATGTACAACAACAACAGAATTAAATAGTCACTCAATGTTTTTTTATACACGTTTGTAAATTCGCAGAAATATAGACACAATTTATAATGTACACGAGTTTACTTGAAAAAAACACAAAACACTTTAAGGCACTCAGTTGATGTTTATTCGAAAAGCGTCTCTGATAAACTGACTCACGACTGCAACCTCTACCAATATTTATAACACTGCCATCTGCACTCGAATATTCTAGATCTTACTAATACATACGCCATCTGTGGTGTACTTTCTACAATGTTCTTTAACTGAATATTCGAATACAGCGTTGCCAACTTACAATCAAATCAACTGAAAGCTTTTATTTAATAGTGCCGACATATATGTTACAGTTTGCTATTTGAAAGCATTATGCTACTTTTAAATCAGCCCTTAAAATCGTTATATTTGAATTCAAGTACAATTTCGTAACACTGCCCCCCGCTTAAGCCTTTTCGTCCCGAATAGGCAAAGATTCACTTCTCCCATAAGCGGCTAGTCGTTCTAGATGTACGACCTTCATTTTAGATCTCGGGCTCTTTTCTTTCTGTATTCTGTACACCACGTCGTTTAATTTCTTAATCACCTTGTATGGTCCATCCCAATGGGTTTGTAGTTTGGGAGACAGTCCTTTCTTGCGTTGTGGGTTATACAGCAGTACAAGTTGGCCTTCATTAAATCCCTCAGAATTCGCTGCTCGATCGTATCTGGCTTTCATTTTGTCGCTGGTCATTTTTATTCGTCTGCGTACGAATTCGTGAAGTTCGTTAAGGTCATCTTGCTCTTGGGAAGTGTTTTCATTATTTGATGAAGGCTTAATACCGAATTCTAAATCGCCAGGCAACTTGAGTTCTGTCCCGAAGACAATTTTTGCAGGTGTTCGAGAGGTCGAGTCATGAACAGCTGACCTGTATGCCAATAGAAATTTTGGTATGTGTTCATCCCAGTCCTTCTGGTGTGCACTGACCACTTTTCTTAAATATTCCTTCAGGGTGAATCTTGAATCTTTCGACCATGCCATCAGATTGAGGAAGCAGTGGCGTTGTTCTGGTTTTTCTTATTCCGTATAAATCGCACATTTCCTTGAATACGGCGGATTCAAAATTTCTACCCTGATCCGAGTGCAACTCCAGTGGAACACCATACCGACACATACCGACCAGTTGTTCACAAATACGCTTATAATCGTTTTAGCTTCCTGATTGGGTATTGCATATACCTCTGGCCATTTACTGAAATAATCCATAACCACTAGAACGTAACGGTTTCCAACATCACTAATAGGGAAAGGGCCTGCTACATCCATCGAAATCCGCTCGAATGGCGCACCTGAGTTATACTGCTGAAGTTGTCCACGACTTCTTCTTACTGGGCAATTCGCTGCTATGCATTGTGGACAATTGGCTACCCAATCGGCTACTGCTTGCTGACAACCCACCCAATAAAAACGTTGTTTTAGCTTCTCTAAGGTTTTTGTCACACCAAGATGACCACCACTGGTCCCGTCATGAAACTCTTTCATTACTTAGTTTATTTTAGAGGATGGTACAACAATTAGATTTGTCACTGTTTTACCGTCAGCACTTTCCCATATGCGGTATAAGCAGCCATTTAACAATTGTAGACTATTCCATAGGGCCCAATATGATTTCATCAGAGGACTTTCGGCCGATATTTCATTCCTTCTTCTTTTGCCGATATTATTTTTGACAGTATGGGGTCATTTCTCTGCGATACAGACCACTCTGCACTGGACTCTATATGCATTAGTCGAACGTCAATGACACATTCCTTTCTCTCGGCTTTTGCGCAATGCTTGCATTCCAAGTTGCAAGGCCGTCTTGAGAGCGCGTCCACATTGCCGTGTTTCAAACCCTTCCGGTGCTCGATGCTAAAGTCATAGCTCTGAAGCCGCTCAATCCAACGAGCCAGTTGACCTTCAGGTTGTTTAAATTGCAACAACCACCTGAGGTCAGAATGATCGGTTCTCAGTTGGAAGTGCTGACCATACAAATACTTGTGGAAATGCTTCACACACTCTAATACTGCTAGGAGTTCACGTCGCGTTACGCAGTAATTTCTCTCAGGCTTGGAAAGTATTCGGCTGTAGTAGCCTATGACCTTTTCCGTCCCGTTGATCACATGCGAAAGCACACCGCCTATTCCGTATCCACTCGCATCGCTGTCTAGCACAAACTTCGCCCCTGGGATGGGATATGCCAAAATTGGTGCTGTACACAACAATTCCTTTAACTGAAGGAATGCCTGTTCTTGAGATTCACTCCACAGCAACGCTCGCGACTTCTGCGTTAGCTCATGTAGGCTTGCGGCAACACTGGCAAAATTCGGTACAAATCGTCGGTAGTACGTGCAAAGGCCTAGAAAACTGCGCAATTCGTGAAGATTTCTCGGACGAGGACAGTCCTTTATGGCTCGTATTTTATCCTCATCTGTTGATATGCCGTCTGCTGTTACGCGATGCCCTAAATACTTAACTTCTTTCTGGAACAATGCACATTTCTTTACGCTAAGTTTTAGTCCAGCCGCTGCTATTCGTTTAAGGACTTCTTCAAGGTTTTTCAAGTGTTCATCGAAAGACTTCCCCATGACAATTATGTCATCGAGGTACACCAAGCATGTTCCATTTAACGCTCGAATGTGGCTGGAGCATTGCAGAGTCCAAAGGGCATCACATTAAACTGCCATAATCCATCACTAGCACTAAACGCAGTTTTCTCTTTGTCTTTTTCTGCAATCTCTACCTGCCAATAACCACTTTGCAAGTCCAATGTGGAGAACCATTTTGTCAGCTAATGTGTCCAGGGTGTCGTCAATTCTTGTTAGCGGGAAGCTGTCTTTCTTGGTATAATCGACGCAAAATCTAGTGCTGCCGTCTTTCTTTTTAACTAACACAACAGGCGAGCTCCAAGGACTTGAAGATGGTTCGATTACTCCATCCCGCTCCATTTCTTTAACCAACTCCTTCACCTCACTTCGTTTTGCTAGAGGAATGCTTCTGGGCGCCTGCTTTATGGGCCTCGCTTCGCCAGTATTTATTTGATGCTTTACTATTGCCGTTCTACCTTGGCTTTGACTTTTTAAGGCGAAGACCGAGGTATGTTTCTTCAGAAGCTGTTTAGCCTTATTTCTATCAGGCGGCGCTAATCCTCCTACCCAGGTTCCTTGGTGGATTTATTGGCAGGTTCCTGGTTTTTCTCGCAATTGATTACTGCCTCTGCTGAAGTGCATCGACCTATTTCGGAATTTGGCTTAACGACTTTTTCAGAGCTAGACAGGTTAAGCACTCTTACCGGAACTATTCTGTTGTTGCAGGGCTTTACGAGGGCTTTTGCTGTTATAAGATCACATTTTATTTCCATTGGTTCTACCACCAACAAACTGTTGTCCTCACAATCTCCCTCCATACGAGCCCACACTAAAGTTTCTGACTGTGGTGGTAGTCTCTGATGCTCGACGGTAACTAGCTTTCTTACTTGAGTCCTATTTTCATATCCGACGTCAAGGGGTATTTCCACATTTCGCCAAATCATATCTTTTTGTCCCATATCAAAAGTAATGCCGTGAGTAATCATGAAATCAGCACCAATGATTACTTCGTCCACAATATCGGCAACAATAAATACATGATTGACGCTAACATTGGCAATGGTTACTTTCACATTTACTTTACCATAGACAGTGGCTGGCTCCCCAGTAGCTGTGCGCAGACTTACCCCACGTAATGGTTCAATTGTGTTTTTGACTAAATCGGGCTTGACGATGGACTGCGTGCGACGCTCCTGTGTCTATAGTAAAAATGTGCTTCTGACCGTTGATGTATCCACTAGCCTTAAGATTGCTATTTTTCTGCTGCATTACTGATATGGAGATTGTGGGGCCCTCAGATGTGGGAGCTAGCTCTTGCCCCATAGTACTAGCTCGTTTTAGTTTAAAGGTGATTCTTGTGACGATTGATGATTTGACGGCTGGTTGTTTCTTGGATGCGAAACAGATCTGTAGTGCGATTCACTAACTTTTAACGAACCGACAATCGTAATGTTTATCGACATAAATAATCGCTTGCAGTAACGATAGTGTGATTCAGTAATTTGTTTTTAACGATTGTTTTAGATATGACATCTCTGTCTACAAAATATCAAAATAAGCGAAAAGTAGAAAACCATTATTTGACACACAATGAAATAATTAACCATTGGTGTAGTGAGTACAACGTTGACTAGCAATCGGAAGGTTGTTGGTTCGACACTTGGCTGCGACTTACTTTTTTTTATTTATTTTTTTTAGTAAATACATAATTTTATAAATAATTCTACTAACAAAAAAACTTATTTCCGTCCAAAATGTGAAGGATTACTTTTGGGACATCGCGAACAAAAATAAATACTTCTTTCAGGTGAATAATTAGTAGTATAATATTCAAATTCCCCTATTTTTCAGCTTATTTTTTTATATTTTATTGTAAATATTAATAAGTTAAGTAAACAAAATTGTGTTTTTTTTTACCATAGTTCCAGCTACAAAAGATGAAGATGACGAAGAAAAAATTGCAAATACACTTTATCGATTAATTAAACACAACTTAAATTATTGTCGCTAACATAACGAAAAAAAAACTGCTTTAAGTAACAGCTGACTTCAATCGACAGCGAATGTCGTTAAAAATGTTACTGAATAGCAAATTCGATAAATTTTCGTTATATTTATTTTAACGATACGATTATCGTTATAAAAGTTAGTGAATCGCAGTACTGGTTCGTTTTCTCTGCAAATGATGGTTTAGGTGTAGCACAAACCGCATGTTTTATTTCAGGATCGCGAATGCCTCTATCTTGATATGGTCCAAAACTGGATTGTTTTCCCCTGGATAAGTGAGCTGTAGCAAACGCTCGATTTCCAACGCAAAATCTTGTAGCGTCTCATTGGGTTTCTGCACTCTACCACGCAATTCCATTCGGTATAATTATTTTTTATGTTCGCCACCGTACTTACGTTGTAGCGCCTCCATTATGTCGTCATAACAATTTATGTTGCTCACTGGCACGCTTTCAAGAACTACCGCTGCATTTCCTTTTAAGGCCAAAATCAATTCGATAGCTTTTTCTTCGTATTTCCACATGTTTCTAATGGCAACCGTATTAAACTGGAACTTGAACACATTAAATGGTGTGGTGCCATCAAAACTAGGAGCCTTTATTCTACTCGATGTTTCTGAAATAACCTTACGAGGAATGCGAAAAGGAAAGCCTGGAGGGACTTCTGTAGCGGCGTGGAAGGATCCTCTGAGACTAACCGATTACGTAAAATTCTATCAACTTCACCGGTTGTACCGAGCTATATCCAGAAACCCTGTGGTAGATGGACTCTGAATAGTAAGGAAACACTTGAGGTCCTATTAGATACTCATTTTCCAGGTTGCCTTCCAGTCGATGATGAGACTATGAATGGGGCTGCCGATTCTGTTGCTCCGGGTGATAACTCTGTTCCGATAAACAGGGATAGAATCCAATGGGCAATCAAAAGCTTCGACCCGTTTAAATCTCCTGGGCCGGATGGCATTATTCCTGCTGATCTTCAAAAGAACGAAGAAATAGTTGTACCATGGCTCATTAGCATATACACAGCGTGTATTAGATGGACCTATATCCCCACATGGTGGACGAGATGCAGAGTAGTCTTCATTCCTAAAGGTGGTAAGGCGACTCACACTAAACCAAAGGATTATAGGCCAATTAGCCTTGCATCCTTCCTGCTGAAAACCCTAGAAAGGGTGATTGACGTATATCTGAGAATGACCATTCCGTCGGAACTCATCTCTAAATCCCAACATGCCTACACCAAAGGCAGATCTGTGGAAACAGCTCTACATTCGCTAGTTGGCTCCATTGAGGAGTCGCTAATACATAAGGAGTATTCACTTGTTGCCTTTCTCGATATTGAAGGAGCTTTTAATAATGTCAGGCCCGATGCCATCCTATCTGCGATGGATGAACTGGGAATTGATCTATGTGTTCGCCGACTAGTCGAAAAGATACTCGGTTATAGAGTCATTTGTGCTACTTTAGGTGGTGTAAGTGTTTTAAAAGTGGCCAATCGTGGAACCCCGCAGGGGGGTGTTTTATCACCACTTCTGTGGAATTTGGCTATGAATTCCCTGTTGATCAGGATGGACAACAGAAGGATCAAGACAGTCGCATATGCTGACGATGTTGCAGTTTTTATATCTGGTAAATTTCTGGATACAATATCCAGTTGTATGGAATCAGCATTAAGTACACTGAGTGAGTGGAGTATTTCATGTGGACTTAGTGTGAACCCACAAAAAACGGAACTGGTTCTCTTCACTAGGAGGTATAAGATCGATGACTTCAGACCACCTAGACTGAATGGAATCAGTCTTGAGATTAGAGATAATGCGAAGTATCTTGGCATCATTCTAGATAAAAGATTGTCCTGGAATTTGAATATTCAAAACAGGATTAACAAGGCTTATGTAGCCATCTACTCCTGTAAGAAGGCAATTGGTACAAACTGGGGTATTATGCCGAAGGGTATCAGTTGGATCTTCAAAGCAGTTGTTAAACCCATCTTGTTCTATGGAGTGTTGGTGTGGTGGCACGCCTTGGATAATGCTACTCACCGTAAGGCTGTGGAACGAGTTCTCAGGACTATTGCGATACTGATTACAGGCGCTATAAGGACTACCTCCTCTAAGGCACTTTTTACTATCCTGAACTGGTTACCAGTTGATTTGATGGTGATACAAATGGCTCCCAACTCTGCTGTGAGACTAAATGCTGGATGTTCGTGGTATGGTAAAGATCATGGGCACTCTAAGATACTGAACTACTATGGGTACTTACATAGTAATGTCGATTACTGCATCGCAAAACCATTTTTCGATATGCATTTCCATATTAAGATCCCGAATAGGGATTCATGGCAGCGCGGACTCTTACCCCCTGATGATGTCATAAGGGTATTCACTGATGGCTCAAAGATGGGCAATAGGGTCGGTGGTGGTTTCTTTATTGAGAACTATGGGATTAAATCCTATTTCAGGCTACCTAACTTCTGTACGGCTCTTCAGGCGGAAATTACGGCCATTAAACGTGCATCCAACTGGCTGAGGTTTTATCAAATATCTGGTGATATATGTATATTTACCGATAGCAAGGCTGCCGTTAAAGGAATAGCGGGTGTCTTTACGACATCTAGGTTAACCGAGGAATGCCGGGTATCCCTTAATGAGATAGCGAGACATTCTAGGATAACGCTTATATGGGTCCCTGGCCACGATGGTAATCAGGGTAATTGTATAGCTGACGAACTGGCCAAAATGGGGGCGATGATGGATGATGATGAGATCGACCCCTTTTCTGGTATTTCCCTTGCTATATGCAAGATGGCTGTTCAGCGGACACTATATGAATCTGCACAAAGCAGGTGGACCAATGAGTCTTCCTGTGTTACAACGAGGTCTACTTGGCCCGTATATGATGCCAGCAGGACGAATCTACTTATGGAATTTCGTCGTGAGCAAATAAGGCTAATTGTCTCCTTCATTACAGGACACTGTATAATTGGGACACATGCTAGGAGATTGGGCCTACGGTATAATGACTACTGTAGGAGCTGCCATAATGAAGAAGAGGATGAGACGGTGTCACACCTTTTCTGTCAATGCCCGGCTCTGATAAATCTGAGGGAACGTATCTTCGGAACACCATTCCTATCATGCTTAGATGAGCTATCAAGGATAAGTCTTAGACGAATCTACTCTTTCATCAGAGAATCTGGTTGGTTTAGCCTGGAAACAACGGACGTATAATTAATACCAAGATGTTTACCCCTTGGGTATCACAATGGGATCAGTTTTGAATGGACCCAAGTGAGCTGCTTGAAGAGTGGCTACCCATGGAACCTAACCTAACCTTCTGAAATAACTCGCACCGGTCCGTCTTGGCATTGAAGATTATTATTTTCCTTTCCAGATCGAGAAATTTATTATCAACTTTTTGGGATTGTTTTTCTAGGCCATTCTCTAATTCGGACACCTTTTTGTCAAATTTGGATACTTGCATTTCAAGGTTATATACTCTGCTGTTTATAACCACACAAAGTTCTTGGAGTTTCTCGTCTGTAGCTTTAGAAGTTTCTTGGATGGTTCTAGAATTTTCGTTCAATTTCTCCATAATGGCGGCAAACATTGTGTTTAAGTCCATGTTGCTCGTTGTTGAACGGGTACATATCTCAGCTTCTTCTTTGTACTCAAATTCGTAAGTACCGATGTCAATATCACGCCTCTTGAATTCAACTATTAGCCTTTTTTGAAATTCTGCCTTGTTACCTGCTGTTGGTAGCTCCAACTTTCTTGAGTTGTTCAACTTTCAGTTCTTCAAACTTCACGCTTCTGACACCAAGTGTTACGTTTTAACCTTTTTAAAACGCTTGGTTTATTTCCTTAAATAAATCGGAGACTTGAAAAAAAACAACTCTTTATTCAAATGTACAACAACAACAGAATTAAATAGTCACTAAATGTTTTTTTATACACGTTTGTAAATTCGCAGAAATACAGACACAATTTATAATGTACACGAGTTTACTTGAAAAAAACACAACACACTTTAAGGCACTTAGTTGATGTTTATTCGAAAAGCGTCTCTGATACACTGACTCACGACTGCAACCTCTGCCACTATTTATAACACTGCCATCTGCACGAATATTCTAGATCTTACTAATACATACGCCATCTGTGGTGTGTTTTCTACAATGTTCTTTAACTGAATATTCGAATACAGCGTTGCCAACTTACGATCAAATCAACTGAAAGCTTTTATTTAATAGTACCCACAGATATGTTACACTTTGCTATTACAGCACTGTTATTTGAAAGCATTATGCTACTTTTAAATCAGCCCTTAAAATCGTTATATTTGAATTCAAGTACAATTTCGTAACAATATTTTGATATTCTCTTGTTGTTGGTACATCTGGTCAAATGCAATGTCCAGGTATTTCTCATCACTCTTTTATTTATATTTCTCTTGATATTCCTACTCAATCATTCACAAAATATGTCTCATATCCCGATTATAATGCACTAAATATGGAAGCATTGGAACATACTGTGGATTCGTTAGATTTTTGTGGTATGTACTCGACTGCGGACGTAAATATTCAATTATCAGTTTTTATGTCGAATGTTGATATTTTGCACTCCTTGGTACCAATTGTGCGGCGTAAGATTTGTTTTAAAACTGATAATTGGTTTAAGTCGCCTAATATATTATATCATATCTCGTTACGGGATATAGCCTATAAATATTATCTCCGAAATAGGAATCATAGAAATTGGACAATATATTGTGAATATAGAAATCGAGCTAAGAGAGTAATTAAAGTAGCTAAGGAGCGTGCCTATTCAACTATGTTTCAGAACTTTGGTCCGAAGAAAATGTGGAATTTCTTAAGGAATAATGGTTGTTTAGAGACTCGAGATGATCTCATTACTGTAAATCCTAGTGAAGTTAATGAATATTTTGTTTCATGTCAAAATGAAGATGTACCTTTCTCACTTGACTCTCTAAATGATAACACTGTAGGAGCTTTCTCATTCCATTGTGTGGATCTTGAGGATCTGTATATAGCTTTTGGAAAAATTAAGTCGAAATTCTTAAAAATTATTTTTCCATTTCTTTCTTCCCATATACTTCATTTAGTTAACACAATCATTACTACATCGGTATTTCCCGTAGAATGGAAAATGGCTAGAGTAGTTCCTATAAGGAAAGAAGGTGATTCTGTTTCTTTTAATAATTTGCGTCCGATATCTGTCCTTCCGATTCTGTCTAAAGTTGTTGAACATATTTTTATGAAACAAATGTTGCTTCATCTTGATGGTAACTCATTGTTACATTCTGCCCAATCTGGGTTTCGATGTGGCTATAGTTCCAGTGCACTTCTTGTTGGTTTAAAGGATTCAATACGAAATTTTGTAGATAAAGGCAAGAATGTTGTTCTTATCTCTCTTGATTTATCGAAAGCATTTGAGAGGGTTATACATTCAAGACTTGTGGTAAAATTATTGCGGCATTTTGATTTTTCGTTTTTGGCTTATATATTCTTATTTATGTGGTAGAAGCCAGTATGTCTCGATTGGAGACTCCAACTCCCCAATACTTCGTGTAGTAAGTGGTGTACCCCAAGGCTCTGTTATTGGGCCATTACTATTTATGTTGTACTTGAATGACCTTCTGAATATAGGAAATGGTCTGCCTTGTAGGCCTTTTGTCTATGCAGATGACGTTCAGTTTCTTTACTATGCAGACTCACAGTTTCCTGATGTCTTAAAGGAAGGAGTTAATTACATTATTAGTAGAGTTTTAACTTGGTCTTCTGAAAATGGATTTAAACTTAATTCAAGAAAGACTAAATTAATGGGATTTGGTTTCCGAACTGATGATATGGATATTACACTTGATGGCACATGTATTGAATTTGTAAATAGGATGAAATGTCTCGGTGTCTTGATTGATGATCACTTAAATTTTAAAGCTCATATTAACAGCATTTCTTCCAGAATATCATTTTTATTGAGAAGGTTATATTCACTTGATATATATCTTCCATTTTCTATTAGAATGCGTGTCGCTAATGCTTTATTGATGCCACATATTTTGTATTGTATAGAAGTATTTTCTGGTACTACGGGTCGTGAATTTGCTACATTTAAAATAATTTTCAATAGAATCGTGAGATTTGTTTTTCATTTGGGAATACGTCACCATGTAACTCCCTTTGTGGACAGATTCCTTCGATGTTCATTTCATAATTATGTAGCTATAAGGTTATTAATATTTTTTTACAAGATTTTTGTAAGCGGTTTCCCTGATTATATAGTAGACAACTTTCATTTGATAAACTCTGATAGGAACCCTCAATTTTTATATCCACTTTTTCATTCCGCAATATTTGAAAGATCATTCCAGATAAGATTATCAAGAATATGGAATACACTACCTAGGGATCTAAGATGTTTCTCATCTTCGCCTTATGCCTTTCGAAGAAAACTAATGAATTATGTAATTACACATGATTTATAATTTTTTCTCCTTCTCTTTAACTATTCCTCAAAATTTAAAAGATATGCACTTTCATGCATTATAATTTTTTTGTTTTATTATTATATAATAATTTAAAAAAAGGGTCTGATAACTATATTTTTTATTTTTTTTATTAAATTATATATACATTTATATTTATTTAAATGTTTGCATAAAAGAAAAAAAATGTTAATAATTTTGTAATTACTTGTTTTTAACTATTTTTATTTATACTATTTTTGTTAAAAGTTAATATATTTAATTATTTTATTTAGTAGCTTTTATTAGCCATTAATGGCCCCTAAGGCTTGGTTATATAAATTGAAGAAAAATAAATAAAATATTTATTATACAAAAAAAAAAAAAAAAAAAAAATACTCTACAGACGAATGTGGAATGGATAAAATTCCAGCAACGACTCTAGAAATGGAAACATATGGACATTAGGAATACATATAACTAATTTCAGTACATTTAACATGATAAACACAACAAAAAAATCTTCCACCAGTGTTACAAAAACAATGGTCCAGATAAGCATATAGCAGATACAATCACCCAAGTTGCATAAATAGCAGTGCAGCCATATGTATGTATGAGCACAACGAGAACAAGATAGTATACATAGGTGTTAATGAAAGGGTTAAAAAGTGTACATTAGTCAATGTCATTCACAGAGATGCGAAAAACATAGATAGAACAGTCCTGCAAGGGAAATTCAAGTCATCAAGGTAGTAAATATCCAAACAACTAATCAATACTCAAACACTAATATTAGAAGCAAGCTTAACAATAACTATGTCAAGTACAACAAGTCTCAAAGAAAAAGAAACATTTAAAAAGAACCAACCTCCTATTCCAAATCAATGACCACACACTGTCCGCAAATTCTCTTCCACGCGAATATATAAAATGGTGCATCCACCAGATGTCTTTATACAATACGACACTCCATCAGCTCCATGTCTCCTAAAATGTCACAACAACTCACAGCACAACTCTACAAATATTTATGATCATAATATTGCCAATATAGTATCTTAAAATCTATAGAATTAGAACAGAAATTAATTGGCACGAAAAACCAGCGGTGCAGAAAAACATTAAGTTTCCAAAAATCTATCAGAAATATTTAAATTTAAAAGCCCACAAAAAAAAACAATAAACAACCCAAATGTTAGAGAATCAATGATCTTTAATCAAATATCAAAACCAATCAGATATCTTGACTACAGTAAATAAGATAAGACTGAAATTACTGAAGGCTACCCTATCAGATAAGCAAATATGTTAGACAAGATAAGAAGCAAAGAAAAGAGCTCATGTACAATAAACAAAGAACAAGTGCAATATTAAAATCTGTATGTTAAAAATAAGCTTGGGATAGAAAAAATAATGACAATATCAAGAATGCTAGTTCTAATGACTAAAACAATTACCTCCACATAATCATCCTGAGGTATAATAAAGCATTAAAGAAATTAACATATAACAAACAATGAAAACTCCCTTAGCACAATAGATACAATATAAATGTTCAATGTAAGAGTTTGTTGCATTGACAGCTCCAGTCCCAACCCAATTACTGAGTCAATGCCAATAACCTGCAATTAACATTACATCCAATTAAAACAAATCCAACGGCAACCAATATTACATTACAATGGAACTTGTTACAGAATCATTCCAGTAAAAAAAGAAAAATGATATTAAACCCACATCTTATGCCCTTACCAAACCTATTAAACATCTTATAAAATTCGAACGGCAAAACAACCATTGCAATGATACAGTAGTGTTAGAGGTTGTTTTTAAGTATTGTCTGAGAACTTCTGCCGAGCATTAAAATGCTCTTTGATTTTCTAAAATTCTGAATGAATTCTTTTATTTTTCTTCAGCTTATATACTAATTATTATAATTATATAATTATCTCTTTCGGTTCCATGGATAATAGCTTAAGTTTCTCTTATTTCATTTCATTTGGCCAATCAGAATGTATCGGGATCATTTAACTTCACTCAAATATAAGTCACTCAGAATTGAGTGCATTTTTATATGTGTTATACAGTGTCAAGTCTGCATTGTATATTTGACACCACTCAATTGTGTTCAATACTTGCATTCATTTATGATTGCCCAAATGTATCTGCATAGTGCACACATGTGAGGTACACTACTATGTGTGTGTATGGTAGACATGTGTGGTACACTGCACTGAGGGAAAAACGACGTTGCAAAATCGACAACGGTTGGTGTCATTATGACACCATACGGTGTAACTTTTTTTCGACACCGTATGTTTACAATTTGTAAACAAACACAAATTTCTCTACAAATAAGTTTTATATATACGGAAGTCATGTTACCCAATTTTTTTGGTCATTTACTTAGTGTATGGTATTATATGGTCGGGTAGAAAAGCAAAAAATTATAAAAGTAGAAATGTAAAAAATTATAAAAGTAAAAATGTAAAAAAAGTAGAAAAGTAAAAAAATATAAAAGTAGAAATGTAAAAAGTAGAAAAGCAAAAAATTATAAAAGTAGAAATGTAAAAAAGTAGAAAAGAAAAAAGTAAAAATTATAAAAGTAGAAAAGTAAAAATAAGTAGAAAAGTAAAAAATTATAAAAGTAAAAAAGTAGAAAAGTAGAAAAGCAAAAAATTATAAAAGTAGAAATGTAAAAAAGTAGAAAATTAAAAAATTATAAAAGTAGAAATGTAAAAAATTATAAAAGTAAAAATTATAAAAGTAGAAGTAGAAATGTAAAAAAAAGTTGAAAAGCAAAAAATTATAAAAGTAGAAATGTAAAAAAGTAGAAAAGCAAAAAATTATAAAAGTAGAAATGTAAAAAGTAAAAAATTGTAAAAGTAAAAATGTAACTAAAAATTATAAAAGTAGAAATGTAAGAAAAGTAAAAAGTAGAAAAGCAAAAAATTATAAAAGTAGAAATGTAAAAAATTATAACAGTAAAAATGTAAAAAGTAAAAATTATAAAAGTAGAAGTAGAAAATTAAAAAAAAGTAGAAAAGCAAAAAATTATAAAAGTAGAAATGTAAAAAAAGTAGAAAAGCAAAAAATTATAAAAAGTAGAAAAGAAAAAAGTAAAAAGTAAAAAATTATAAAAGTAAAAAAAGTAGAAAAGCAAAAAATTATAAAAGTAGAAATGTAAAAAAGTAGAAAAGTAGAAATGTAAAAAATTATAAATGTAGAAATGTAAAAAGTAGAAAATTTTTAAAATTGAATTGAATATATTATTCATTAGTTGTAGAAATTTTTAATATTTATAGTTTGAAATATTTTGTAGACCATATTATTTTATGTAGACTTGATGTAAACTTTGAAAATATTGGATTTTTGAAGTTGTGGTTAAATTTGTTGTTGATTTAATTTTATGTTTTAAAAATGATAAATTTTATTAGAAATGTGAGATTAAAATTTGTTTGACAAAGTTAGGTTTGAGTTGAGAATTTTATAATAGATGTTGTGTTGAAAATTCTGGAAAATTCTTTTTGAATCCTTATTATTATTTCGATCATTAATGCTCTTGAGGTAGTTTAATATTAAAATTTATATTTTTGTATTTTGAAATCTTTATTTGATTTTGAATTAAAAATTATTAATCTATTTTTATTATTCTTCATTTCATTAATTGATAATTTTATTTACTTTATAGGGGATTTCATTGATTGTTAAAATTATGTTTTAGTGGAGTTATAATAAGTGGAGACTTGTAATTATTTTTAATGAGACCTTGTTATACATCTAGTATTGTTGTTTAGGGTTTAAAAAGTAATTTCAATAACCAGAATTTTATTAAGTTATTATTATATAGTTGAGATGACTCGACAGGCTATTTGGTAATGAGCTAATCTATCAATTAGGAGGTTGAAAGTTCAATTCCCAAATAAAGACTGAAATCTGAGACCTTGTTCTGAAATTAAAATGTTTGAAATTTGTAAAACTGGTGTAGGGATTTATTTTATATTGTTTTAAGTAGGTAATTCATATTTTTTTCTTAAAATTTGGTATTTAGTGGAGACTTGTGAATTAAAGGCTTAGTGAGACCTGTTATAGTTATTTAAATTTTTATTTGAATAAAGAGATTTTTCGTGGTTATATTTGCTTCTATGAAAATTGTTTAGATTTTATGTTATACTGAGGAGATTTTTAATTTTTGTGGTTATATTTGCCATTATGATGTACAATTTAAGTGGCGTATGCTTTAAAATTCTATTTTCATTTTGTAATTTCAAATTGAGAAGAATGTTAATTTACGTTCGTTGTGTAAATATTGAGCCATATACTAATTTTAAAAGTATTCTAGATATGAATATGTTAAATGTGAATAAAAACAAAAAAATTATCCGATTAAAAATTGTGTACCCTAATGTAGACTAATTAAAAGAAAATAAACCCTCCTATTAAAACTGCATTAAAAGCCTCTACACAATAGTACAACAAAAATAATGAAATAAAAAAAAACAAAATCAATTCCACACAATACAACACACAAAGCATTTGTATACATTACTAAAATTACCTGAAGCAAGAAAACAAAAATTTACAAATTGTCGCTGCCTTTTTCTCTGCCAAAAATTCCTCGTCATCAAATTTTCGATGCCTTTTTCTCTGTCAACAATTCCTCGTCATCAAATTGTCGCTACCTTTTTCTCTGCCAACAATTCCTCGTCATCAAATTGTAGCTGCCTTAATTTCAGAAAATGCTCTTCAATATTCCTCATAACAACTTTTCAATATTCCTCTTCACTGCCAGTTTAGAGGAAAAAAATTTCTCTAAATCACGCCAGAAACCCCATATTTATACTACTGTGCGGGTTTTTTTTTCACACAAATTTTATTCTCTTTGCACTGAGCAAAACAAATGTGCAAAAAAATTTTTGTTATTGAAAAATATCATCAACGGATATTTCCATAAGAAATTTGGTTCAGTGTACGCACATCGCAACACTAGAATACAGTCAAAGAAAAAAGTCTACATACACCCTACGATTTTGAAGTTTTAGAGAATTGGTGTAGAAAATTTATAAAAATGTTATAGCTATGTTTCAGGTATTTAAAATTAAGACTGTTAGAATTAAAAAATAATATGAAAAAAATATAACATAGAAACTATTGGGGAAAAACATAATCACCCTTATTTTGGTTGGCGTAGGCGTATTTAGACGACTTTCGTATTTGTAGGCGTATTTAAAATTCAATTGTATTGTAAAATGAAAATCGTTTTTCTATTCTGGAATGTGAAACAGATGAACCAGTAAATAAAATTGCCTCTACAAAACCACCCCCTATTTACTTGAGAGAAAATAATTCAAACTCACTGGATCAGAGCCTGATCTCATTAATAGGTGAGAACTCTTTTTACGTTATCCCAATCAAGAAAGGCACGATTCATGAAACTAAAATACAGGTCAATAGTGAAAACGATTATAGAAAGGTTGTAACAGATTTTGAAACTCAAAAGAAAAGTTTTTACACTTATCAGCTGAAAGGAAGCAAGGGTCTACAAGTTGTAATAAAGGGTATTGACTGTAATGTTGAACCACTCGAAATAAAGCAAAGCTTAGAAGATAAAGGTTTTAAGACAAAAAATGTGATAAACATTAGAAATCGCGAAAAAAACCCCAACAACTCTTCCGTGTTGAACTTGAACCCGGTGACATAAACTTGAAAAAAAATGAAACACATATCCCATATATAACCTGCAGTACTTATTTCATCGTAAAATTTCGGTAGAAGAACCACATAAACGATTTGGCCCCGTCCAATGTATGAATTGCCAATAATATGGACACACCAAGGTATATTGCAAATTGCCACCCGTATGTGTTATTTGTGGAGAGTTGCATAACACATCCCAATGTAACAAATCCAAGGATGATCCTAAAATGAAAAAAGCAGCAATTGCGGATGTAACCAAACAGCAATTGTTAAAAAATCACAAAGCCATAAACCGAAGATTTTCCCCGCACAGCCATTAAATAACATCAATTTTGACTACCCCCCGTTGCAACAGACATATGACAACAAAGAAACATATGCAAATGTACTAAGAAACAACCAAACTCAGACGCAAGTCCGGCAACCACAAAACCAAAATATGAACCCAGAGGTTAGAGAGCAAACGCCAATTTTCAATTTTACCAGACTAGAATCTACAATAGAAACTCTTGTGCAATCGGTAAATAACTTTACAAACTCAATGAGTAACATGATACAAGAAATGCTTAAGATGCAATCAATGTTATTGCAGGCTGTGCTTAACAGACCATGAACTGCCTAAGAATATGTTTTTGGAACGCTAACGGCATTCGCCAACATAAAAACGAACTCGAGTATTTTCTGAAACCCATTTGATGTCTAGAAGTTTATTTAAGATAAATGGATATGTTTTTTATGGCACAAATGATCCAAGAGATAGAGCATGTGGAGGCTCTGGAATTTTAATTAAAAGCCGTATCAAACACCATTCAATGTGTGATATTTGTGAAGATTATCTTCAAGCTACCACAATCTGTTTGGATGATTGCTACAGAAACCTATTAATTTCGTCGATATATTCACCTCCAAGGTTTTCGATTACTGAAAACAAATATGAACATTTTTACGAATCACTAGGACCCCGATTCCTGGCAGCTGGCGATTATAATGCTAAGCATACTCACTGGGTATCAAGACTTGTAACCCCGAAAGGTCGCGATTTGTTTAATACAATTTCTAAATTGAATTTGAATGTGCTGTCGAGCGGAGCACCAACAAACTGGCCTACCGACCCAAGCAAAATACTCGATGTCATTGATTTTGCAGTTACAAAAAATTTACCAATGGAACTAATGCAGGTTAAACTTCATTAGAATTATCCTCGGATCACTCACCCACCTTTGTTACTCTATTGAACCCCCTAGAAACAGTATCCCCGACTGGTCACTCTGCAATATCAAGCACGAAAATAAATTGGTTGAAATATAGAAAATATATTAGCACACACAGTACAGAAAATATATCGTGAGATATCAATATCTCACTCAAAAATTTTGAACAAAACTTTAAACTTGCTGTTGAACACGCCACTCAAATAACCCAACAAATAAGATACAATAGACTCTATTCTGCAGACATTGAACAGTTATTAGCTGAAAAAAGAAGAGTTCGTCGAGAGTGGCAACTCTACAGATCCCCTCAACTTAAAACGGAGCTTAGAAAATGTCGCAAACGCCTCAGTATGCTTCTTCACAAACGCAAAACTGACTCAATTAATAAATATCTGGAGAACTTAGATGCCACCCATTACTCAATTTACTCTCTATTATGAGCAGACCTCCTCTACGTAATTCTAGTGGAGGCTGGGCGAGAAACGATACTGAAAAAGGAAACCTGTTTGTTAGTCATCTAAAGAATGTAGTTTCCCCAAACGAGTCAACCCATATGGTGCTATGGAATTCAATTATGGGGCACGGCCTCAGCTTCTAATATTGAAAAAATTCAAAGATTCCAAAATAAAATATTACGAATGATAACAGCAGCGCCTTGGTATGTGAGAAATATTAACATTCATAAGGACCTAGGTGTCTCCCTGGTGAAAAATGAAATAAAAAAACAAGCGGAGTCATATTTGAAAAAGTTAGAAGTTCACCCAAACCCACTTGCACGAACATTAATGAGAAGAAATGGCAACATCCGACTAAGAAGAAGGAATCCAACAGACCTGCGCTGATGATAGGATCTATAAATTAAACATAATTTTTCGTCCAACTGTGGTGGGACGTAAATAAAAAATAATATTTAGATTTAAGATTTGAACAAATTATTGATAGTTCACATTATTTTGTGAAGATACAATAAATAAAATATGAAATAAAAAAAAAAATGTATCGTGAAAAATTTTCGACTACGCCAGCAAAGTAAAAGAATCATATTGTAACAGATTCTGAAGCAGCCTGTTATAACAACTGTCAAAAATCACAGCTGTTTACAAAAATTCATTTAATTTTATTAATGCGGCATAAATAAAAATTAATTAATTTTTATACCCTTCACCTTCGTGAGAAGGGTATATATAAGTTTGTCATTCCGTTTGTAATTTCTGCATTTTTCATTTCCGACCCTATAAAGTATATATATTCTGGATCCTTATAGATAGCGGAGTCGATTAAGCCGTGTCCGTCTGTCTGTCTGTCTGTTGAAATCAATTTTCTGAAGGCCCCAGATATCTCCGGGATCCAAATCTTCAACAATTCTGTCAGACATACTTTCGAGAATTGCTATTGCTATTTAAAATCAGCAAAATCCGTCCATAAATAACGGAGATATGAGCAAAAATCCGAGACAACCTCTGAAAATTTCATCAAAAAACACAATGTATTGCATGCTTTGACAAAAAAGCAACAAAACGTATGTTTTTGGATGTGCATGCTTTGCGTATTTTGTTTTTTTTTGTGTTTTGTTTCTTTTGGCGTTGTTGTTGTTTTTTATACAACTATACGTTTGTTTGGTTGTGTGTTGGTTTTTTTTGACAAAAAAGCAACAAAACGTATGCTTGGATGTGCATGCTTTGCGTATTTTGTTTTTTTTGTGTTTTGTTTCTTTTGGCGTTGTTGTTGTTTTTTATACAACTAAACGTTTGTTTGGTTGTGTGTATGTTTTTTTGACAAAAAAGAAATAAATCGTATGTTTGGATGTGCATGCTTTGAGTATTTTGTTTTTCTTTTGTGTTTTGTTTCTTTTGGCGTTGTTGTTTTTTATACAATAAAACGTATGTTTGGATGTGTGTTGGTTTCATTGGCTTGCGTATTTTGTTTTTTTCTTTTGGTGTTTTGTTTCGTTTGGCGTTGTTGTTGTTTTTGTGTTCTTGATAAATTTATGATGCTGTACGCTGAAAGTGGGCAATGTACATACATATATACTAATTATAAAAAATAATAATGCATCCACAACAAAGGTGAAGGGTATATAAGATTCGGCATAGCCGAATATAGCACTCTTACTTGTTTAAATTAATATATTGAGTGTGCGCTTTTATTCAGAAGAAGATGACGATTTTTTAAAGGTAACACTAGAACTTAATTTACGCCTTTTAGCAGCAGTTTCATCGTTTTCTTCGATTAAAATAATATCAAACATTTGTTCAACCGAGATATTTTGCTTTGGAGAAACACATAACGGTCGCTTAAGACCGAAAGGTTCTTTGTGTTGTAAAATAGTGCGCATATTAAATAAATTTACTGCAGCCTTTTCTAATGGTGAGACTGTTTCAAATTTCCACTACCTGTTGCATGACTTTCGGCCTTGTGCGCCAGTTTTTTAATTTAAATTTGAAGTCCGCCCATACCTTCAACCAAACCTCCCTGTACGGAATGATGGTCCAATACAATTTAGGTCGTCTGCGATTTCAATCCACTCTTTTTTATGTTTATTTTATTTAAACCTTTATTAATGCATCTAGCCAACTTAAAATATTGTGCTTGCGTCGTAATTTTTAATCTAAACGTTTGAAAATCATCTGAAAAAAATTGTATGTAAAATTTATTACTTGTTTCTACTCTTGTCGTGAGTAAATGTTCTAACGACAGTATTTTCTGTTTTGACAGGCAAATACGCCAAACACGATACCGTTTTAACGGGTAGTTTGTAATAGATTTGTATACAAAGTCGTATTTATTGGCGTTTTCGACAACCACGATACTATTTTATAAAAACGCTCAATAAACGACACAAAAACGCCAACTACGATAATACCATATTCACACGACGGCATTATTCGTCATTCACGCTCTCATTCGTCATTCAACCCCCAATTACGAACTGAATTACATGATTCGCCATACAAAATTTTAAAGTGCGAATTACCTTGTTCGTACGTAATTCAGTTTGAATTACCTTATGAATTACGAACGAATGACTGTCATCTCTAATTTTTATCGATTATTTATGTATCAAAATCAGCTGTCCAAACAAAAATGTCAAAACAAAATAAAGAAAAGCCACGCAGCTCTGCCATTCTTTCAGCCCACACCTCTAATAAAGCCCGCTCGCTGCCCAGGTCCCACTTGCTTGCACTTTCTCTTTTTTCTAATAATGAAAATAATAATTAAATTATATTTGTTTAATTAATAATGCTACAATTTTATGTTTTTACTTACCTTTTTATCCATTGCCAAATTACAAATTTAAAATTCGCAGCAAACAAACAAAATAAACAAAACATGTAAACAGAAGAAAAAAACAACAAGAAGAAGAAATAAATAAATGTCAAAATGAATTACGAATGTTGTCGTGTAAACAGGTTGATTCGCAATCGTAATTCCAAACGCGAATTAAGTAATTCAGACTGCCATGGAAACATGGCATAAGGGTGAATAATTAGCGGGAAAAAAGTCTACATACAATGTGGCATCTTCCTACATCAAATAGAATATTCACCCTTATCGTTGTTGGCGTATTTAGACGACTGTCGTATTTGTAGGCATATTTAAAATTCAATTGTATCGTGAAAAATTTTCGACTAAACCAGCAAAGTAAAAGAATCATATTGTAACAGATTGCCTAATTTTATTTGATTCTGAAGCAGCCTGTTATAACAACTGTCAAAAACCACAGCTGTTTACAAAAATTCATTTAAATTTTATTACCGCGGCATAAATAAATTTTATTTATATTTTTTTTTAAATAAAAGATGACGATTTTTATTACCAGTAACACTAGAACTTATTTTAAGCCTTTTAGCCTTTAATCGTTTTCGATTAAAATAATAACCGAGATATTTTGCTTTGGAGAAACACATAACGGTCGCTTAAGACCGAAAGGTTCTTTGTGTTGTACAATAGTGTGCATATCCAATAAATTTACTGCAGCCTCTTCTAATGGTGATAACATAAACTGTTTCAAATTTCCACCACCTGTTGCATGACTTTCGGCTTTGTGCGCCAGTTTTTTTAAATTTAAATTTTAAGTCCACTCATACCTTCAATCAACCCTCACCAGGTGCTTCAGAATCAAATACGGAATGGTGGTCCAATACAATTTATGTCGTCTGCGATTTCATTCCACTCTTTTTTATGTTTATTTTATTTAAACCTTTATTAAAGCCTCTAGCCAAATACGTTTTCTTTTCAATTGTTTTAACCAACTTAAAATATTGTGCTAGCGTCGTAATTTTTAATCTAAAAAGTTTGAAAATCATCTGAAAAAAATGTTTAAGTAAAATTTATTACTTTTTTTATCACTTTTTCTACTCTTGTCGTGATTAAATTTTCTAACGACAGTTTTTTTCTGTTTTGACAGGCAAATACGCCAAACACGATACCGTTTTAACGGGAAGTTTGTAATAGATTTGTATACAGAGTCGTATTTATTGGCGTTTCCGCCAACCACGATACCATTTTATAAAAACCCTCAATAAACGACACAAAAACGCCAACTACGATAAGGGTGATTAAAAACAAAGAGAGGAAAATAACCATTAACTTTGTTGATTTATTTAAATTTACAAGTATTACAATTGTTTAAGTTGAAAAATTGATAATTAAATATTTTTTTATATACATATATCCTTGAAAAATCGAAAAAAATGCATATTTTAGTTCGAAATATAGTAGTAAATAAAATAAATGAAGCTAGATTCCGAAAAAAGCGCCCCAAAATTGGCGGAACACATTAACCGACGAATGTAAGTATAATATTTTTGGAAGTGATGTCCAATCCAAAGTTTGGAGAAAACTGAACACTGCACTTGCTCCAAAAAATATTATACATACAGTCAAACATGGTGGAGGCTATCAGTATAAAAACATATTGAATAAAATCTCAAGGCATCTGTTGATAGCATGGGCCTGGGAAATCAATAGATTACTGATACTGGGCACGTTTTTCGAGACTGGCTTCTTTACTATGCCCCAAGACAACTAAATTCACCACCCCAGTCACCAGACTTAAAGCCAATAGAGCACATATGGGACGTTTTGGAAAACTTTGTTCGAAAATATTATATTAGAAACATTAAAAACCGCTCTTATTCGTGCATGGGCCGAAATAACACCTATTACAGTGAATTTGGTGAAATCAATGCCCCCTCGACTTCAAGCAGTTATTGATGTACAAGATGGACCAACCAAATATTAAAAGTTATTTTTTTTTACTAAATTTTATATATAATTTTGAAATAATATTTTTTTTAGCTGTATGTAGACTTTTTTCCTATGAATTTTTAATGTTTTTGTAGTTATTGATTTTATTATGTAAATTAATTACTTTTTTATTTTATAAATAATCTTATTTATTAATGCCTTATATATTGACCTAAACATTTTTTTAATTTTCTTCACAAACTCTCTAAAAACCCTAAATCAAAGGGTGTATGTAGACTTCTTTCCTGTACGAAGCAAATATATTGTTGTGTGAGTTTGGTTTGGTTAAAGGCTCCATTAAGGCCTAATTAGTTTGTACATTCAGTTCCGTAACGATTCAGCTGTTTTGTTTTTACCTTAGGGAAAGTTGTGTATGTCGTTAGTTTTTCTGTAACGTTGCCGTTCTGTTGCGGATGAATCTGTTGACAACATAATTTTGTCCGCAACCTTAAGTGACAGCTAAAACAGCTGATATCATATAAACACAAAAATGCTAACAATATGAAAGCAGTGGTGCCAACATTTTTGAAAAGGAAATATTTATTATTAACAATAGAATAAAAAATATAATATTTTCAAAAAACATTGAAATTTAATAACAATATATGTATGTATTGATAAAAATGTCCACAATAATATGTTGACATTAGTCTTTGCGTTCTGTTCTGTGCCGTTCTGTAGGCTGATATTTTGTAGTTAGTTTTTCCGTAGGAACGTATCAGCTGTTTTTGAAATAATATATAGTTTCCCATTTTCGCGATCTAGTAGAAACCCACAGATAGTGTGTCACCGTATAGCTTCTTCCATTTATGAAAGATCACTTCATGTGAGAATCTTCCAATAAAATAAAAATTATTTTCTTTTTCGAATCAAACATTAAGGCCCTAATTTCATAAAACGCAACGCCTCCATTTTCTTTGCGTTGCATTAAATTACAGTTTGCAAATCACTGCGTTCAAGCAAGTGACTGCTCGCGTTGTAACATCTGATTCTTACGTTATTGTGATTGCAGTTGTTTGAAATTGTACATTTTATACAACGCTTACTTTTTTTTGTCACTTTGATTGTCAAATTTAACGCTTCAATTTTCTTGGCGTTAGTTTAAAAAGTGGTCAAGTATTCTTAAAAAAAATAACAAATATTTAAACATTTTTAAATATAATTGTTTCTGAAATAAACATACTTATGTAACTACTTTAGGTTTGGACTAGCATCAAATGTCTGCCAAGTACCGCAATTCTGTAAGTTTTTATATATTCCTACCGATGTCATTAAGTAACGAAAAATGTCGGTTGCTCTGACGAATTTAATATTCAGTATTTGAAGTTAACGACTTCCCTCGGTAATACATATTAACGACGAATATAGTTAAAAATATAAATTTCAATATTTTTAAAATTAAAAAAATCATTTTTATTTATTAAAATGTTCACTGTATTTTCGTGTTGGTAGATAAAATTGTAGTCATGTGAATAAATAATCGCATTTATATTTAAAAATCAAACACCAGCTCCCCCAAATACATATATTCGCGAATCCTACTGAAAACAGAAGAACAAGAGTTTTTTTTTCTAAAAATCAAAGTAACCCAGTGTAATCCATATGTCTATGCCACACATCATTGATTCAGAATTTAGATATTTGTTGTTATAAGGACCGTCGAAAAATTCGGATGAATTTCCTTCTAAGAAAACGGTCTTAAAAACGATTTTTTAGCATTTTATAAGTTTATACTCGTATCACATCGCTAAATAAATTGCTCATTAGGAAATTTGAATATAGGTATAAACATTATACACTCCAGAAATGTATTAAAAAAGGATATTATGCCCCATATAAAAGTTGCTCTTAAAATTCGAATACTATTTTTTAAAAGCAAATGATAATTAAGGCAAGTTAATTTGTATATTTAAAACTCAAATCAGTCTGTATCTAACGAACACAAAAAGGTTGACCAATCGTACTTTCAAAGAATCCGTATAATTCAATTCGGAGTATCTCTTAACGACAAAATTTTATCGTTAAAAAGTTACAGAATTCCGGTACTGAGATTCCACAAGTATCGTTCTCTACCCCAGCAGAAAACTTCACTTTTATGTTTTTAATATTTATTTTGTTATATTTTTGTGTCTTCTTTGAACAAATATTTTATGGATTCAAAAGTAAATAAACGCCATACAGCGGTTTGGCTTACAGCATTGCCAACACGATATAAGTACATCTTTTTGTATGTTTTTATTTTAAATTTTATCAACTTATACAATGGCAACCACGGCTACGTAGAGATTTGACAATAGAAGTGACATCGTAATATTTCGGCGTTGACTAAACGCAATGCCGTAGTGATTTATAAAATTTTATATTTTTTGTAACGCGTTCACAACAGCGTTGGTGAAGCGTTGAACGCAAGTGATTTACACAACTAGGGCCTAAGCGTAGACTGAAACAATAGTTTGAACAAAGTTTGTAATTTTGTTTCTATGATTTTATTAATTCTCCCCATTGCATATTACCTAAAACTTATATACAATTATTATACTTTAAGTTATACTACAAATTTTTTTATTGAATATATTTTTTTTTTCATATGTTTCTTCTTAATTAATTTTTTTTTAATTTCTATGCCTACTATATATATATTATTAATTTTATGTAAAATTTTTAGTTGCGTCGTTAGTGCTTCGATTTGCATAGTTTTTGTTTCAGTTTACGTCGCATGGCTTCGAAGTTGCGTCGTTAGTACTTCGATTTGCGTCGTTAATATGAAAATGTTTGTATTGAAAAATCTATTTTTTAAGCAAAAATTATGAATCTAGGAACCAATTAAATGAAAATCAATACAAATGTATGGAAAATCGTGTTCCGTTTTACGTCGTTTCGGTTTGCGTCGCGTTTCTTCAGGCCCAATTAGCGACGCAAACCGGGGTATTAGTTTATTTTATAAAATATTCAATGTTTTTATTCTTTTGTAAAAAAAAAGTATTTCCCTTTCAAAAAATGTTGGCATTGTTAGCATTTTGGTCTGAATATGATATCAGCTGTTTTAGCTGTCACTTAACGTTGCGGACAAGATTCTGTTTTCAACAGATTCGGTTTCGTAACAGAACGTAACGTACAAACTAATTAGCCCTTAAATCTGGTTTAATGCCACAATACCAGCGTTGTTAACTTTTTTTTTTTATTATTATTTATTTTCAACAACCTAGCCTATTGGCCATAACCGGTTATAAATTTCTACTTAAAAAAATAGTTTACATTAAAAAATTTTAGTATAAAATAAATTAAATAATTATGATATAAATTAAATAAATATTATAAATAAAATTGAACAAAGTCAAAATTTAAACTCCAACATATGTATTACATTATACAACATCATTATTAGATAATGATTCTTTAATTGATGTCAGTTAATTAGCAACTTGATAAGAAAAACTAGTTTCCACTAGAAAAAAAGAAATTTGATAAGTAGGTATATGTGTAACAGAAATAATCAACCAAATAAAAGAGAAATCAAGGTACTCAGTACAACCTAGAAACTATAAGGGCCAAATATATGTATATATAAATATTAGTCACTGAATGTCTATTAGTTGATACCACCTTCAGATATATATATATTAAATTCATATATATATATATTAAATTCATATATATATATATTAAATTCACCGGAAAGGTAATTATCACAGTCCACAAATCAATGTCTACACACTATCCGCAAATTAAACTTCAATACTATTTTTACTATTTATACTATTTTGGCGCCTCAACCAACTGCACTAGTGCAACACGTAAATCAAACACTAAATGTAATTCAAACACCACGACAGCTTACTAAACAACACTTCATGAATTCACAAACATAACACAGTCAAGACAGTCTCATAAAATCCACAACAACGGAATGGAAATAAATTAACATGACAATGACTAAGAATGCAGAAAATCATATGATAATAAAAAAAATCCATTAACAATGCATACATCAACTACCCCATAAAGAACCACGATTGATAGTAGTCAAAAAGCATAAGAGGATCAATGATAACCAAAACTTTATCATTGCCAAATCAGAGTTAATATCTGCAGAATATATCAACATATTAGCAAAAATAACTGAAAGACAACCTGACGGAAAAGAAAACAAGCTGAATAAATTACAAGAAAACAAAGCAAATGACATGACTATGAACAAAGAAAAGAACAATATTAAGATTAGCCCATCAAAAACTTAAGAATGAGATAGCAGATGGGAATGACATTATTAAGAGTGCCGTCCTGATGATCAAGACCATTCCCTCTCTATAATCAATCTGAGTTTAAAAAAAACATTAATGAAATTTCAACAAACCATACCATATCAATGAAATGTTATCTGTCTTTATCAATATAAAGAAAATATTTGAGGCAATGAAAATTCAACTCACAAGTTCATTACAATGACATAACCAACTACTTGCAATCTACAATACATTCACTCAACACAACCAAATCCAGAGATAGCAGATGGGAATGACATTATTAAGAGTGCCGTCCTGATGATCAAGACCATTCCCTCTCTATAATCAATCTGAGTTTAAAAAAACATTAATGAAATTTCCACAAACCATACGATAAAAACTCTTATGTGCAATAGATATCAATGAAATGTTATCTGTCTTTATCAATATAAAGAAAATATTTGAGGCAATGAAAATTCAACTCACAAGTTCATTACAATGACATAACCAACTACTTGCAATCTACAATACATTCACTCAACACAACCAAATCAACCCTTACATCATATTGGAAGTTGCTAAACAATTATCAAATAAGGAAGAAAACTGCTGCAATATCATCAATGAATTTAGATCAATATCACATGCTATTATCAGAACAGTGAACATCGCATAAAACTCAACCCAGAAAACATATACAAACCAAACTTTAAAATTACAAAAAGCACCAAATTCATGAAAAAAACACTTATTTCTAGTAAAAAAACACTAAGAAAAATAGTTTCCAATTTTCAAAGAAAATGTGTATATGTTCCGGAAAAATTTAAGAATTGTTATAAATTAAGTAGATCTAACAGATACAGTTTAGATTCTTGAACAGCAACCTTGGAACTAGTGATGTCACCATTACTTCTGGAACCTTTTCAAGAAACATTGTTGTGATTCTATAACATTTTTTATAAAGAGTTTTTAAGGAACTAGTTCTTTGGTAATATTTACATATATTTTTATTCCTCACTACATCAATAACAAGGACACATATATTAACTTCGAAATAGCTTCTTGGAACCAATCTAACAAATTTTTAATATATTTAAAATAAATTATGTATTTTTTGTGCAAAATTATACCAGAGCCTTTAAAAATTAAAATAATTTGAATCAAATGTTATATAATAAAGTATTTAAAATACTACTAAAATAATAAAATTATTTCATCGTGTTCATTATAAGAGGGATTATTTTGATTTGTTGATTGTTTGGGTAAAGTTAAGTTCTTATTTTGTGATAAGTTGAGAGTTTCTTTTGTTCTTTAAGTTGGTTGTTGTTTGCATGGGCTTTAGTCATTGAACGTGTTAATACTGTTGGTATTGGTTTTGTGTTTCTTGATGTTGGATTTTTGTGTTTTAGAATCTGCTGAAATTGTTTTTGTAATAATAGATGTTTCTGTAATATTTTTGGAGTTTTCTGAGTTGTTTGTAGGCTGTAAAGTTGTTGTTTTATTTAAATTATTTTTTTCTGCATTTGGTGCTTCATTTGTTTTCTTAATGCTTGTATTTTTTATATTTTTGTTGTTTTTGAGTTTTTAGCGTACGACTGTTCTAGTGGCTTATTCAATGTTTATGCTTGGTATTTTTCTTTGGCGATCTTTAAAGAGCATTTTACTTAGGTTTTTATTTTAAAAATTTTTTTTTGTTGTTTGAACATTTCGCATTCTTTAGCAGAAGAAGATGTTCTTCAGAACAGTTAACGCATAAAGTTCGCCTACACTCAGCTGGTATATGAGGGGGTAAAGCACAGTTTTTTTTTTCGCGCGGGGGCATCCCCCATATTGTTTGGACCTGACATGATCACTATATTATGATGATATTTTAGTTAATTACTATATGCAAGAAAACTTTTGGTGTTCACCGTTTTTAAAATGTAAGCAAAAAATAAAATAATTGTAAAATTTAGGAATGTTTAAGCAAAGAACCGCACGACGCAAGAGTTAGTCGAAGACTGTGACTAAAAAACCGAAAATAAAAATGAAAGTTATTTTGGACTAACTATATCAAAATGATTTTTTCATTTTGAATTTTCTCATACCGAAACTTAAAGGTGTTGCTAATTGGTTCAGCCAACCTTTTTTTATTATAAACATTTTCTGTTTGGAAATGAGGCTGCAAAATTGAGTTTTTAATTTTATTTGGAATATATTGAAGAACTTTTGTTTTAGTAAATGGAATAATCGAAAAATTTAATTATAATTCTTATAAAGTGAGAATTGCATCATATATAAAAGGAAGAACTCTTAATAATTCTTTATCACAGAAAAATATTAGTATTCATCAATATAAATTGCACGTAGAGCAAAATGTCCAGCAGTAATCAATTTCATGATTTTGTACAGATACTTCATTGAATGACGATAGCCGAAAACGGATTGCAGATTTGAAAAATTTGTCAAAATGGCATATGGAGCACTTAAACCCAAGGACTACGATATGTGTATGATTGTAATTATTATTATTTATAATTATTGCGTAACCATATGTTTAAGTTACCATTCACATAATTGCAGCAATCATATACATATATGATTGTAGTAAAGCAGAACCCCGCCGATATTGGCTGTCGCACAGTGTTATTAAATTACTTTCACTTTTATCTAATTTAATTTCTATAACAACTCTCACTTAAAAGAAAGCAAAAGCAATGCTGTATAATTGTTACTCTTATTTATTTACAACAACAAATTGGACAAACACAAAGGTAAAAACCATAGGGTAACATAGAGACGAGATGTAATTGTCAAAAACCTATCTCTTGCAACAACAAAATACATGTAATTCAATGTATTTTGTTGTTGTATCAGTCATATGATTTGTTGTATTTTTGCTTGACAAATCGGAGTATCTCGTCTCTATGTATAATTCTCTATGGTAAAAACTATATATATTGTGCACATCTGTGAATAAATACCTTTATAATGGTATATGTTTACCCAAATTAAATGTTACTGTGACCTTAAAATCAACTTGCCTATTAATATATACTAGGATCGCCTGGTGGTCAAAATTGACCACTAATAACAAAATTATACAGTTACTTTGAGTATACGCAAAAATATTTTTCACGTTTGTGTACAAATACACGTGTATTTAGATGTGCATACACATGTTGTTGTTGTTTTTCAAACAAATTTAGAACGCTTTTTAACACTTTTATGGAAAGAATTTTAAAAAAAATTATATTGTGCACATTTAGAGAAAATAATCTTTTAAACCATATAGGTTTCATCAATATTGGTGGACAATAACATACTTAAAAGTGTATCACAAAAAAACGTGTGGCCTATTTATATATAAGATTACACACTATTTAACACAATTATATTGTTATTAATACAACTGTATAATAGAAAAGAAATAATACTTTCGTTAGATTTATTTTATCGATGATTTACCAAAAATTTAAATATGAATTAACTTTGCTAAGACGCGTTTCACATTAGGCAATTATCTAATCAATTTTTTAGGAGAATTTTCGAATAAAGAAATTAGATAAAATGATATTTTTGTGAGCAATATGAATAAAATTGGAATACTAAATGTAAATTTCTTATCCTTTTAGGGGTTTGAATATTCTCGAAGTGGAAATCCAACACGTAATGTACTAGAACAATGTTTGGCTTCATTAGACAATGCTAAATATGGACTGACGTTTTCTTCAGGATTGGGAGCTTCTACTGCTGTACTAACAATGCTTTCTTGTGGAGATCATATAGTTGTTGGTGATGATGTATATGGAGGCACAAACCGTTTGATCAGGTAATTTTAAATAATACTTAAGAATACATTAAATCGTACTCATTATATATTTATTTTTAGACAAGTTGCCTCTAGATTAGGTATAGAGGCAACCTTTGCGGACTCAACTAATTTAGAAGAATTCAAATCAGCAATAAGACCCAATACAAAAGTAAGTTTATGCTCCATTTTCTCAATCTGTGGTTATTTAGTTTAATTTTGGAAGGGGTGTACACTATGCGCACTTCCTCTCGGAGATCTTGTGATCCATTGTGATTCCCTTCAATAGAAAGAATAAAAGAAGAGTCCAAAACCGCCTGGTAAAAAGAAAAATATGGAAAGAGTTCGTTATGGATTTGGAACGTCCCTTAAATAGCCACCCTATACCCTTAATGAAACCTAGTATGTTGCTCAGTTTACAGCCAGCAACATTACCAATTTCGTCCAGAAATATATTTCCTAGCCGTTTAAGTCTGTGACCCTGTATCCTTTGTGCCATTATCCCATTTACCCTTGAAGACTCCAATTGATACCTACCAGTATATTGTACTGCGGGCAGGTCATACAGTATCCTAGTATGACTTGCCCGCAAGGTTTTTACCAAAGAAGACTCTGATAGTCTGAGTAAATCCCTTGCTGAAAGTTTAGGATTATATCCAAGGATGCCTGCGGGAGGCTGCCAAAGGCACCTGTGATGCCCAGACATGTACACCTTTGAGCTTTATTGAGTATAACCCTGTAACTACGTTTCCTTATTGCCTCCCACCACACTGTGCAACCATAAGTAATAATAGGTCTAACAACAGATGTGTAGATCCAGTTAACCATACTTGGTCGCAAGCTCCAGTTTTTGCCAATTGAGTTCCTGCATGTATAGTCGGCATTGAGGCTAGAGTGTCCAAAAAAACGGCAAATTTGAAAACCCGGTTTCCGGTTTAACCGAAATAATGTGTTTTTGAAAAAACCGGTTGTTTGGCATCAATCCAAGTTTTCCAAAATTGTTATAAAAATAAAACAAATTTCAAGTTTAAATTAGAGACGAAGATCTCTTTTTATTGTTAATAAATATTACCTCGTAGAAGGAGAAAACGCAATTTCTTAGTGAAATGCACGTAGTGCTTATGTCGAAGACAATTTGACAAGTGTTTTTTAATGCTAAAATAACAAGCATAATTTGGTGGCAAACAATATTTAAGGACCCGTTAACGGTTTACTCGCTAGAATCTAGTGAAATACTTCCAGCAAAGTTGCATAAAAAAGGAAGCAACAATAAATTCTAACGTTGTTAAAAATAGTATAATACGTTTAATGTAGTTATTACCAAAAGGATGCAACATAAACACCGGTTTTGATTATTGTCTTTTAAAAAAACCGGTAAAACGGTTTCGGTTTTGTCTTTAAAAAAATCTGTTTATATTATATTTTTATTTAATATGAAAAAGGTCTCCTTAAATTTATTTTTATTTGTGGACGCTAATAGGAAATGTGTTAAGAATTGTGTACTAAATCTTCGGAAATTTAGCATTTTTGAATTTTTAAAGCTCTATCTTTCTGCAATTATTCAATATTTTTAAAAATGGTATCAAAGTTTTTCATAAATATGTTTGATTGAGCTTTAGAAAACATATTTCATTAAAACCGGTAGAACGTCTTACAAAAACCGGTTTGTCAAAAAATCGAAAAGTTAAAAAAACCGAAACCGGTGGAGTTTATAAAGATGAAAAAACCGGTTGACCGGTTTTCGGTTTCGGCTTTGGATATTCTAATTGAGACGCTTCTTTAATATTTCCTGAGTATTGATTTTCCATGACAATTTATTGTCAAGGAATGTTCCTAAATACTTGGTTCCCTCTGATAAACTCAGCTCAACGCCGTCTAATTTGGGCAAATTGAAGCTCTCTACCTTATATTTCCTGGTAAATAATACCAATTCTGTCTTTGATGGGTTTACACCCAACCCGTTCGTATTTGCCCAGGACGAGAAGTCGCCAAGCGATTCCTGCATGATGTCACTGATAGTGGAGTGAAACTTTCCCTTGATCAGTATCACCAGGTCATCTGCATATGCGACTATCTTCCTACCCTTAGATTCAAAGAATAAAGTTTACCGCCAGAAGCCACAAAAGAGGAGAGGGAACTCCACCTTGTGGTGTGCGCCTGGTAATCCGTCTTCTAATCACATCGTCCCCTAGGGTTGAGTTGATAATCCTGCTTTCCAGCATTAAGATTATCCAGCTCACCAGGAAGTCGTTAACCCTAAGTTTTATTAAAGGCGCCTTCTATGTCCCTATTCTTCAGACTCTATACAACCGACCACCTCATGAAGCGCACTCTCAACAGACTTACCCTTGAGGTAGGCACGTTGAGCGTTGCTAATGAGTATCTATATTGCTTCTTAGATGTAGATCTATCAGTCGTTTTAATGTCTTCAGAAGAAAAGACATTAGGCTAATAGGTCTGAAATCCTTTGGTTTCGAGTGGCTGGCCTTACCGGCCTTAGGTATGAAGACAACCTTGACCTCCCTCCACCCGCTCGGTAGATACCTACTACTGAGACAACTCTTGAAGATATCTGCCAAAATAAATAGCGCAGTATCCGAGATATTACATAGCATCGACGGAAATACTCCATCCGGACCTGGTGATATATACGGGTCGAAAGTTTTCACCGCCCAGGCTAGTTTTTCCCTAGTGACTATTTCCTCAATTTGTCTAGAGTCGTGACTAATACACACAGGTATATTAACCCGCTGGTAGTCATCCCTAGTGCCTATACCTTCACAACCAGGGGCAGAATTACCGCATTCGATATCGAGTAAATTCAATCGTAATTTTCTTATTTGAGATTACGGAATTCGTACATTTTGTTATAATTACGATATCGAAATTATTTTTCGATACGATAGTTCATTCGATCACGAATGCGGTAATTCGGCCCAGGAAAGTGTGTTTCCATGAGCAGGGAGAGTGTTTCCGAGCTGGATTCCGTCCATGAATTGTCATCTCTTTGAATATACACTATGACCGGTGGGGGTTTGGTTAAAATTCGCCGAAACCTTGACAGCTCATTGACGCTATCAACGGATTCACAGTAATTCCTCCATGAACTCGGCTTTGCTCTTTTCAGATCTCCCTTGTATTTATTGAAGCACACCTTATAGTTGTTCCAGTCTCTTTGTAATCCAGTGAGCTTCCTGTTAAATGATTTCCTGTCGACCTCTGTACGCGAAGTTCCTTAGTCCACCATTTAGGCTGTTTACGCCTGAAAATGTTATTGGACATGATGATTCAAAGCTCTCATTGAGTAAACGAGTGAAATTGTTCACCGTATATTCCAAATTGGATGGTAGCAGTTCACGTGGAGTTGACTGCTCCATCCCAATACGAACCTTGTCATGAAATGTTCCTCAATTTGTCCGCCTAGGATACCTAAATGGTGCCCTAGCAGACGAATTGAAGTCCAAGGTGAAGGTAATCCGAAAAGAAGCAGTCCGCGGATACCCTCCAATCTCTAAAGAAATTATCATTGTGGTTCGTCAATGTCATGTTTATAACCGCCTGCCTATCTTTGTTCCTAAACATGGGCATTAGGGCTATAACTATTGACAATTTTTGCAAATATGCAAATTGGAATAGAGCATAAAAAATATGAAAAACCACGGGCTTATTTTTTTCGCGGTTGTTAGAAAAGTTCACACACCAAACGCAATAAAGTTTTTCATTAAATGTTTTCAATTATTTTGAAATACAATACATTTTATTCCTTCGTTACGCTGCTTTTATAATTAATAACTGCGGACATACTTCAAAAGATAATTTCAAATAAGGGAAGTATCCCTCAAAAAAAAAGTCCAATGAAGTTTATACATATTTTAAAGAAATTTATACTTAAATAATAAAATAATGAGATGGCAGTGGGAAGGATTTTACAAGTACTGTGGATTCGGAATTATATCATGTTGCAACATTTGCTCGGAACGTGCAATAAAAGTGATGCAGAACATTCTTCCATTATGAAAATCGGCAAGAACTTTAAATTTTATTTAAAAAAAATAAAAAAATTACTAGATTATTGACAGTTATAAAATCAAAGATGCACTAACATCTTTGTTTATATCAGCACTGCCCCACAGGCTGTGATGGGCATTTGCATCACATCCCATCACCAGGATAGCACCTTTCCTTTTTGCATATGCCGTCAGCTCCAGCACATTGCCTGGTGGATCTGCTACCTCATATGGCATATACATCGAAGCAAATGCCAGCGTACGCTCACCTCTGGTTTCTCTGTTGACAACAGTGATGTTACCGCACCTAAAATAATGATAAATTAATAATTTAAGCTCTCTATTTGCCAGGATACACGTTCTCACCTTGTCCTCAGTGGACGGGATATACAACGTGTATCCCCAATCCGTAAACCTTATTTTGATTAATCCAAGTTTCTCTGATCAGGGCCACGTCAGTTTGGGATTTGGTGAAAAAGGTTGTCAATTCTGTCTAGGCCGCTTCACAATTCTGCACCACTAGCAGCCTCTTTGGTAGTGTCATGTTTCGAGTACCAAAACCTGACAGTGCCAAATCCAAAATTGACAACCCCTTTCAACTTATCCAAAGATTCGAGAGATTTACAATCCACTGCGAACCGAAAATCCCTCCCGTTATTCTCCTTACACACCATCGAGGCTAGAGACTTCCATTGGTCTATAGCAGTGTCGCTCAATATCACAATTCCCTAGCACGCGTGGGTTGCTCGCAATTTAGCGAGTTCACTCGGAGGCCTTGTGGCCCATTGTGATACCCTTAGAAATACTATTCTCTTATGCTGAAAATTCGTACATAAAGTGAGAATAGTTTCCCTCCCTAATTTCGTTGACTATGTGATTCCTGTGATCCCCGTGGGAACCAACCGGTACTTCTAATAAATCTGATCATATTTACTAGTGACACATCTCTGAGACAGTCCAGATCATGGAAAAGAGCTCTACCAAGTTGTAGTAGTCTATGCTCTTGTAAGGCTGGGCATTCACATAGAAGGTGCTGTACCGATTCCTCCTCCTCTTCATCTAAACAACTTCTACAGTAGCTATAACGTGGGTAACCCATACGTTCCGACATATGTCCAATCATACAGTGCCCAGTAATTATACCCGTAAGAAGCCTGATCGAATTCCTGCTAAGATACAAAAGAGTCCTAGTTCTATCCTCTGTCAGATTGGGCCAGAGCATTCTTGATATTCTACACTCAAAGCCCATTCATCTATCAATCTCGATACTGTCACCAGGGGAGTGTAAATATCCCTTTGCGCTAGAGATACGTCCAGGGACGACCCGTTGGTTGCGCACTCATCAGATACTTCATTTCCCCGGATGCCCTCGTGTCCTGGAACCCATATCAACTCGACGTGATGTTGTGTCAGTTGTGCCAGTGATTTGATACAATTGAGAAGACATTTCGACCTGATCACATTGGAGTTAAGAGCCTTGATTGATGCAAGGCTGTCCAACTAGATATGTATAGTCGAATTTTCGAGATTCAGTTCCCGGATTCTTCTCGCGGCTGTATCGATGGCATAAATCTCTGCCTGGAAAACCGTGCAGGTATCGGGTAATCGAATAGACATCAGAAGGTCCAGTTCATCTGAAAAGATTCCCTAGCCCGTGCCTCTTTCTGTCTTTGAACCATCAGTGTAGATTGAGATCACGTCATCTCTTAGGACAGAGTTCGCGGCCCAATCATCCCTTGTCGGTATTCTGGTCTTAAAAGTTCTGTCAAAATTCGGTGTAGGTATTATGTAATCCGTTTCCCGCCCTATGATTGGCCTGCCTATCTTTTGTAGGAAGGTGCCATGACCAATACGATCATGCTTTAGTCCGCTCGACTGTTTAAGTCGTAGAGCAGACTTAGCAGAAATGCATTTGATATATATATCAAGGGGAGTTATATTTAGCATCGTCTCTAGACTGGCCTGAGGGGTAGAATTCATAGAGCCAGTAATTGCAAGACATGCTAATCTTTGTACCTTGTTTAGAATAGAAAGGTGAGTCTTAGTGTCTACCAATCTTCACCAAACAAGAGCTCCATAGGTCAAAATAGGTCTTATGACCGCGGTGTATATCCAGTGTACAATGTATGGTTTAAGACCCCATCTCTTCCCAAAGGTTTTCTTTCATATATAGAAGACACATAAAGCCTTCTTCATTCGACTCTCAGCATTACGTTTCCACGAGAGCTTAGAGTCCAAAATTACGCCAAGATATTTGGCTTCGCTTGAAAACTTCAGAAAAGTACCATCCAGTCGTGGAGGTCTGAATTCTGGAGTTTTATATCTTCTGGTGAAAAGAACCAGTTCGGTCTTGGCAGGATTAACACCTAGACCGTTTTCCTTGGCCCATGAACGCTCAGAACGCTGAGAGCTGATTCCATGAGTTCACTTATTATGGGAAGAAACTTACCCTGAATAAGAAGCACAACGTCGTCAGCATATGCGACTACTTTGGTACCTATCCTGCTGAGCCTGAAAAGGATTTTATTTACGACAAGATTCCACAGAAGTGGAGAGATGACACCACCATGTGGTGTGCCTCTTGTCACAACTTTCCTTGTCCTACCAATGCCCATATTAGAGTTAATGGCCCTGCTCCTAAGCATATTTTCTGTCCAATTTCTTATCCGCTGATCAACACCTAGGTCACCCAATGCATCAACTATTGCGGATATGTTCACATTATTAAACGCACCCTCTATATCCAAGAAAGATGCCATAACATACTCCTTTTTGTCAAGTGTCCCCTCTATAGTTCCGACAACGTCGTGCAAGGCAGTCTCCACCGACCTCCCTTTAAGGTATGCGTGCTGTGACCTACAGAAATTATCAGGGGAGAGGATGTTCCTCACATGGATATCGACCAATCTTTCCAGTGTTTTCAATAAAAACGATGACAGACTGATCGGTCTATAGTCCTTGGCGGTACTGTGGTTTACCTTTCCCGCTTTGGGGATAAATACCACTGTAACCTCTCTCCATTCTTTAGGAATGTATCATGTTTCCAGGCTAGCATAGTAGGCTTCCCTTAATGACCTGGATAGAAACTCTACCGAGTCGTCCAAGTCAAGTGTACCACTTAGTCCATCCATTGCTGGAGGTGGTATGGTGTCACTAAGATTACTGAATTTGACCCAGTCGGTTTTCCTAGGATTTCTAAAGGGTTTTTCCCTATCCAGTGTAAGCTGTATCGTAAAAACTATCCTGTGGTGATCGGAGAATGAGCACTCGACTGAAACTCTCCAATCAAGAATTCTAACTGAGTCAGTGTTCCCTACCAAAGTAATATCAATGACCTGCTCCCTGATCCTATTGAAGAACGTTGGTCTATTACCCCTATTTAGGGTTTTTAATTTCCCAACTTTTTTTGATTCCCGGTAATCGGGAAATTTTTTTCTACATTCCCGGGTACTCGGCTATTCCCGAAATATATAATGATACTGTAAATTAGGAATATTTTAGCCAAATTTCATATAAAAACTTAGTGTTATAATTATTAAATATCAGAGCTTCGAATTAATTAATAAAATTTGAGCTTAATTCACTAAAATATTAATCCGCAATTAAAGAATGTCAGCCTTTCATTCCATAAATCCATTCCTAATATTTAATTTCATTAATTTTAAAGTTAATTAATAACAGAATTTAGTCAAACTTTGAATGATTAAATTGTTGTTAAATCAAATCATCTACAAAATTAGTTGAAAAAATTGTACTAGATTTGAATGAAGAAAAATTTAATCATTTAATAAATTTTTGAAGCTATTTTGTTACGGATTTGAAGAAGAAATTTAAAGAAATTAGAATGATTCAATAAGAAATAAATTCTATAAATAATGAATTCACTTTTTTAATTTTCACGCCTTGCAAAGAACGCAGGAGTCGGAGGGAATCTGAACCGATTTTGATCCAGAGATACTTGCCTTCTCCTTTGTCCCTCGAGCGTCCTCGTTTGATCGTCCAGTCCTCTGTGCCAAGTTCCTTGTTCTGACGCTTTATAAGTGTTAGCGTGGCTTCGTCCTCCAAAAGAGGAGGAGGAACCCACACTCTCACCGTCGTCGAAAAGGTACTTGATCCAGTGGGACGATTTCGATTCTTGCATTGGGCCAGAGTTCGCCAACTCCTCGGATACAGTTTCTGAGAAAGCCTAGAGCCTTCTTGTTACCGCACCCGATGATCTTGACACCCTTTAACCATTTGGCGCCGTCGAATGCAGTGAAGGAATCATCCTCACTGCATGCGAGTTCGTCAACTAGTGCCCGCAAGATCTTCTCCAGAAGCAGCCATCTGTCCGTAGTCATTTTCCCATCAGGTTGACTACGATCAATGATGGTTACTTGTAGCTCAGGTGCTGATGATAAGCTAGTTGATGGTTTCAGCCGCTTACCCTCAGACACCTGCGTTTCACCTGACCTTTGCCGCTTAATACTAGGCCTGCTAGCTGGACCTTTGGCAACCGTCGCGATTCCTCGAGTAGAGGAGATTGCGGACAGCACCTTGGGTGTTGTGCTAGTAGACTTCGTCGTGCCGCATTGGTCATCACCTCTCTTTGGTCCCGACGTGGCCCTCTTTGATGTAGATGGGCGTACGTCAAGATCCTCCGAGACGGTGATCGTGTTCGGTCCAGTGCTGGCATGGGGCACATGTTTAGATGTGATCACCTGCCTGCTCTGGTTTGAATCGGTCGTAGTCTTGACTGGCCTGACCTCCACAACAGTAGTATTTAGCATAGCCTCATACTTCTGTATGTGGTAGGTATGTTTACCCCGTAAACGCTTTTCCCTGGTGGTCAAGGACGCGGGATCTCGTGAGTCCAACGTCCTGACATACCGGAGAGAGCGTTTGTAGCCCGCCAACCTTTTCCGTTCGTACTGTTCTGAGTCCTGTTTCTTGTTTTTCTGTTCTGTGTCTCCCTTTGCAGGGTCATGGGCCTCCGGATTGTGTACGGAGGACACCATGAGTAAGTCCTCCTCATCAGTCTCATAAAGGTTTAATCCTTTCAGACCTGAGAGGTTGTCGTCACTGTCGTCCAAAGTCACTCTTTCCTGTCTTGTCAAAAAACTGTTCGGTCTGTCGTTAATCCCAGTAGCATCACCGACTACCAGACCCGGGATATTCGTCTGATTCGTCGCAGTCACAGTAGCTCCAGTGGCACTCAGACCTGTGGCTTCCGCCTGAGTATTCACGTTACCCTTGGAGATTTTAGCACCCTCGACCAAGGACCAAGGGCCGTCTTTATTTTTTGACATTTCATGGGGGGGGGGATTTTGGCAGTTTATACCTCTACCATAGGTAAGAAAAAAGACACTGCCGCTCCACAGGAGTCAGACGCAGACCATGATGCCGCTCAATGTGAGTCAGACGCATTCTGGATTTGAATTTTTTACCAAAATCATTCGGACTGACAGAACCAGATCGTACTTTCCAGCCGCCCTTAACATAGGGAACAGACGCCAGATGGTACGGTTATGTTGCCTAGGTAACCCAACCACAGTCCCAGACCGACATCAAAAATGCAGACAGGAAATTTGTAGCCGCCCTAACTAAGGGAACAGACGCTACCAATTGAGGTCGTGATTTTACCAACACAACCAAAGCTTTGATGGTATGTGTTTGAGCACCACTGGTCTATAGGGAGATTAATGTTCTGTTTTTTAGAATGGTTTCCACCGGTCTTACGGGTGGAGGAATCCATACTGACACCTTAATGGTAGCTCCGAGGCGCGTATCACTCACAGTTTTAAGGCTGGATTAAGGACGCCAAGTTTCCCAACTGCGGTTCTTAAAGTCATCACCTTTGAAGGATACATCCTCCGAGTTACCATTATATATGGCGATCTCGTCCAAGAGTCTACCTTCAAGCAGCTGCCATTGATCTGTACTGATCTTCCCATCCGGATCATTCCGATCAATTATATCCGCCTGAATGTATACATCCTGACTTAAGGACTTCTTCACCTTCTTCGTTGACGAGGTGGGCTGGTCATCACCAGATCTAGCCCTTGGAAAAAATAATGGGGACAATCACTTCCTTTGTAATGAAATGTAAACTTTTCCATAAACATTATATTTTGTTGGCAAAAACGCTGAATATTTTTTTTACATTTTAAGAAGTATGGTTTTATATAAAATGTTATTTGCAAAATACATAATCAGCCCAATCTATCTATATTAATAAAAATCAAATGTCGTTCGCTGGTAATTGCATCAGTTGGTAACGGCTGCACCGATATGGCTAAATTTTTTTTAAATATTCGTAATAATCCAACTTAAGTTTCTACTGAAAGAAAAATTGACCACTCCTACTTTTAATCGTAGTAATCCAATTTAAGTTTTTCTAAAACAAAAATTGACGACGCCCACTTTTTTGATATATCTAAAATCGCAGAACGCCTGGACGGATTTGGGTAATTTTTTGTTTAAATGTTCTCAACAGAAAGAAAAATTGTCCACGCCCACTTATCAAATACATCTGAAAATATGTAACCAAAGGCAGTGACTTGGCTGAGTTGTTCATTAAGCCGTACATCTGCAAAATGGCCAAAATGTGTACTTAACTGAACCTGTTGATCGAACGCCATCTACAACATTGACCAGATGTTTAGAAATATGCTGAAATGATGAATTTGCCCGAACGCTGCTATACTTCGAAATGCCAAGATATTACTTGGAATCATTCGACAAAGAAATTTCAATGGCGGAAACAAGGAGTCTCATTTACAAAGCCCATCCAAGCAACGATGAGTGTTTCTATTTGCGTTTGCTATTAGTCAACGTTCGTGGCCCAACATCCTTCCGAGATTTACGAACTATAAATGTTGAATTGTGTAACGTATAGAGAAACGTGTCAACGCTTGCGATTGTTAGATAATGACACTCATTGGAAATACTCCCTCGGAGATGCAGTGCTTTCGTCAAATGCTCATCAAATACGAACATCTCAACATATGGAAAGCATGTTGAGATAAACCGAATGATTTGTGAAATAAGTACAAATATGCCATGTGTGATGATATCTTGCATCAGAAGCGTATTAGAACATCAAATACAAATTTGCAACTGGGCGAGGAAATTTTTCTACGAGGCTTTGATATTAATTGAGGACATGTGATTGATGATGTCGAAAAAGGTATTATCTGAGTTAGGAATGAGAGCTCCCAATCGTCCGATGCACGACGCATTTAATCAATAGTTGCGACGCGAAAAACAGTAAGATTGCGATGCCTTAAGGGAATCAGTTCGAACAATCGTTCCACTGTTGAATCGTCAACAAAAATATGCGTACGACACTCTTATGAAAGTTGTGAAAGATGGAACTGTAAGGATTTTTTTTGCACGCTCCCGGTTGAACTGGAAAAATTTTTGATGGCGTTAATGTTGTTGGAAGGCTATCGAACTGCTCATTCAGCACTCAAGTTACCATTGAATATACATCTCAATGAAAATCCAACATGCAACATTTCCAAGAACAGTGCGATGCAAGCAAACTGATCGTTTGGGATGAGTGTACAATGAGTGTAGAACAGTGCGATGATCAAAGTTTTCAGCAAGCAAAGTGTTCGTTTGGGATGAGTGTACAATGGTGTATAAAAAGTCTTTGAGGTGGCATTAGACAAAACGTTGCAATATTTATTAAACAATGAAAGCGGGTTTTCAGGTGCGATGATTCTGTTTGCAGGTGATTTTCGGCTAACATTGCCAATGATTCCACGGTCAACGCAAACCGATGAACTTAATGCATGTTTGAAGTCGTCGGCTGCAGAACGATCAATCTGGAGAAGTATTTTCCAAACAATTGCTGGACATTGGCAACGGAAAAATCCCGATTGACATTTAATTTCCCATCGCTTTCTGCCAGTTCACCGAATCAAAATCCGAACTCATCCGAAATGTGTTTCCAAACATTGCACAAAATTAGAAAAATCATGATTTTAAGATTTAAAGTGATATTGCTGTCGCATGTGTCGAATGATGACATACAAATCGGTGGATTCTGTTACTTCCCAAGATGATGTCGTCAACTATCCAACTCGCTGGAATTACCAGGATTACCGCCTCACAATATCCAACTTATAGTCTTTGTAATGGCACCCGACTTGCGATAAAAAACCTGATGCATAACGTTATCGAAGCAACAATACTTAAAGAAAGTACAAAGAACAAGACGTTTTGCCACCACGAATCCCTATGGCTCCACATAAGCATTATTTGTTTACGTGCCAGACAACAACAAAAAATGTCGTGTATCATCTTTTTTTTAACTATTTTTACACATTTTAAACAGCTTCTCACAAATTCACAAACTTTTTTTAATTTGGACAGGACAACGTCTGTCGGGTCAGCTAGTTATGAATAAAAATTCCCTGGCAGATTGTTGCCATTGAATTTGAATAGAAAAAATGAGGAAAAGGGAAAAACTCCCGGGGAATTTTTATTCATAATTGGACTGAATTAGAAAAATTGTGAATTCACTTGGGAACATTAATATGGCTTTTAAAACTTAAATTTTTTACATTGAATAATGGAAAATGGTAAAAATAAGTAATGATTATAAATCCGTTCATATCTGAATATCTTAGAGCTAGTTTCTGGGATAAAGATAATCTACATTCTTCGTTTAAACCTAAATTAAACTTAAAATTAAACTTAAAAAAAATAAACACCTATTGTTTATTTACTATATAATCTCGGTTTAACTGAGCATCATTGGTGTGTTAAACCTAAGTATAAAATGCCAAAGCACAAACAGATGAAAAATAAACAAATCAGCACAGCAACAGCTCTTTGTTTTGATTTGCTTTATTAGCATCAATATAATTTTTAATATACATCTACATTAGAGTGGGTCAATTTGTATGGAGCCAAAAAAATGCAACAAGCGGTTATCAAAATCGTAATCTACGATGAATTCTAAGAATGTTTGCCGAAGAAACCATGGGTCTAAAATCAAAATGGAGCTTCCCATTTTTAACGCGAAAATTTTCCTTTCGTATTTTATATTTTTGGGGCATTTCACGTCAAGTGAACCAACTTTTGAAATCGATGTCTTCCGATCATTCCGACCATTTTTCAACAAGATCGGTCAAGAACTCTCTGAGTTATAGGAGGTCAAAATTTGACATTTTGGCCAAACAGGTGTTTTTTTTATCCATATAACTTATTACCTATTGTTCTTAGCAAAATGTGTCCCAAATAGTTTAGATAGCTATTTATGCAATCTTTCGAAAAAAAAAATTAAAAAAATTAAATAAAATATTTTTGATTTTTTTTTTAAATCAAAAATATTTTTGACTTTTTTTTCAAAATGGGCCCTTTTTATTTTTTTTTAAGAAAGCTTAGGTCTTTTCCTAAGCGACCTATATGGTCGCTTAGTGGGATGCGAGTGGGATATCTATCAAAAAAAATATTTTGTAACTCAAGATTTAAAATTTTTGAATTTTTTTGCAAAATCAAAAACTTTGTTGACTTTTTTTTTTGCTCAGAAGAAAGCTTATGTGTTTTCCTTTAACACCCTTTTTGTCGCTTAGTGGGATGCGAGTGGGATATCTATAAAAAAATGTTTTGTAACTCAAGACATACAATTTTTTACTTTTTTTTGAAAAATCAAAAACCTTTTTGACTTTTTTTTCCAAAATGGACTCTTTTTTTATTAATTTTTTTCTCAAAAGAAAGCTTAGGTCTTTTCCTTTAAAACCTTTTTGGTCGCTTAGTGGGATGCGAGTGGGATATCTATCAAAATAAATGTTTTGTAACTCAAGACAAAGGTTTTTAAATTTGCACTATTTTAATTTTTTTCATATTTGTGTGTAAACCTTAAAAATTAAACTTACGCAGAGAAACTAGACACATTAGCCTTTCCGATGGTATGTAACATACCCAACTAAAATTTCATAGCCTCGATACTTATACTAAATCTCTAATAACTCAGTTTTATCAGCGAGATGATATGAGTCGCCTGATGCCAGGGATGAAAGACTGGATGTCTGTACGAATCGATGGCAAGAAAGTTCAAATGCAGAAGAGAATGGTTCTCTGTAACCTGAATGAATTATTCGCAACATTTCAATCTGAATACGAGGATGTCAAAATTGGATTCACAAAATTTACACAACTGAGGCCAAAACATTGCGTTTTGGCAGGAAGCAGCGGAACTCACACAGTATGTGTTTGTATTTACCATGAAAATGTTAAATTGATGTTGAAGGAAATCAACTTAAATTACTTAAAAGATGATTCATCAGAAGATTTACACCATTACCGCGATTGCCTTAAATTGACTATGTGCCCTAATGCTACAACTTCTTGCCACTTAGGTGAATGTTCGAATTGCCCGGAAACCACATCCATCAAAGAAAATTTAATCAACTCTTTTGATCGAGAATGTATTGAGGAGTTAAAATTTGAATCTTGGCTTCAGACTGAAAGATGCACACTGAATACCATAATTTTAAATGTGGATGATTTTGTGGAAGAACTGTGTGGAGGATTGCTAAATTTGAGAACCCATGACTTTTTAGTCAAAGAGCAGTGGTCATTCTTCAAGGACTTGAAAACACATTTGAAGTCTGGTGAATTCATTATTTCATTTGATTTCGCAGAGAACTATAAATATGTTCTTCAGGATTCCATACAAGCATTCCACTTCAATAACGACCAAGCAACTATATTCACAGTAGTTATTTACTACATGAAAGAAGAAAACCTGGAACACAAAAGTATGGCAATCATATCCGACGATTTAAAACATGACACCGTTGCAGTTTATGAGTACCAGAAGATAATACTAAATTATCTAAAATCAAAATTTACAGTAGAAAAGGTATACTACGTTTCGGACGGAGCTCGTCAACATTTTAAAAACAAAAGTAGCTTCGCAAATCTTACAGCTCATGAAAAAGATTTTGGAATGCCAGCTGAGTGGCATTTTAATCCTACTGCTCATGGTAAAGGAGCATGTGATGGTATTGGAGCAAACCTCAAAAGAAATGCAGCGAAGTATAGCCTCCAGTGCTCTCATCAAGATCGCATCTTAGATGCGACTGCTTTATTCCATTGGGCAAAGAATTATTGTAAAGAAACTAAAATAGTTTTTAGTAGCAAAGAGGATCATGAGGAAACATTGAAAACACTAAAGAGCAGATTCGATGCTGCGGTAACAATCGATGGCACTGCTCAATACCATGCTTTCATACCGCTTGTCGATGGAAGACTCAAATTAAAAAAGTTTTCTGCATCTACTCAATGCGATTTCTTTCCAAAGCCAAAAAAGAAGCCAGCAGCGAAATCAGTAGCTGAATCTAATAACGCCAAGAAAGGATTGACAAAAAAAAAGCAGCTAATAAAGGTGACAAATAAGGAGGATAAAAGTATGGATATTTGAAAATTTAAAAACTTCATAAATTAAGTGTAAAAATAGTTATTATATAAATTGATCTATTGTGATTAAGATTAAATTTTACTAAATTATTCATCTTTTTATTATTATTATATATTAAATTAATTATTATTACAAATAAATAACAAAATTAAATTATTCAACATTTCCATAGAAAAAAAGTGATTTTTATTCCTGAGGTTAACATATTATGGGTATTACAGTATCGAGGCTATGAAATTTTAGTTGGGTATGTTACATACCATCGGAAAGGCTAATGTGTCTAGTTTCTCTGCGTAAGTTTAATTTTTAAGGTTTACACACAAATATGAAAAAAATTAAAATAGTGCAAATTTAAAAACCTTTGTCTTGAGTTACAAAACATTTATTTTGATAGATATCCCACTCGCATCCCACTAAGCGACCAAAAAGGTTTTAAAGGAAAAGACCTAAGCTTTCTTTTGAGAAAAAAAATTAATAAAAAAAGAGTCCATTTTGGAAAAAAAAGCCAAAAAGGTTTTTGATTTTTCAAAAAAAAGTAAAAAATTGTATGTCTTGAGTTACAAAACATTTTTTTTTATAGATATCCCACTCGCATCCCACTAAGCGACAAAAAGGGTGTTAAAGGAAAACACATAAGCTTTCTTCTGAGCAAAAAAAAAAATTAAAAAATGGGTCCATTTTTTTAAAAAAAGTCAACAAAGTTTTTGATTTTGAAAAAAATTCAAAAATTTTAAATCTTGAGTTACAAAATATTTTTTTTGATAGATATCCCACTCGCATCCCACTAAGCGACCATATAGGTCGCTTAGGAAAAGACCTAAGCTTTCATAAAAAAAAATAAAAAAAAAAAGGGCCCATTTTGAAAAAAAAAGTCAAAAATATTTTTGATTTAAAAAAAAATATTTTATTAAATTTTTTTAATTTTTTTTTTCGAAAGATTGCATAAATAGCTATCTAAACTATTTGGGACACATTTTGCTAAGAACAATAGGTAATAAGTTATATGGATAAAAAAAACACCTGTTTGGCCGAAATGTCAAATTTTGACCTCCTATAACTCAGAGAGTTCTTGACCGATCTTGTTGAAAAATGGTGTCCGAATTACTATCCAATAGAACTAACATTGGTGCAAATTTCATCGCGATCGGAAGACATCGATTTCAAAAGTTGGTTCACTTGACGTGAAATGCCCCTTTTGTTTAAATATGCTAACATTTTATTAAGCCTTTTAAGAAACTTGACTATGTTTGGGATTGTTCGAAAGGAAAGAATGGAAAAAAGACGAATCTTTGCAAATGGAGGAGATTATCAATAAACTACATCCGAGGATGGTTACAAAATCTCATATTGTGGTACGATAACCTAAAACCGATATTTTGGGTCACAGTGGGGGAAATGAAAAATATAAAAAGGTGCAAATAAATTTTTAAGTTCTAAACCGATAATCCGATTTTAATAAAATTTCCCACGACTATAGAGGAGGTGTTGTTAGGCCTATGTTTTGAATTTGGACTTTCAACACTAAGTTGGGGTGGAGTCTCAAGAACCCAAATTGGGGTGTCTCGGGTATATTACAAATTAAAAATGATTTGAAATATTTGTATATATTTGGAATCTACTAGAAGCTACAAAAAATATTATCATTACATTATTTTATCTTTAATAGTTTACGAGTTATTCACCATTGAAAATTAAAATTTTATGTTTTTTACTTACCTTGGTCTGTATTTTTGCAAAATACGGATCCAAATCTCTCCCGATTTTTTGAAATATATATCCTTTTATTAACAATAAATTTATTAGTATTATAAGGAAAGAATTACTTCAAAATCGATACCAAGTCAAAAGTTATGAGCACTTAAATTAAAAAAAATAAAAATATTGTAAATTGTTTTTTCGCGATTTTTTTCGGAAAAAGTACTTATATTAATTTTTAGTTATACAGAAAATAAAAACCAAATAAATAATGCGTTTATATTTTTCTCAACGGTAAGATTTTGGGAAGTACTATAGAAGAAAAATAATTTCAATATTTGTATAAGTGCGTGGTCAAGAGCCTTCCAAAGTAGACCTATTTTTTATCTAAATTTTAAATTTATGCCAAATTTTCTCCTATCGCATAGCTGCTTTCAAAAAATTAAATCCTCTTTTGTAAGCCCCAATATGTTCTTAAATATTTTGCAAAATCAATTTATAGCCCGCATCTCAGTCCCGTCAACGGAGTCAAAAATCTAAAAAAAGCTATTTTTGGGATTTTTTAAAAAATCGCGAAAAAAAATTCTTTTTAATTTTTTTTAATTTAAGTGTACATAACTTTTGACTTGGTATCGACTTTGAAATAATTCTTTCCTTATAATACTAATAAATTAGTTGTTAATTAAAAAATATATATTTGAAAAAAATCGGGAGAGATTTGGATCCGCTATTTGCAAAAATACAGACCAAGGTAGGTAAAAATATAAAATTTTAAATTTCAATGGTGAATATCTCGTAAACTATAAAATATAAAATTTAGTTGTAGTAGTATGTTTTGTAACTCTCGTCTTGTAGATTCTACATATGTACAAATCTTTCAAATCGGATAGAGAACAAAAATTTGGCATCATTTTTAATTTTTAATATACCCGAGACACACCAATTTGGGGCCTTGAGGCTCCGCCCCACCTTAATGTTGAAAGCCTGAATTTAAAACATAAGTTCAGTAACAACTCCTCTATAGCCTTGAGAAATTTTATTAAAATCGGATTATCGGTTTAGAACTTACAAATTTATTTGCACCTTTTTTATTTTTCATTTCCCCCACTGTGACCCAAAAGATCGGTTTTAGGTTCTCGCACAACCACAATATGAGATTTTGTAACCATCCTCGGGTGAAGTTTATTGCTAATCTTCCGCATTTGCAAAGATTCATCTTTTTTGCCTTTCTTTCCTTTTAAAAAAGCCCAAACATAGTCAAGTTTCTTAAAATGCTCCATAAAATGTTAGCATATTTAAACAAAAATATAAAATACGAAAGGACAATTTTCGCGTTAAAAATGGGAAGCTCCATTTTGATTTTAGACCCATTTTTTCTTCGGCAAACATTCTTAGAATTCATCGTAGATTACGATTTTGATAACCGCTTTGTCGAGAAAAAAATTGACCCACTCTAATCTACATACTTTAATGTCACTTTTTCTTTTACAAACAAAATTATGTACGCGGTTGCTTTGTCCCCTTTTACAATGCAGAAATTGAAAGGCAGACATTTTTCTCATTCTCTTTTAAACTTGCCTAAACAGAAATTTTTCGTTACCTTTTTTCGTTCTTGATGCGTATGTCAAATGCATTTAAACATTGATGTGAGAAAAATTGGAAAAGAGATACAAAAAATGTCTAGTACAGATGGTCGTGTACTACACACTCTGTCTCTTCAACCCCTAGCCTACAAACTTCGTATGTCTGCCTTTCAACTTCTGCATTGTAAAAGGGGACTTTTTCTTATAAAATTTAAAGTATTGCCATATTTATATGAAAAATTTTGAGGAATAAACATGTGATTTGACTGAAAAGTATGGCAATGCTAACAAAATTAATCCAGTTAAAACAGTTAAACTCAGCTTAACACCCTGTTATATAAAACCTGAAACATATTTAGCCGGGATTTAACCAATGATTGTGTTTCTCACTAATGGATTAATTTTGTTAGCATTGCCATACTTTTCAGTCAAATCACATGTGCATTCCTAAAAGTTTTTCATATAAATATGGCAGTACTTAAAATTTTATAAGAAAAAGCAACCGCGTACATAACTTATTTTTGTTAAAAATTTTAACTCAAGGTGTATTCAATAAGGTGTTGTGTTTGAAAGTGTCAAAAATTTGTTAACTGTTGTTGACATTCGAAATATTTAAAATGAAAATAATAAAAAACTTAAAATTGTTTAAATAAATTTGTTCAAGCAAACAAAAACAATAATATTTGCAGAAACAAAATAAGCGATATTGCAAATTGTTTGGTAAAAATGCATCACATTTATAGCTTTTGCTGAATTTCAATACCAAACTCAGAAGAATTTGGTTGTGTATTTTGGACGTGGTTTTGTATTTAGGACAAACAGACGGACATACATTAATGGAATCACCTAGCTTTTAACCCCGCTCGCCGTTTTTAATATTAATGTGCTGTTTTTGTATAGCGAATGAGCGTTTTGAGGGGACGTTTTACATGTATTTTGTTTTTCTTACAATAACAAAACACATGTTAAATTTCCACTCAAAGTACTCGTTCGCTATATAAAAACAGCACATAAATCTTCAAAAAAAAAAAACAGTGTTAGAGCAAACTACAAATAATTGATTTTTTATTTGTTTGTTTTTAATATTTTTCATATAAAAACTTAAAATTTATTTATTTTTTAATTGTTTGTTTTTATATATTTTTTGACATTTTCAATCTCTTGGCAAATAACAAATATTGTCTTTGTTGCCGAGACGCTCTCACCTGATTAATGCGCCTTGTTTTAACTTTGTAAAAAAAGTGACATTAACGTATATATTATATTGATTTTAATAAAGCAAATCAAAACAAAAAGCTGCTGTGCTTTTATTTATTTTTCATCTGTTTGTGCTTTGGCATTTTATACTTAGGTTTAACTCACCAATGATGCTCAGTAAAACCGAGATTATATAGTAAATAAACAATAATTCCCCATTTACACTGTAAGATTTTTCGCGCATAAGATTTTATTATTCTTCTTTAAACTTGCATTCGCGTTTACATACAAAGATTTTTATTGTGTGTATTAGGTATTACGAACGAAAACACAAAACGAATTGCAAGTACATCAGAGTGTTTCTATGCCTCTTGCCTCTCTTGCCTATAAAGTAAACTTTTATGCGAGGAAAATCTGCATGTGTAAACGGCGACTAAGTGAGAAACACAATTTTTAGTTTAATTTAGGTTTAAACGAAGAATGTAGATTATCTTTATCCCAGAAACTAGCTCTTAATGTATCTAGCATAAATTGAATTGATTTAAATCTATTGCATTTAATTATTGGGCTCATAGCTTTTGTAGTTTCTGCAGTCTCTCTATTTTTAATTTGTGTAATATTTTTGTTAAAATTCTAAATCCTTAAACGTCTGGTTTTGAATGACAAATTATACAGAGTAAAAAAAAAGATAGCATAGGAAAATGTAGCCTTATATCCTTTTCACACTAGGGCACATCTAACATCAATTTGCAAATAAGTTCAAAGAATAATAACAAGAAGTGAAACGCTGTCAAAAAAAAACCTAAGTCGGTTGTCAAAAAAAAGAAACTATAAGAATGTATTCAAGGCGAATTTATACAAGGTGGAGTCAAACAGCTGATAATTTTTTCTTTTCTTTTTGGTTCTAACAACTGTCAAAGCTTGTTTTTATATTTAAATATCTACATATTCTAAGCTTATTAACAAAATATTTATTGTTTACATAAATAATTAAAGCCCTCACTATTCAATTATCTACACTATATTAAGTTAAAATACTTATTTGTTAAATTTTTCATTTTGGTTTTTTGACATTTGTTAAGACCAATCGTTGTTTTTGTAGAACTGACACCACCTTGTATGAATTCGCCTTGAATGTATTGGTATCATTTTATTTATATGTATTGGTTTTCAAACCACTTTCACCACACTCCTCAAACTCACAGGGTTGTAAAAAAGCGACCTCAAAAATTATAATAAAATTTTATTACAATTAAATTTAAAAATTCAAACAATTCTCAAATTATTTGAATTATATTTGATCTGGAAAGGTTTTATAAATAGATTTTTCCGCTTTTTATTCCATAATTTCTGCAAAAATTAAGTTTATTTGAATTTTTTTTATTAATTTCCGATACGAAATTTTACAAATATGTTTTTTTTAGTATTTATTTCAACCAAAGTATACCAAGTAGTCCAACTCTCTATTTTATAAATTTACTCTCTCACATATACGGATACTGTGTAAATTCAACACCCTTGTGAGATAATTATACACATCAAAAGTCGCGAAATTTTAACTATAAATTGTCCAATAAATATAGTTTGATACGTGTAAATTCACTAACACACATTAGCAGCACGTCCATTTCGCACAAACTAAAAAATATTTTTTTTTATTAATTTTGACGTTTTATTTTGTTTGTGGTAGGTTTTAAAATATAGAACAGAGTTTCAATTTTTGGTATTGAAAATAGAACAAAATTTAAATGAATAAAAATTTAAAAATTTTTTTAGAACTCTATGTGTCTAGTGAAAATTCAAAAGGCACCAACACATATACATTTTTGTTACTAACACATATTTAGACTTAGGTACTTTTTCACTAACACATGTATAGAGTTAGGTACTGCTGTCAAAGAGTTGGACTACTTGTAATACTTTGATTTCAACCCCCAAAAAAATAATGTCAAACCAATTAAAAAATATTTTTTTCGTTTGTACAAAATATACACGATTCGGTTATTTAAATGGTTTAAATGTGTGGAAAAAATTATAAAAATATGTGATGACGAAAGTGTGTGTTAGAAGTGCAATTTTCTAGAAAAAGTTTTGAAGTTAAATCTCTCTCTCAAGTGTGTTGAATTCACATAGTACTTGTATGTGAGAAGAGAGAGAAGTTGTTGTTGTAGAAAAAATGAGAGGCTTCCCTTCTTGTTATTCTTTGTTAACATATTCCCATAAGAATTACACAGTCACCACCAAAGAATAATATCAAGAAAAAAACCTAAGTCGGTTGTCAAAAAATTGTTTATATGTATTGGTGAAAAAACAACTTTCACCACATTCCTCAAACACACATAGTTGTAAAAAAGCGACCTTAAAAATTATAACAAAATTTTATTACAATTAAATTTAAAAATTCGAACAATTCTCAAATTATTTCTTTTATATTTGACCTAAAAAGGGTTTTTAAATAGATTTTTCATCTTTTTATTCAAAAATTTCTGCAAAAATTGAACTTATTTGAATTTTGTATTAATTTTCAATACGAAATTTTACAAATGTGTTTTTTTCAGTCAAAGTATAACAAGGTTAATTTAATGGTTTAAATGTGTAGAAAAAAATTAAAAAATTGTATGTGTTCGTGAAAGTGAGTGTTAGAATTGGAATTTTATCACAATTTTCAATAAAAAAATGTCAATGAAATTAAAAACAAAATATAACAAATATTTATGAAATATGAAAATGAGGACGACATTTTATTTGTTTGAAATACACAGATGGCGACTTTTGTCCATCTGTGTATGTATGTAAGTATATTGAGTGTCCCTTAGAATTAAATTTTTTGAAATGTTGAGACGGTACCCCCTGAAACCTTTCGTAATGACATAAAATACTACCAAAAAAATTTTAGCTTGTTCTAAGAAGGACAACCCGTGCCGACTTAGCGATTTAGTTTTGAGGTGCATTTACAAGGGGAAAAATGAATTTTTTTCAGTTGCCCTTCTTAGAACAAGCTAAAATTTTTTTTGGTAGAATTTTATGTCATTACGAAAGTTTTCAGGGGGTACCGTTTCAACATTTCAAAAAATTTAATTCTAAAAGATTTAGAGTGTCTTTTAGAATTAAATTTTTTTTTACATATTAAATAGTTTTAATTTTTATTGTAAAAAATAAAACCAGTTTAAAGTTGTCGTGTAAAATTGAAAACAATGGCAATTTAGATGATGCTAGATGTTACAAGTGTGAACAAATGTTTCATGTTTTCAACATCTTCCATACGTTTTCACACATGCAGCCACCTGCAGCTCACTGCCTACTGAATTTAGGTGGACAGTGATTTTCGACACTTTCATACAAGTGATTGAAAAATTTACCAGAAGGTGGTAAAATAATAAGTATATTTTTAACTTATTTTATGTATTTTTGTAAAAGAAAATAGTACAAATGGCCACTAATGCTTATCGTTTTTGTAAAAATAGCAATTTCATTCGTTTTTATAAATAAAATTGTTACTAATATCTATAAAAATTGTTAACCTAACATTTTCCCCAGAAATGTTTGTATTTGAATATCATGGTATCAATAAAAATAATAAAATTTGGTTTCAAGCCGCAAATGGACTTAAAAATAACAAATGCTGATAAAAGGTTTATTTATCAAATTAGCTGTAATTTTTTTATATTTGTGGCATATTGAAGACATCATTCTCCTTCGCTAACATTTACAAAATTAACTTTTACTTGCATGTGTAAACGCAGCGTAAAAACCCCATTATTTGGAACTATAAAACTGTCTCGGAAATGCATTAGAGCAAGTGTTTTCTCCTGCTCTAAATTTTTTTACCACATCGTTTATAACATTTGTTCACTACTTCGAAAACCAGACTAGAGCATGTAAAAATAATTAAATTTTAATTTAAAAATGCGAATATATCGTAAACTATAAGAGATAATCTATAGCTAGGTACTTTTAAAACTTAACTATTACATTCAATATATAGTAAAATCTATCGGCTCAAACAAAATCAAACAATTATCTTAATTATTTGTTTAAATAAATTAATATATGCTTTTTTCAGCTAGTTTGGGTGGAAACGCCGACGAATCCATTGACCAAAGTTTGTGATATACAAGCTCTAAGCAAAATAATACATGAATCCGGAGATATAATATTTGCCGTTGATAATACATTTTTAACATCCTATTTCCAACGGCCACTGGAATTAGGTGCAGATATGGTATGTTATTCTTTAACAAAATATATGAATGGTCACACAGATGTCGTTATGGGAGCTGTAACTATGAATTCTGAAGACTTATACCAAAGGTTGAAATTTCTTCAAAATGGTAATATTTTCATTATTTTTTTTTATTTCACAATAATACTACACTAATCAATGAAATATAATGTTTCTTCAATTGGAATGCGTTAAAAACAAAGACCGGAAAAGTTTCGTATATAGGTTAGGTCATATATCCATAGAATCGGTACTGAGAGGGAAAAATTCTAAGTCTGTTGTCAAAAAACGTGAGAATGTACAAAGAATAATAACAAGAAGTGAAACGCTGCCAAAAAAACCTAAGTCGGTTGTCAAAAAAACCTAACTATAAGAATGTATTGGTATCATTTTATTTATGGGGAATTTCACGTCAAGTGAACCAACTTTTAAAATCGATGTCTTCCGATCGGGAAGTGTCTGTGTCTGAATAGTAATTCAGACACAATTTTTCAACAAGATCGGTCCAGAACTCTCTGAGTTAGAGGGGGTCAAAATTTGACATTTTGACCAAACATGTGATTTTTCTCATCCATGTAACTTATTACCTATTGTTCTTAGCAAAATGTGTTCCAAAGATTTTTTTTTTGCAAAATCGAACTTTTTTCAAAAGGGGTCCTTTTTTATTTTTTTTGCTCAAAAGAAAGCATAGATCTATTCCTTTAAGAGCTTTTTGGTCTCGTAGTGGGATACCACTACTTGACGTGAATCCCCCTTATATGTATTGGTTTTCAAACCACTTTCACCACACTCCTCAAACACACAGAGTTGTAAAAAAGCGACCTTAAAAATTATAACAAAATTTTATTACCTTTCCAGATTAAATATAATTCAAATAATTTGATCTGAAAAGGTTTTATAAATAGATTTTTGCGCTTTTTATTCCATAATTTCTGTAAAAATTAAGTTTATTTGAATTTTTTTTTATTAATTTCCAATACGAAATTTTACAAATGTGTTGTTTTTAGATTTTATTTCAACCCTTAAAAAATTAATGTCAAAAAAATTAAAAAAATATTTTTTTCGTTTGTGTTAAATATACACGTTTCGTTATTTAAATGGTTTAAATGTGTGGAAAAAATAACAAAAATATTATGTGATGGTGAAAGTGTGTGTTAGAATTGCAATTTTGTGCAATTTTCAAGAAAAAGTTTTGAAGCTAAATCTCTCTCAAGTGTGTTGAATTCACACACTACTTGTATGTGAGAAGAGAGAGATGTTGTTGTTGTAGAAAAAATGAGAGGCTTTCCTTCTTGTTATTCTTTGAGAATGTATTAGTACAAAGTTTCGAGGTTGTACTGGTGCCTTTTTAATTTTCACCAGACACACAGAGTTCTATTCAAATGTTTAAATTTTAATTTATTTAAACTTTCTTCTATTTTCAATACCAAAAATTTAAACTATGTTCTATAAATTAAATTCTACCACAAATAAAATTAAGTGTCAAAAATTTATATATTTTTTTTTTCATTTGAGCAAAATTAACGTGGTTCGGAAATAAAAGTGTACTGTAAATTGTTAAAAAAATCATAAAATAGTGTATAGAAGTGTAATAAAGTGGTTCGGTCTGCATTTAGTCGGAAAATCAAAGGTAAAATTTCAAGTATTTTGATGTGTTAATTTCTCTCACAAGTATGTTGAATTCACATATCACAAGTACGCTGCGCCTTTAGTTGTACCCTATGGGTTAAAGGTAAGGTTTCCAGGCAGCCACGAAATGAAGAAAAAGAAGAGCAGCTCACATGGGTCCAAGCAATGGTCCCTTTGTGTTACCTGAAAGTAGAAGAAAACAGATGAAAGAGGGACAGATATAAGTGAAAATAGAGAAGGAGAAGATTGAAAAAGTTAAGATGGAGATGTCTGAAGAGAGAGGGAGGAGATCTTAAAAGTTACGTGCCAATGAGTCGGCGGAGTATTAGGTCACTCTAAAGAGATCCCGTGTCTGGTCTTTTTGACCAATTACTACTTCCTATAAAGGCATTAAATGCCCTCAAGCCTCATATTCGATAGCTCAGAAAGACTATTTAGGGAACGATGTCTCAGAAACCTTAGGCGTAGATCTCCTAATGCCGGACAATGACAAAGAAGATGAAAAATAGTCTCATCCTCCTCCTCGTTTTGACAACTTCTGCAGAAGTCGTGGTATGGCAAACCAAGTCTCCTAGCGTGGTTACCAAAGGTGCAGTGTCCAATTATGACCGCCACTACATCACTCAATTGTGAGCGTGTAAATCCATGAAGATGTGTTGTTCGTCCCCGATTTAGTCGAGGCCATATCGTCCTGGTTATAGTGCATGTGGGTTCACAATCCCATCTTGCCTGAGCGAGCTCATAGTAGAAGTTACTAATTTGTAGCTTGCATTTGGATAACGGAATCCCACATAGGAAATCTATGTCTCCGTCAGGTAACACGGCGCCTTTTTTCGCCAGATAATCATCAACACAGTTGCCCGTAGTATCCCCGTGTCCCCGTACCCACTTGAGTACGACTGTTGAATGTCTCGCCATCCTGTTTAAGGATGCCCGACATTCCTGGACTAAATTAGATGTTGTGTATACACCTGTTAGGGATTTTATAGCGGCCTGACTGTCAGTATATATACGAATATACCTGTATGATATCTTGTTATAACTAAGCCAGTTAGCCGCCCTTTTGATGGCTGATATTTCAGCCTGAATAATGCTACATTCATTTGGAAGTCTAAAAGATAACCTAATGTCGAGTTCCCGAATGTAGACACCTACGCCAACTCGATCTCCCTTCACAGAACCGTCCGTATAGACTGAGAGACCCGTTGTGTCATGTGAAGGTCCGTCCATTGCTTCAGTATCGTACGGAATTGAGAAATCGAAATTCCTCGCTATGAAGGGACTAGAAATGCAGTAATCGGTATTCTCCGGAAGAGTCTGAATACTACCTATTATGCTGGCGTGACCGTATGGAGCGTGTTTCCAAGCCCCAATCGCGTTTAGCATAAAGGCAGAAGTAAATGCTATTTTTCTTGCCATTAGATCCAAAGGGATCCAGTTCAATATAGTAAAGAGCTACTTTGTTGCCGTCGTTCTTAGAGCTCCTGTTATCAGGATTGCCATTCTTCTTAAAACTCTCTCGAATAGCATGCACGTCGAGCCATTGTCTAATGCCTTCCACCAGACAGAAACTCCATAAAATAGTGTCGGCTTAATGACCGTATCACATAGCCAGTTAACGAATTGGGGTCTAATACCCCACTGCGTACCTAACGCCTTCTTACAGACATACATAGCCGTCAATGCTTTTGACGTCCTTGAAAGGTTATTGGGTTTCCAGGATAGATTACTATCCAGAATAACTCCTAAGTATTTTGCATTGTCCGATAGTGTTAGTTCAACACCATTTAATCGGGGAAGCGAGAAATGAGGAATCATGTACCTTCTTGTGAACAGTACAAGTTCAGTTTTGCTTGGGTTAACACTCAATCCACTGTCCGTACTCCACCGACTTAGTATACTGAGTGCGTGTTCCAGGCGTTGTGATATCGTGTCCAAGTGGATCCCAGAGACTGCCACCGCGACGGCATCCGCGTAGGCGACAGTTTTATAACCCAAGAGATCCAATTTCCTGAGCCGACAATTTATGGCCAGATTCCACAGAAGTGGTGATAAGACGCCTCCCTGCCGTTCCCTTTTAGGAACGAATGATCCTGTATCGTAGAAGGTTCGTGATGAACCTTACAGTTGATTGGTCTAGAACAGAGCTAGGCATTTCGTATGCACGCGTGCTTTTCGGCCATTACTAAATTTACAACAACGTACTCACACATATTAAAAACTCATTCAGTCTCGTTTGAGCGTTCATTGAAGAAGGTTGTGTTGTCGCATGTTTCTTGCTTTTGTACATGAAGATTACTAATGCAGGGATGAAAAACTTAATATTTTTAACATCAACGTATGGTGTACGTTTTTAGAATTATAAACTTTTGCTAAATAAACTTATTTTTAACGAATTTTAATCTAAAATGCTTTCTTAAATCGATATAAGTAAAGATGTCTAACAGAAATTTGAAAATATTAGTTTTAATTAAAGTACCACCATTTCAAAATTAAAATTTCCATGCCTGTGTTGTAGTGAATATGAGAGTATAAATTTTTCTCTTTTCTTATTTTTCGCTCTTGCAACAACTGACCAATCGCATGTGTTGCCGGGCTCTGGTCTAGAACAAGATCCTGTAGAGCTGAAACAATAGTTGCAGATTCTACGTTATTGAAGGCTCCTTCTATATCCAGAAAGGCCACTAGTGAGAAATGTCGATGATTCCACAAAGTATACAGAGGCGTCAAATTTGACAGTTCAAAAACACTAACAGTTCAAAAAAACAGTTCAAATCGATAGAAAGAGATAAAAAATTTGCGTTTTAATACAGATAGTGCGTTAAAACAAACAACTATATAAATAAGCACAAAACCAAACCAGTTGAAATTGTTTCGAGCGAAAGAGACAAATATATTTTTTTTTGTCGTGTCGCCTCTGTATACTTTGTGCTGATTACACGACTTCAGCAGCAAAAACATTACTATGTGTGCTGCTTACGCATTGTCAGTTTCGAGTTTTGTTTTTCGTACTACGCAGCGTAACAAAAACTGCTAGCTCGACTGAATAGCACAAAGTATACAGAGGCGTCAAATTTGACAGTTCAAAAACAATAAAATCAGCTTTTATTGAAATTGTTTCGATAGAAAGAGAAAAAAAATTTGCGTTTTAATACAGATAGTGCGTTAAAACAAACAACTATATAAATAAGCACAAAACCAAACCAGTTGAAATTGTTTCGAGCGAAAGAGACAAATATATTTTTTTTGCCGTGTCGCCTATGTATACTTTGTGATGATTCTTTCAAGGGTTTTCAGCAAGAATGATGATAGACTTATTGGTCTGAAATCGTTTGCTTTAGTGTGTGACACTTTCCCTCCTTTCGGAATGAATGTCACAGTGCATTCGGTCCACCGTTTTGGTATGTACGATCATGCAAGACAGGCATGATAAATAGTTATCAGCCAAGGAGTGACTAGATCTATATTATTCTGTAGATCAGCGGGTATTATATCATCTGGGCCCGGAGACTTATAAGAGTCAAAACTCCGTATGGCTCATTTTATCAAATGTTCGTCAATTATATTTGACGGAGTTGTCCGATTGTTCGGTTGGGATGCACTAGCCATGTCTGGAGGCAAATTCCCCAGAAAATGAGTGTCCATGAGTACGTCTAGTGTCTCACGTCCATCAGTAGTCCACCTACCATCCTGTTTCTGAATATAACCTTGAACAGTTGGTGTTTTCGGCAAGATGGAACTTTCGACGCCGCTGCAGAAATTCCTCCAGGACTTACGTTTCGCGCTTCTACCTGATTCTTAAATTTGTTCAACATAGACTTGTACATTGACCAGTTGCCTGATCTTTTCGCCTCGTTGAATAGTTTACGACAACTACGCCTAGTGTTCGATATGTCTAAAGACCACCATGGAGGTCTTACCTTTCCTCTGCGTGCAGAGGGAGTGAGAGAAAGTGTGAGCTTTTCCACAGCGGTTTCAATGTCCCTAGTGTCACCTATAAGAGGGGGTGAGGGAAGTAAACCATAAAGGATCCGCCTATGATCATCCCATTTGGTTTTCCTCCTATTTAGAAAAGGCTTTTCCTTTTCAACTTCCAATTCTATTAAGAATGTCAGATACCTATGATCCGACAGAGAGCAATCATCTGAAACCTTCCAATTCCTTATGAGTTGCGAGTGGCTTGCACTGACAAGCGTAATGTCCAGAACTTCCTGCCTATTTGCTACCACGAAAGTATGTTCTGAACCTCGTTCGTTTATATCTGAGCTACCCCAGATTGTGTGGTGAGCATTTGCGTCAGCTCCGATAATTACCGAAGTTCTGGCCCGGTTTGCAGCACGCATCATATTAGATACCAGCTTGTTTGGTGGTGGTTCAACCTGGTCGTGCGCCATATAACTTGAGAGCAGCCACACCTTACCTGCACCTGTCTCTCAAGCAGCAGCTACTGTATCTTCATCGCTATAGTCAGGAAGAATGATGATATTAAGATGGTTCTTAGCCAAAATACAAGATCTTATTTTACATATGCGTCTTATGTACACAAGTTTGTACTCTTTGGCGTTGAGTCCACGTATTTCGCCATTGTGTATCCACGGCTCCTGGACCAACGCAATGTCGTCCCCATATTTAGCAATGTGGAGGAGCAGGGCAGTCGAAGCTGCTTTAGAGTGGTGAAGGTTCACTTGGATCGCCTTCGCCATGGTCTGGATCGTATATGACCGTAACGTCGACGTCTTCTGGGTCTGATTCCAGAAGAACATCTTCATCCTCCACATCGCCCAGAGTGCAGAATAGGTCCCAAACCATACTGGAGTGTGATTGGGTCTCCATTTTTTCCTCAGAGCTAGCGGGGTCATCCAGTTTGTCTTTGCAGTCCATATCCTGCGGAGCTTCCAGTTTAACACCGGAAGTTTCGGGGTCGAGCTTGTCGTCAAAAAAACCTAAGTCGGTTGTCAGAAAAAACCTAATTATATGAATGTAATATATTGTTTATATGTATTGGTGAAAAAAACACTTTCACCACACTCTTCAAACACACATAGTTGTAAAAAAGCGACCTTAAAAATTATAACAAAATTTTATTACAATTAAATTTAAAAATTGCAACAATTCTCAAATTATTTATTTTATATTTGACATGGAAAGGTTTTATAAATAGATTTTTCATCTTTTTATTCAATAATATCTGCAAAAATTAAACTAATTTGTATTAATTTTCAATACGAAATTTTACATATGTGTTTTTTTCAGTTTTAATTTCAACACCCAAAAGTCTAATGTCAAAAAAAATTAAAAAATATATATTTCGTGTGTGCAATTAAGCATGTTTCGGTTAATTTAATGGTTTAAATGCGGCAAAAAAATTAAAAATTTGTATGTGTTTGTGAAAGTGTGTGTTAGAATTGCAATTTTCAATAAAAAGTTTTGAAAGTGTGTTGAATTCACATACTACTTGTATGTGAGAAGAGAGAGAGGTTGTTGTTGTAGAAAAAGAGAGAGCCTCTTTTTTTACAACAACAGGTTTGTGGTTTTGTTTTGTATATGGGTTGTAACAGTACGAAAAAAGATATTAAAATAAAATAAATACTCATGAACATGTAAATAACTAAGATCTTTAAAGCGCATTCAAAAGAAAAACTAAGTAATATGTGTGGGAGATTTGACATCAAGTGAACCAACGTTTGAAACCGATGGCTTCCGATCGGGATGAAATTTACACCATGGTTAGACCTATTGGTAATTTAGACACTATTTGGGACAAATTTTTCTAAGAACAATAGGTTATAAGTTACATGAATGAGAAAAACCACCCGTTTGGCCAAAATGTAAAATTTTGGACCCCCTCTAACTCAGAGAGTTCTGAACCGATCTTGTATAGCATCCTAAATATATCAAGAACACTTTTAAAAATTGTAGAAGTTACAAACGAAATGACGAAGGTGAAGTGTATAAAAACAACAACGCCAAGCGAAACAAAACACAAATAAAAGAAACAAAATACGCAAAGCAATGAAACCAACACACATCCAAACATACGTTTTGTTGCTTTTTTATCAAAGCATGCAATAAATTGACTTTTTTTGATGAAATTGTCTCGGAGTTTTGCTCATATCTCCTTTATTTATGGACGGATTTTGATGATTTTGAATAGGAAACTTCTCAAAAGCATATGTTTCGGCGTATATCCGTTTCAAATCAATAAAACTAAAAACACAAGAATTATTAAATGGTTAAATTCAAAATAAAAGAGCAGAATCTCTTTCCTTTATTAAAAATAAAATTTTACCTTTTTTCTATGTATTAATCACGAAGTGCAATAAAGGGCTTCTAAAAGATGATTGAAGCATAAACTTATTTCTAAGTAGTTGGTGACAAACAAAGTTTAAATACCGTTAACGGTTAACTCGTTGAAAATAGTTTCCAATAATGGTGTAAACTTAAGTAGTAAACAAATAGGATTTACACTTAGCAAAAAAATACCGAAAATAATAGATTTGTACTTAAACATTGCCGGCCACCTTGCAACACATAAGAGTGTTGTAATTAAATAATAACTAATTTGAGCCATTAAGGACTCCTATTGAAATAAATTCGACGATTGAGCCATTAAGGACTCCTGTGGACTGTAGTAAATGTATATATATATTTTTTTTCAAATAAATGTGAGTCATTAAGGACTTCTGTTGTTTTATTAAATTTTGAGCCATTAAGGACTCCTGTTGCGATCAAAGAGATCGTTACTTAAATTAATATGTGGATAATCCCGAAATAATTCATCCAAAAATGGTGTATTGAGCAAGTGGAAGCCCAGGGCTCGTATGTATTTTCCCTTTTAAAATAAGCGGAGCCCGAGTGATTAAATGTTGGATCAGCTAATTGAAACCTTTGGAACGATTCCAATATCGAATCCGGCACTGATACTGGAGGAGTCTTGATGCGGTTCATTCTCTGAACTTTAGCCTTTATATAGGGGCGTTGAGATGAGTCATGAAGTGACTCGATTTCCAACCTACGGTACTCATTACTATCAATTTTAATCATCGGTAAGTGAAGTTTGGCTGTCATTTCAGCACATATGTTTTGACAGCATAAGTCTAAAACAGAACGTAATACAACTTTAGATTTTTCCAAACATAGCTTGACTTGCAAAGTCGGCGAAAATGAAACGGCCTGACGTATTGGCATCTGATTTAAATTGGAAATCGGTCGCTTTTGAGTCTTCGAGGTGGTATGAGAATGGAGTAAGGAATTATGGTTATTTTTACAATATTTTCAGGAGGCAATACTCTTGCAATTTTGGCTTGTATATCCGCTTGACAAACAGCGGGAGCACATTCTATGTAACGCTACAGTTCGTAGCTTGCGTTCCATACTCATGTCCCTGAATTTGTAGCAAAATCGAAGAGGATGGTTCTTATTGCAAATGAGACATTTGCGATTTATTCGATTGTTCAAAGAATGGGATGGTTTGTAGGTGGAACTATGGATGGTTCCATTTCAACTATTATAGTTGTCGTATTGCTATCAATGATGTGACGTTTGCTTCCGAAATGGACGGAGTTGGCATAGGCTTTGTGTTATCTAGCGTTGCTACTTTTATTGAATCGATGCGGTATTGACGACATCCATCGCATCATCGTAGTCCAAAAGACCACCATCAAACAAATCGGTAGCAACATCCATAGGTTTAGTACCAGCGTCCATTTTCTAGTAAAAAGAAAGGTTAGTAAAAGAAAATTGATATAAAAGTGATAAGTGAATTAAGCATACAAAACAACAAGTTTGGTTATTGGTAGATAAACGACACCATTTGATGTGCGAACATCCGCGGCGCGAACGCACGTAAAACGATAACAGAAGTCTCCAAATTAATACTTCTATCTAAAGGAGAACCAACACGAATAGTACAAATATTTCTCGAAGTTGTAGAAGCTTCCTCATGAACACCGGAAATCGTTACATTCGTAGAATGTGACGGAAGTCGCAGTTGATTTCGCAAATGTTCCGAAATGAAAGATGCTTCTGAAGCTGGGTCGATTAAGGCCCTTGCCGGATACGTGGTATCATTGCAAATAATGGAAACCATAGCAGTTCCCAATAACACAGACGAATTCTGTGATATATGAAAGACTTGGCGATTCACATTACATAGAGCGGAAGTAGTTGACATCTATGATGTCAATTCAGTCGATCGAACAACTGGTATCGATGTAGTATTATTAGCTGGGAACGATGGTGCAGAATTATTAACTGGTGACGAATTATTATCTACCGTTTCACGATGAAGTAGGGTTCATCGAAGTTCACTCCTACAATCCTTAACTTCGTGTGTCCTCGCGAGACAATTAACGCAACAGTGAAACTTTTTGACTGTAGCAAATCTCAGAGAGAGACATTCATTTAAACTGACGACAAAAACGTAATAAATGACCCTGGATATTACATAAAATACAAGTATTCGATGTACTTGTATTTGAAACATGAGCCTTTACCTTCCGTTCATTGCCTTTTATGTCAGTTTCGGAATGCGAATGCAATCTAAAGTTTGAATTATTTCTGTTAAAAACATGTCCAGATCTTTCCATAAAGATAAGACAGTCTTATCCTTAATACTTTGTTCCCAAAGTGTAACTGTCTGAGAGGGTAGTCGCTGTATACAAATAAAAACTATTTTCGCATCACAATTTTGAGTGGAAACTCATAAACTGACATAGCAGTTAAGAAACCATTTATTCCGCGCTGTTACTTTTTGAGTGATGAAATAGTTTCCGTAGTTACCATATCCAAACCAAACAAACACTTCAATTGATTATTAACTCACATTCGTGGATTTTCGTACACCTCCCTTAAATTTCTCCATGTGATATCGAAACCTGCATTAGTCAACGGACATTTAAATACAATCTCTCTTGCCTCATCAGCAGTTCTTTTTACCAAATAACATAATCTCTCAATATTACTGAGGCGGCTGTTGTTAATATACAAAGCAGTAAAAATATCCCTAAATGTAGGCCATGAAAGATAATCACCACTAAAGATGTCCGTATCACACGGAAACGGTAAATTATGACAGACGTTATCGAATTTTAATTCACTATTTTCGGCAGAGGAATCTTTGGGTTTCGACTTAGCCTCTAACTCATCAATATTGATCTTCATTGTCTTTGAACTCCGCGCAAAAATATTAAGGGTACTCTGATATTTACTTTCAGCCGCTTGAATGTCCTCTGGCTCTGCGGCATCAGATGATTCAAGATCATCCAAACACTTTTCGAAAGTAATCTTCACTTTTTCCCATAGTAATTTCAATTCACTATATACAACTTCTATATAGTAGACGTGATGTTCCTCTTCGCGAATTGTACTAAAATTTGCATCAAATTTAATAACAGCGTCTGATGCGCGTATAAAATGTTCAAGAGGTGTCAATGGCATTTTCAAATTCTCAAATAGAATATCAGTAAAAGAGTGAACAAACACACAAACAATGATGCGAAGTTTAAAATTTACAAAAAAAATGCAAATTTATATTAATTTTATAATAAAAAATCGTAATAGTCAAATCGACCGTCCATAGAGTGACTATTGAAGCATAAGAAAAAGAAGGAAGAAGAATATATGAATCTCACAAAGCAATTACCGACACAAAATAATATTAATAAAATTCAACAAAATCACCGTAAAGTGCATCAAACTAATATGGTCTAAAGGAAAAATAAATTTTAAATTAATGAAACAAAGATAGATATGTATTTTGCAATAAATAACATCACAATAATTTAAATTATGTGCATATAACCACTTGCCGTAATAGCACACAAAACAAAATATGCACAATATATTTATCCACATCAAATTAATTAGTTTTTTTCTTTCTAAATATTTTTTTTATTTAAACTGCGGGAAGTTTTATTTTGTTTATTTAATTTACTTGGTAAAAGCACAAAAAATTTAATTATTAATTATGGCTGTCCATCCAAGTAAACAAACTCAGCCTAGATTAAAATGGTACCCATCGCAAAATGTCAAAAGTACTGTATAAATTAATACACTATTTGATAAAATCAATGCACAATAATATAATTAATTCACAAAGTAATAAATTTCCTTTTTATTTTGACTATAACTACTTGTTGTTTTCTTTATTCTTTTTGGCAAACACACACACACTTTTATGTATGCTTATGTAGTTTCTTTATTTTGAACACTATCATTTTATTTATATCAATTTACTAACCTTTATTTTTCAAAAGCTGGTTCTATAAATTCCAAATTAAGGGCACAAAAATTCCTTGTCAAGGAGACTTCCTTTTTTTGGTTGTAGGATGAAATTCTTTTGTGTTTTATACGTGGGAGAAGGACCAATGTTTCGGCGTATATCCGTTTCAAATCAATAAAAATAAAAACACAAGAATTAATAAATGGTTAAATTCAAGATAAAAGAGCAGAATCTCTTTCCTTTATTAAAAATCAAATTTTACCTTTTTTCTATGTATTAAGCACGAAGTGCAATAAAGGGCTTCCAAAAGACGATTGAAGCATAAACTTATTTTTAAGTAGTTGGTGACAAACAAAGTTTAAATACCGTTAACGGTTTACTCGTTGAAAATAGTTTCCAACAATGGTGTAAACTAATGTAGTAAACCAATAGGATTTACACTTAGCTAAAAAATACAGAAAATAATAGATTTGTACTTAAACAGCATGTCTGACAGAATTATTGAAGATTTGGATCTCAGAGATATCTTGGGTCTTTAGAAATATGATTTCAACAGACAGACGGACATGGCGTAATCGACTCCGCTATCTATAGGGATCCAGAATATATACACTTTATAGGGTCGGAAATTATATTGTGGAAATTACAAACGGAATGACAAACTTATATACCCTTCTGCATGATATAAAAATAAATTTTACTATTCTTTTTGTTACTAAAAATTGTGGTAACCGAATGTTGTTATATGGATTTTAGTTTATCTAAGATAAATATTTAGTCCTTATGAGAAATTAGAAGCATTAATACAAAAATTGAACGTACAGTTTCATAAATTTAATTTCTTTAGCGGTTTTCACTCTTGATTGTATATTTAACACACTTTTATATTTACTACTTATTTTGACGGCAAAGCGTGAGCAGCTTTTTTGTGCCTATTGTAAATTAATTTAAACAGCTGATTTTTGTTATTCCGCCAAATTGAAATTAAAAAATTTTAATTTAAAAAATTACTAAAATATCTGAAAATGATAAAATTATAAACTTTTTGGTGAAAATTGCTATTGATGAAATGGATTTTACAGACATATGTATGTGACGATTTTGGGTTTATAGCGACAGATTCATCAATAATGGTAACATCTGTGTTTACATGACATGAGGATCATGGTTGTATGTCTGCGGATTCATCTTCTAGGGTTACAGAACTTGCATATTGAATAACTGGAGTTGAGCAGTAATCTTCAATGTCTCCAAAACCACAAAAATTTATTTGCTCATCCAGTGTACTTTCACCAACTGGAGTGTTATTAAGCCCAATATTGGTTGAAACCGCACAAAAATTTAAAATTGGAATTCGGATGTTTTTCCCCGAAAATAGACCCCTTTCACACTAGGCAATTTAGTTGCGCAAGTATCTTGCCCAACAACAAAACAGCATGCAAAATTTTCTTCTCCTTAACCCTACATTAACTCTGGCATCTACAAATACAAGTGACTTGCGCAACTAAATTGCCTAGTGTGAAAGGGGTCATACTGTGTAAGTCGTCGTAGAACCGACACATCTTTCTTAATTTATCTGAAATGGAATAATATGTATTCTAATTAACGATAAATATAAACATTAAAAACTATTACCCACCTTGTATTGATGTGACGCCTTCAAGCAAGCCAGCACCTGTAGACTTTCTCCAATTCTCAGCTTTGTTATAATTTGCTTTTAGATTTTTTAATTTCATATTGGGGGTCATATTGTGTAACTCGTCGTAGAACTTTCTTAATTTATCTAAAATGTTTGTTGGTCCCTCTACTGTTTATATTTCTAATAATACTTATATAAATTAATTTTTTCGCCTTTCAATAAAACAGGATAATTGTTCAGTTTATTATCTTCTTTATTTTTCAGTTTATGATCTTATTAATTACACCTTTATAAAACAGTTGTATCTTTTTATTAACAGTTGTAAGCATTTAATTCTAAATTATTATAAACAAATTAATTTTTTCACTTTTCAATATTAAACAGGATTTTGGTTCAGTTTATTATCTTAGTTGTAAGTATTTAATTGTAAATTATAATAAACAGTTTGTATCTTTTTATTAACACTTGTAAGTATTTAATTGTAATTAATTATAAACAGTTTGTATCTTTTTATTAAGAGTTATAAGTATTTAACTGTAATTTATTATAAACAGTTTGTATCTTTTTTATTTATAAATCTTTAGTAGTTGAAAACGAGCTTTTTACGCCAACACCACTATGTGGGTCTTGAATTTTTCAATATAAAACAGGATATTGGTTCAGTTTATTATCTTAGTTGTAAGTATTTAATTGTAAATTATAATAAACAGTTTGTATCTTTTTATTAACACTTGTAAGTATTTAATTGTAATTAATTATAAACAGTTTGTATCTTTTTATTAAGAGTTGTAAGTATTTAACTGTAATTTATTATAAACAGTTTGTATCTTTTTTATTTATAAATCTTTAGTAGTTGAAAACGAGCTTTTTACGCCGACACCACTATGTGGGTCTGAATCTGATCTTAGACTGACTTAAAATTTTGATTACTTAAAAAAAGACCCAAAACGTTTTGCCGAGTCTGCAAAATATCGCACACAAAAATATTGCTAAACCAACCAATCACATTAAAGCACACAATGAGGAGATCTGTAACAAGACTCCCGAAATTAATGTACAGAATTTATGCAAATGCAGTACTTCCAATGTGTGAATTTTGTGCAATAAATGCAGAACTATAAATGTGTGAATTTTGAATTTAAATTTAAAGACGAACGTGTGCCCAATGCACAGCGTACGTTAACTACTCCCACCCTAAGATACAGACGTCCCCGTCTGTTCGATCTCGCGAATTACGTTAGTGATCTCAACTGCCTTCCGTCTTTTGGCTATCAAAAGCAAAACACAGATTGCGATCACCAGCGCGAAAAGTGAGGCAGATGTGTAAAAGGATCCTCTGACCCCAGAGTGCAGACGTGAAATCTCGTTTCTGTTTTCAATGTTCAATTCCTTAAGATATGGAAGCGATAAAACTGACAAATGTTCTGAAAAATTAACCGTATATGCAATAGGTGATTCTGGTTTTAAGTAAGTTATTTTTCGGTTATTTCTGAATTTTGATGCATTAACAATGACTTCTTCCTCGAATGTAATGAGGTATGTGCCTTTAGAAAGGGTTTTATTTTCCCTTTGAATATTTATGCGTGAAGGTTGATCATTTATAATGACTATACCATCATCAACCGTTACAAGATATGGTATTTCATGCGCAGAAATGGTTTTGCATGAAGATGTGTTATTATTTAGCAAACCCTTGAGACATGAATTTTCTTCATCCTCTAATATCTGACAAAATGACGCAATGGATCTCTTTTTACAATTCTTCAACATAAAAGGTACGTTTTCGCACTTAGCGATGTTGGTTGTCTCAAATAATAGGACCTTGTTCTGGTGAACAACTGGATATATTCTCTGTAATTTACAATGCAATCTAATGACAGGGAACTTAATCAAAAAAAAACTATAATATCCTTATTTTGGACCACTTTCAACTTCGAGTTCGCAACAATATCACTTATACTTACATCAGAGACTACTTCGGATTTCAATACAAACTCGACATCTTTGCTATCCAACAACACGGGATTTATTATCTGAGCCCTGGCTAGTACCACCGACAACGCTACATTGTCCAGTTCCCTAATAATGGCTCTATTTCGAATACTCAATAAATCGTAAAGATGACCTGAATCTATTTCACGGGCTTTATAATCCTTTAGTAAGGAGTTCACAGTCCGTGTCAAGTTATTAATTTGAGACTGAATTTCAGTGTTTATTATTGATTGTTTATTATTTGCCAAGATCAATTTCTCCTGAGTGTTACTGACCTCGCTAAAGTCATCATAGTCAGGAGTTCCAGCAATGTATTTCAGTGCCTTCCCAATTAAGTTTATGCTGCGTGCATGCCTGTGGTGAACGGTAAGTGTGTGCATCATTTTCACAATCTGGTCAAGGTCAGTCTCCAACAATTTCTTCATGTGAGACTTAGGGAATAAATCCAAAAGTCTTCTTGTATCCGTCGTCAGTTCACCAAATGAGGTCAAATTTGTTATGTGAGCCAAAACCTCAAAGTCATTAAAGATGGCAACATCCCCATCTTGTAAAGGAATGTAATCGGAAGCCGTGTAGTTGAGGATGGTGGACGCTCGACAAGTCATCAGGAATGTCATCAAACTGCAACAAGAAATTTAATATTGTCTTTATGAACTATCCTATTATCAATTTTCAGTGTAGTTCCCAAATCCTGCTGAACCACTTTTTCTACGAAGGCTTTGCTAAATTTATTGCCTAATCGTTTGTTAGCCTTAACATAGACCTTATCGCCTGGATTATATGTTCTAGAAACTGTCTTTTTATTGTGATAAGTCAAATCAGATTCCTGTTTGTTTGTGATTCTCAAGCGAATTGTTTCCCTCAGATCCTCTGGTATTGTATAAACCACATCAATTGGTTTCATTCCGGTAGTGGAATGGATCGACCTATTGTATTTTGAGGTGGCGAGCAACACCAGATCAACTGCATCAATAGCGATTTCGTCTATTTTCAGGCACCTCGCGATTTCCGTCAATGTGCTGTGGAAACGTTCTATTTGTCCATTAGATGTGCTATGGAGTGGTGGGATCGCATAAATATCAGTACCGAAACTATTCTTGGCGAGTGATTTTATTGTTTCGGAATTTAGAGATTTTTCATTATCACATACCAACATTTTGGTGTTCTTAAAAAAATTCAATATTCCCAGAAGGGCAGGTTTTATGTCAATAATTGCCCTTGATGCGACGGGCATGACAATAGCGAATTTTGAAAATTTGTCTATACATGTCAAAAAAAACTTTTTATCCGTGGTGTAGATGTCTATGTGCAATATCTCTCCAACAGAACATGGTATTGGTGTTTCAGATATTCGTTGCTTCTGGGGGTGTCTCGAGTATTTCGCCTCTCGACATGTTTTGCAACTAGCTATTACTTGCTTTAATTGTTTTCTCATATCAGGAAAAAAATAATCCTGAAGGATTTGAGTGATATTCTCTTTGATGGATCGGTGTGCCCTATTATGTTCAGTGACAAGTATATCCAACTGGTCACTGGGATTAAAAACGTCAGTGACGTATTTGGTAGTGTAACGGAACTTAACTGATGGATAATTGGATATCAAAAAATGTTGAATTTGCGCCAAAGTGTGCAGGTCACAATATATTGCATTCACGACTCGTGGATTAATTGCGGATTCGATTGAATGAAGCAGATCCTCAATAGTTTGATATGAAATGCGATGCCGGATGCGATCCCTAAAAATTATCCTAGTTTTCTTTTCCACACCATTCTCTTGCACCAGAATAATTTGGTTCTTGAAAGCATTGATCGGATTTTCAACAGTTGGGATAACCTCAGTTAGCGAAAGCTCACTAGCGCAGGCTTGAATAGAATCAGAGGACGATGAGTCTGTGGTTACATGTAGAAACTGTCTCGATAATGCGTCTGCAACGACGTTATCTTTCCTGGCTTGTAAAAAAATGAGGGTGAATACTCTTCTATGAATGCTTTCCAGCGTTTTATTTTTGAGTTAGGATTTCTTTCGGAAACAGAAAAAGTTAGGGGCTGGTGGTCTGTAAAGATATTAAGATTTGTGACCCCATACAGATAGTGTCTGAGAGTTTTAAGTGCCCATACAATGGCTAATAATTCCCGCTCATTGGTAGCATAGTTTTCTTCTGCGGGGGTCAATGTTCTTGAAATCATTGTTATTGGACGCCCGTTTTGCGAAAGAACGGCGCCAATTGCATGAGAAGATGCATCCGCAGTAAGATCGAACGGTTTTTCGAAGTTAGGATACAAAAGAAGAATATCTTCAGAAGCAAGGAGCTTCTTCAACTTCTCAAAAGCGGCCAAATCCTCTTCATCGAGTTGAATTTTCACCAATTTAGATTGTCGGGTGCTCACATGTCCATTTTCTCCACGCAAATACCTAGTCAGCGGCTTCGCGATGGCTGCGTAGTCCTTCACGAATCGTCTGTAGTAACCTGCAAGTCCTAAAAAGGATCTTAGACCCCTTAAGGTTGAAGGAGTCTCGTATTTTACTATTGCCTCTATTTTACTTGGACATGTTTTAATGCCCTTAGTTGAAACAACGAATCCCAAATACTCGACGGAGGTCCTAAAAAATTTAGATTTTTCGAGTGACACTCGCATATTCGCATGAAGCAACTTCCTCAAAACCCTGTCAACGTCCTCAATATGTTTCTGCGCAGAGTCGGAGAACACAATAATGTCGTCTATATAGACGTGGCAAGAATTCCCTATCTCGTCGCGCAATATATCATCTATTGCTCGTTGAAAAATACTAGGCGCATTCCTCAAACCGAATGGCAAGCGACAAAATTCGTATTTGCCATTATTAATGCTAAATGCTGTCTTTTCTCGATCTCGCTCTCTTAAATTAATCTGATGGAAGCCACTTTTCAAATCAAGTGTTGTGAAATAACGTGCCTTCCCGAGGTTTGACAGAATTACGGATGGATCTGGTATAGGATATTTATCGCAAATAGTTTTTGAGTTCAATTTAGTGAAATCAATCACAAGACGCTTATTTTGGTTTCCATTTTCATCTACTCCCTTCTTATCCACCACCCAGACTGGGCTGTTGTAAGGGGATCGCGATGGCCTAATTATACCATCCCCTAAAAGTTTTTTTACTTCCTTGTTGACAAAGTCAATCATGCTGATAGGATATGATTGGTACCTAGAGTAGATAGGTTCCTCATCTTTCGTTCGGATTGTGGCAGAAATATTAGTTGTGTAAGGAAGAGCTTCATTTGGATTAGCAAAAACAGCTGCATTTGCATGAATAATATCATAAAACCTGTTTTCAACCTCCCTAGGGATGGCCTCAACTGTCAGATTATTAATTGCATTCAAATTTAAATACTTTAACCTTTCATGTCCTCCCTCGTAATGAAGTATGTCTTGTTCCGTGTCGATTATACCTTTAATGGATTTTATGAAGCTAAAACCGATAATGCCATCGAATAATTTCAGGTCTTGAAGTAAGAAAAACGTTTCAGTTTTGTTGAAAACGTTTACCAGAGTCGCGTGTTCGACTCTGCTGGCACCATGCAGAGATTTAGCAAGGAATGGTTTTGAAATTTTCTTTATACCTTTCAGATTCTGGAAATTTCTTATGTAACTTCTAGTGGCTCCAGTATCCACCAAAAGTTTTATGGTTCTGTCACCTATTGTTCGTTCGATGTAGGGGAGAATTGAGCCACCCCTAAAAAATTAATTTCGTCTTCAAAGGGTATATTTTCCGAAGTATGGTCCTCTTGTAAAAGATCATTATTGGTGGCGTCAAGGTCCTGTTCTTCGTGGTCAAGGTGGTTTATTCTCTGCGCTTCACGAACATTTTGCCTGTCCGATCTAGTATCCCCTCTCAAGTCGCGGGATCTCTGAAAGTTGGATCTGACCGTACGCATACTGACATCTGCATCGACCATTTGGGTGTTAGGTTGGAAACCAAAACCTTGAGTACCTGATGGTTGAACATTTACCCGGGAGAACGGACGAGGCTGTGGGTAGAATCGTTGTGTCTGGTAGGAGGGTTGCTGCATTTGATTATTAAAAGGCGAATTTGGTGTTACTTGTCTTGGATAATTGCCAGACGGCTGGTTATTGGGAAATGCAGTTTTGCGAGTAGTGAATCTCGGATGCGTTTGCGAGGTATAGTTTGGCTGAACTTTGCCAAGTCCGTTATTATAAACTGTAGCAAAATTGTACCTATTCTGGTTTGTTTCTAATTCCTGTGCCAACGCCAAAGCAGACGGTAAGTCAGTTGGCTTACAGGAGAAAAGGGTGTCACAAAGAGGTTTTCTAAGCCCCGATATGAACACGCGCAATGCATCCATTCTATACTTTTGATTCAGAGATTTAATCAATGCAGCATCTCCTTCATGAGACATTATGACTTTGTTAATAATTAGGGTCAATTTACGCTCGACGTCGTCATAAAAGTTAATGATTGGCCTTTGGCCCTGCCTTAGAGTAGAGAGTTCCAGTTCCAACGTATATATCGATGTCTTATCGGAGTATGCAAAATCTAACCTGGCGAGAATGGCATAAAAATTTAAAACTGTATTGTATGTGCTCAAAACAGAGTCAGCACTCCCTACGATTTTATTTCTAAGTATGGCAACCGCCTGATAATACCTAGAACTGCCCTGGTACGGTTCAAATAATTTGTGGGCCGTAACAGCCGCTTGACGCCAAGAGACATACATAGAAGTGTCACCTTTAAACTCGGGAACGGACTTAACTATGTCAAGCGATTCCTCGCATGAAACCCCCTGAACAATTTCTATATCCCTATATTCCTCCACGGCAGGAGCAACCTGGAGAGCATCAATTTTCCGATTAAGCTCTTCGACCATTCCCTGAAACTGACCGCGGGTTTGTTCTGTCGCCATCCTAACCGCAGCGGCAAGAAGTGTCTGTAGGGTATTAGCATCCATTGTGCCACTGTTTCTACTTTCAATGCTAAGATTTCCTAGTCGATCAATGAGGTCCTCCGCTTCCCTAATAGATTCCTCAATAGAAATCATAAACGAGTCAAGACAAACTGTATTCGGTAGGTTAAAAACTAGCTTCACAAGGCAGATAATCGAGTCAACATTCAAATCCGATTACAAAAAAAAATGTCACACTTCATAAGCTAATTCAATTGATATTTGGCTCTTTTCTATTCAATTATCGTTAATAATTACTTAATTTATAATTAGTTTCACTTAATTTATTGTTAATGTTAGAAGCGTATTAAAAGATAAATAACAGGATACATTTAAAACGGCAAGAATCGCTTACATGACCAACTGCATACTTTGTTGCGACATCTTAAGGACCACTTCGTTCACTTTCTCAGCTTTCTTCTTCTATGAGGACTTCTTTTCTTTTTAAATTATTCTTTTTTTACGTTGGGCGCCAATTAATTTTTTCGCCTTTCAATAAAACAGGATAATTGTTCAGTTTATTATCTTCTTTATTTTTCAGTTTATGATCTTATTAATTACACCTTTATAAAACAGTTGTATCTTTTTATTAACAGTTGTAAGCATTTAATTCTAAATTATTATAAACAAATTAATTTTTTCACTTTTCAATATTAAACAGGATTTTGGTTCAGTTTATTATCTTAGTTGTAAGTATTTAATTGTAAATTATAATAAACAGTTTGTATCTTTTTATTAACACTTGTAAGTATTTAATTGTAATTAATTATAAACAGTTTGTATCATTTTATTAAGAGTTATAAGTATTTAACTGTAATTTATTATAAACAGTTTGATCTTTTTTATTTATAAATCTTTAGTAGTTGAAAACGAGCTTTTTACGCCAACACCACTATGTGGGTCTTGAATTTTTCAATATAAAACAGGATATTGGTTCAGTTTATTATCTTAGTTGTAAGTATTTAATTGTAAATTATAATAAACAGTTTGTATCTTTTTATTAACACTTGTAAGTATTTAATTGTAATTAATTATAAACAGTTCGTATCTTTTTATTAAGAGTTGTAAGTATTTAACTGTAATTTATTATAAACAGTTTGTATCTTTTTTATTTATAAATCTTTAGTAGTTGAAAACGAGCTTTTTACGCCGACACCACTATGTGGGTCTGAATCTGATCTTAGACTGACTTAAAATTTTGATTACTTAAAAAAAGACCCAAAACGTTTTGCCGAGTCTGCAAAATATCGCACACAAAAATATTGCTAAACCAACCAATCACATTAAAGCACACAATGAGGAGATCTGTAACAAGACTCCCGAAATTAATGTACAGAATTTATGCAAATGCAGTACTTCCAATGTGTGAATTTTGTGCAATAAATGCAGAACTATAAATGTGTGAATTTTGAATTTAAATTTAAAGACGAACGTGTGCCCAATGCACAGCGTACGTTAACTTATATACATATAGTGCCGGACTTAAATATTCACACAGCTACAACTTTGTAGCCAACTTTTCACAGGCTACAACTTTCGTACGGGTTTCAAAAAAATATTTATTTACATATAACTTATTGAAATATATGGAAAAACTAAACATAAGTTGGCACATTTCAGAAAAAATAAATACATAATGTTTCGAAGTTCGATTTTAAGGTTCACACAGTTTCTAATTTTTAATAGGAAAATAGTTTTTTTTTAATAGTTTAATATTTTGTGGAGTAGCCTATATTTTTAATGACTTTTTTAAATCGCCTTGGCATTGAATCGACAAATTTTTGGTGACGTCAGCTTCATTCCGTGATTCCGGAGGTGTCGCGATTTGCAAAAAAGTCAAAAATTGTATGTTTTGAGTTACAAAACATTTATTTTGATAGATCCAACTCTCATTCCATAAGCGACAAAGGTATTCAGGAAAATATTAAAAATTTTGAAAAACTCTCGATTTTATTTACAATGACAATATTCGACATGAGTGTATTTTTTATATATTTTTACATTGTAAAGCTGTGGTTGGATTTTGTTGATTCAAAAACCATATCAAAGGTTATTTTGGTATTTTTAAACATATTTGTAAACAACACAAAAAAAAACACTACAATTTTTAAAAATTGTTTATTTATTTAAAAATATTAATTTAGTTTATTATTTATTTGAGAATTGTTATTTTAGAATTGATAAACTTTCATTTTAGTTAGGAACCATCCATAAGTTTAGGCTACCCTAATATACATACGAGTATATGAAATGAAATACATACTCGTATTCATAGGGTAACATAGAGACGAGACGTAATTATCAAAAACCTAACTCTTGCAACAACAAAATACATGCTAGTCAATGCATGTTGTTGTTGTATCAGACATATGATTTGTTGAATTTTTGTTTGACAAATCGGAGTGTATCGTCTCTATGTATAATTCTCTATGCTCGTATTCTTTACAAAATTCATTATCTTTTATAGAACAAATTAATTAGTGATTCAGTTAAGTGGTTATACTATAACTATTCAACAACAAATATTTTGCTATGTGATAAACCACATCAAATAAATAAATGGCTGATGTTATTGTTAAGCAATTGTTGCAGAAATATTACTAACTTTTAACTAAATCATTAAAGCTTTCTTTACCATAATTGACTTTAGCAACGTAAAGAAAAAAAAACAAACAATTTAGTTAAGGGATCATAATTTGAAAATAAAAAAAGTTTATCAGCCCAATTATGAATAAAAATTCCACGGGAGTTTTTTCCCTTTTTTCATTTTTCCTATTCAAATTCAATGGGAAAAAACTCCCGGGGAACAAACTCCCGCGGAAGTTTTTATTCATAATTGGGCTGTATATTTTTTCAAAATAAACAAATAATAACAAACATATGTACATTAGAGTGACAGCCGATTTTTTTTTTTTAGATTTCAAAGAGTGCCGGGTGGAATATTGTGACACTAGGCCTAAATGTTAAGTGCTGAAAATTTGAGCCAAATCGGGCAACGATTTCTGGACGCGCATCGAGGTCAAAGTTCAGATATATGCAAAATTGTACTGTTAATATGGAATAACTAGGTGAAACTCGTTAGCTTTCTGCATTGTTTTCTAGAAATATGTAGATTTATTTATATTAATGAATATTACATTAAAAAAAAAGTTTTGGAAATTAACCCTGTATCTCCTTTGGTTCAAAATGACCCAAAAACTGTATTATCGCCAAAATTAGAGAAAAATGCAAATTTTTCAGTTTTTGAAAAATATTTGCTACTAAATAAATACTTTTGCAATTGAATGCAAAAGAATCGAAATATGTACGTAATTATCGTTGTAATGAGATATAAATGACAAAATTTGATTAAAAAATGTTAAAGTTATTACAAATTCGCCAGACCATTACCGTGTTTCAGACCACTTGAACAAAAAATTTAGATATTTCGAGAAAAATTAAAATAAAAGCTCATTTTTACTTAAAATATGTCCATATTTACTTGTATATGAGTTTTTGTCTTCGTAGGATACCGTTAACCTATTCGCCGGTATGGCCAAAAAAAATGATTTTTTTTAACGGCTGTTTCAAAACTCCATTTTCAAATTTTTAAAAATTTTGTTAAACAAATTTCAGTTTTTTTCGATCATCACATTGGGGTTTATTGAGATCAAAATAGGGAATAAAAATATGAAAAAATTATGTCAATACCTCTTACAGTTTTTCCGTACCTGCGATTTAAATTTTGCGTTTTTCAAGAAAAACTAATTTTTTGTCCATATTTAGGCGAATGAGTTCAATTTCCTTACTGTTATAAATTTTAAGTAAAACCTATTCACAATATTATAGTCCTTGTAATTTTAAATATGTTCTGAAAGTTTTACTAAAATCGGAAAACGATAACCTTTGAATCGTGAAGGTCAAAGGTCAAATTTTTCAATATTTGGAATTTCTAATGAAAAGATAGCGAAATGTTACATATTTTGGGCCGATTTTCATGAAACTTGAGGAAAATATAACATAAAGTCCAGAATTTAAAATAACAGCACAAAAATGGAAATTAACCCTTAGCAGCACTTGGGGTCCAAATTATTCTCAACTTTTAAAATCAAGAAAAACACAACCATTTTGACCCCAAGTCCTCTTAAAGGTTAAAATTAATTTTTGCACTGTTGTTGTAAATGCTAGACCCCAATATATATTTTCCTCAAGTTTCATGAAAATCGGCCCAAAAATATGTAACATTTCGCTATCTTTTCATACGTGCGAATAGGTTAGAGGTATCCTACGAAGACAAAAACTCATATACAAGTAAATATGGACATATTTTAAGTAAAAATGAGCTTTTATTTTAATTTTTCTAGAAATATCTAAATTTTGTTTCAAAATTTTTTGTTCAAGTGGTCTGAAACACGGTAATGGTCTGGCGAATTTGTAATAACTTTAACATTTTTTAATCAAATTTTGTCATTTATATCTCATTACAACGATAATTACGTACATATTTCGATTCTTTTGCATTCAATTGCAAAAGTATTTATTTAGTAGCAAATTTTTTTCAAAAACTGAAAAATTTGCATTTTTCTCTAATTTTGGCGATAATACAGTTTTTGGGTCATTTTGAACCAAAGGAGATACAGGGTTAATTTCCAAAACTTTTTTTTAATGTAATATTCATTAATATAAATAAATCTACATATTTCTAGAAAACAATGCAGAAAGTTAACGAGTTTCACCTATTTATTCCATATTAACAGTAAAATTTTGCATATGTCTGAACTTTGACCTCGATGCGCGTCCAGAAATCGTTGCCCGATTTGGCTCAAATTTTCAGCACTTAACATTTAGGCCTAGTGTCACAATATTCCACCCGGCACTCTTCAAAATTTTAACAAACATTTTTTTCCATACAACTGATTGTCACTCTAATGTACATAAATGTTCAAACAAACTAAACATAGGAACGTAATTGCGTCGTATGAACTTAAAAGCATACGACTTACTTACGTTGGAATATTAGAACGTATGCAATTTTATAGAATGGCAGACAATAGTCGACGCAAACGCGAAATCGTATTCAACATAGAGCGTAAACACTGCAGTCAAAGACATAACTCATTTGTCGAAAACCTAAGTGGTGGAAAAGCATTAGGAAAAAAACTATATGAAAATATATATGTATATTATTTTAAAGCCATTTTCGCTATCGAAATGTTTTGATCCAATAAGAATTGTCAAAGATATAACTAAAAAAATATGGAATGTCGACAACCTAATTTTATTTCCTTGTCGCCCATAAACTTGATTTGTTCCAATAAAACATGAAAATAAAATGTGCATAATTAGCTTTTTTTTAAAAAAAAATATAAATAACTACGTCGCAATTGGTGATAAATACAATGTACTATACATTTATATTCGTTGCATAAACCAGTTTTACATATCAATAATTCTACTAACCCCCAATAACACGAAGTCTAGTTATGTGTTAACTAATAGTTATACTGACAGATTTCATACAAAATTATTTTTAACCGACAGTATAACAATTAGTTAACGCATAACCAGACTTCGTGTTAATGGGGGTAACAAAATTTACTTATGTTCACCTAACCAAATTTATTTTTAGCTGTAGGAATTGTCCCTTCACCATTTGACTGTTATCAAGTGAACCGTTCTCTTAAAACACTTGCAATACGTATGGAGCAACATCAAGCAAATGCTATTGCTGTTGCAAAGTTCTTGGAAAGTCAAGATTTCGTTGAAAAAGTTTTGCATCCAGGTCTTTCATCACACCCTCAACATCAAATGGCCTTAAAGCAAACGTATGGATATAGTGGAGTTTTTTCTTTTTACTTGAAAGGAAATTTAGAAAACTCAAAAGCGTTTCTAAAAGCTCTTAAAATTTTTACATTGGCTGAAAGTCTTGGCGGGTACGAAAGTTTAGCTGAGTTGCCGTAAGTTTCAATGTGACATGGAAAATTTGATATATTCTACACAACTATATCTAATTATATTTCAGATCAATTATGACTCATGCATCTGTTCCTGTAGAAGATAGAAAAAAACTTGGTATAACGGATTCTTTGATTCGTTTATCTGTTGGCCTTGAAGATGCTGAAGATTTAATAGCGGATATTAAAAATGCATTAACAGTAGCAGCAAGCATTTAGTACGATATTATAAAACATTTAATACAAGCAATAAATAATATGTATGGAACATTAAAAATCTGTTTATGAAATTTATTTCTAGAAATAATTGTATGTTAAGTGTTAAAACTTACAGTTCGTTATCAACATATATTTTGAACAAAGTATATACAAATACATGCAAGTGATCAGCTGTTAATTTTTTTCTCCTTTGTAAATACTTGTGAGATTGTCAAATTGTTTTACTTTTTTGTTTTTCTTTCTGTTTGTTTATATTTTTTGTATATGAAAATATTAATAAGAATTATGTGTTTTTGATCATTATGTAAAAAAGATGTACAGTGAGTGTCACTCAAAATCGTACAACATATTTTTTTTTTAAATATGAAATTATACAGGCAATAATAGGTGATTATATAAAAAATTAAAAGTCATTTTATTAATTGGAACAAAAAATATGTATTTCAACAAAAAAGTTAACAAAACCTCAATTCGTTAAAAAAATATTGATGAAAATTAAAGAACATCACAAAATTCCTATTTCACTTAAATTCGTACAATTATATTAAATTATAATTAAAACTTTAAAAATTAAAAAAAATGTTAATATTAAATAATCCTAATACTTTGTAGGGTATCATTTGCTATTTTTTAGTGCCTTTACGGTTTTAAATGAAGCGTTGATATTCTGGGCACTGACAGTCCTACCCAATTTTTTTATTTGTGGATAAGGGCAATTAAAATTATACCCAATTTTCTGATAGGTAATAGCACACACAATATAAAAATAGCATTTTAAAATATTTCCAAAACATCAACTTTCTAAAACTAATGAATAAAATTTGACTACGATGGTGTACGATTTTAAGTGACATTCACTGTACAAGGCAGTGGTGACTTATTCTATGTGCGAAAAGACCCGATTAAAAGGCAACTTGATGCATTAAACCATTGGTAGGCAAATAGAGGCATTTAATTTGTGTGCTCTTTGTTAGTAACCTGAACAATATGAACGCCTACCATGGCATTAAACACATTGAAGACAGCATGCTTCACGACCAAGGCGAATTCATATAAGGTGTCCTCATTAGCCCAGCTGATCATCAGCTGTTTTATCCAAACTGTCAAAATTTGTGTTTGTGTTGGTGCGCGCCATATACATATACATGTGTGTGTTTGTATTTGTGTGTTTTTAATGCGACCACTTTTTTCTGTTGTTTTATATTCAATTTCTTATGTTTCTCCATGCGTTTGAACTTATCATCGAACATTTTAACATCCTCCACATGAAATGAAGCAATAAATATACATATTACACTAGCTTGTTAAAGATTGTGTAAAAAGCAAAAAAAAATGTATGTTGTTTTTGTATTGTTGGGACGAGTACACCTTATATGAATTCGCCTTGTTCATGACTTCACGAACACAAATGCTGCTGGGTGATGCATTAAACACATTCAAGACAACAGGCTACACGAACACAAATTCTGCTGGTTACAGTTGTAGTCATGTGGCAGCTACTGAATTATTTTAAAGACGACAGCTACAAAGTAAACATCTGATTTATAATTCAGTGGTGCCACTTTAATAAAAAATAACCGTACAAAATTCCAAAGTAATTAAGATTGAAACAATTATTTTGAGTAAGAATATATATATGGTTATAATTAATTATGTACCTGTTATTAATTTATTTCAATATGGTTATCAGAAACTAAGTAAAAAAATATATTTTTTTAAGCACTAATTTGATTTACATTTTTTTATTATATTAGCAACACTATTTCTGTTTTGTAGTTGACAAAAATATAACTTAGCCTAATTCGGCTACATCGGCATGAGTAGACGTGTGGCCATGTAGCTGTGCTGTCGTTAAAATAATCGTCTCCATATAAACGTGTGCATTTTATTTTTGACAGATTGAAGTTGGTAGCCAGCTGTCTTGAATGTGTTTAATGCATGAAGTTGCAGTCGTGCGGCAGCCGCTGAATTCTTTTAAAGACAGCTTCAAAGTAAACAGCTGATTTATAATTCAGTGATGTTTACTTTAATAAAAAATAACCGTACAAAATTCCAAAGTAATTAAGATTTAAACAATTATTTTGAGTAAATATATATGGGGCATTTCACGTCAAATGAACCAACTTTTGAAATCAATCTTCCGATCGCGATGAAATTTGCACCAATGTTAGTTCTATTGGATAGTAATTCGGACACCATTTTTCAACAAGATCGGTCAAGAACTCTCTGAGTTATAGGAGGTCAAAATTTGACATTTTGGCCAAACAGGTGTTTTTTTTTATCCATATAACTTATTACCTATTGTTCTTAGCAAAATGTGTCCCAAATAGTTTAGATAGCTATTTATGCAATCTTTCGAAAAAAAAAATTAAAAAAATTTAATAAAATATTTTTGATTTTTTTTTTTTAAATCAAAAATATTTTTGACTTTTTTTTCAAAATGGGCCCTTTTTATTTTTTTTAAGAAAGCTTAGGTCTTTTCCTAAGCGACCTATATGGTCGCTTAGTGGGATGCGAGTGGGATATCTATCAAAAAAAATATTTTGTAACTCAAGATTTAAAATTTTTGAATTTTTTTGCAAAATCAAAAACTTTGTTAACTTTTTTTAAAAAATGGACCCATTTTTTATTTTTTGCTCAGAAGAAAGCTTATGTGTTTTCCTTTAACACCCTTTTTGTCGCTTAGTGGGATGCGAGTGGGATATCTATAAAAAAAATGTTTTGTAACTCAAGACATACAATTTTTTACTTTTTTTTAAAAAATCAAAAACCTTTTTGACTTTTTTTTTTCCAAAATGGACTTTTTTTATTAATTTATTTTTCTCAAAAGAAAGCTTAGGTCTTTTCCTTTAAAACCTTTTTGGTCGCTTAGTGGTATGCGAGTGGGATATCTATCAAAATAAATGTTTTGTAACTCAAGACAAAGGTTTTTAAATTTGCACTATTTTAATTTTTTCATATTTGTGTGTAAACCTTAAAAATTAAACTTACGCAGAGAAACTAGACACATTAGCCTTTCCGATGGTATGTAACATACCCAACTAAAATTTCATAGCCTCGATACTGTAATACCCATAATATGTTACGTTTTAACCTTTTCAAAACGCTGGTTTATTTCCTTTAAATAAACCGGATACTTTTGATTGCAAATAAAAGCCGTTTAGTAGTTTAAAAATTGTAACAACTCTTTATTTCTTTAAAATGTACAACAACAACAGAATTAAATAGTCACACAATGTTTTTTTATACACGTTTATAAATTCTCAGAATTACAGACACAATTTATGTACACGAATTTACTTGAAACAAACACAACACACTTTAAGGCACTTAGATGATGTTTCTTCGAAAAGCGTCTCTGATCAACTCACTCACGACTGCAACCTCTGCCACTATTTATAACACTGCATTACCATCTAGAAAGCTCTTTAACTGTCAAAGTTCGAATATTCTAGATCATACGCCATCTGTGGTGTACTTTCTACAATGTTCTTTAACTGATTATTCGAACTCGAATACAGCGTTGCCAACTTACAATCAAATCAACTGAAAGCTTTTATTTAACAATGCCCACAGATATGTTACAGTTTTACAGCACTGTTACTTGAAAGCATTATACTACTTTTAAATCAGCCGTTAAAATCGTTATATTTGAATTCAAGTACAATTTCGTAACACTAGTAACAATAGGCATAGATTCACTTCTCCCATATGCAGCTAGTCGTTCTAGATGTACGACCTTAATTCCCGATATCAGTCTTCCACATTTCCGTATTCTATAAACCATGTCGTCCAATTTCTTAACTGCCCTATGTGGTCCTTTGCAGTGATTCCTTAATTTGGATGACAAACCCTTATTACTTTGTGAGCTATATCTGGTTTTCATTTGGTCATTTATCATTTTAATTCGGCTCCGAACGAGTTCATGCATTTCTTTTTCTGCTGAAGCACCTTCACCCATCTTGGAACCCGGCCTGATGATCTTTTCTCTGCGGGACAGACCTATCTCTCCAACAAGAACCATTCTGACGTTGCACTGTTCAACGAGGGCCTCCATTGTTACATGGCCACTTCTCACATCCGCTGGTTCCAACACCAACAAACCATTGTCTATACAATCTTCCACTTCCTCACGGGCCCACACCAAATCCTCTGACTGCGGTGGCAACCTTTTGTGCTCAACGAAAACTAACTTTCTTACTTGAGACTTGCTCTCATATCCGACGTCAAGGGGTATTTTAACATTTCGCCAATTCATGACTTTTTGTCCCATATCCAAAGTAATGCTGTGATTAATCATGAAGTCTGCACCAATGATTACTTCATCCACAATATCGGCAACAACAAAGACATGATTTACGCTAATACCACCAATAGTTAGTTTCGCATTAACTTTACCATGGACAGTGGCAGGCTCTCCAGTAGCGGTGCGTAGACTTACATTGCAAATTGGTTCCATCGATTTCTTTACTAAATCTGTTCTGATGATAGACTGCGACGCTCCCGTGTCCATAGTAAGGATGTGCTTCCGACCGTTGATGTACCCACTAGCAGTAAGATTGTTATTTTCCTGCTGCAGTACTGATATGGAGATGGTAAGGCCATCAGGTGTGGGTGTCAGATCCTGTCCCTCAGTGCAAGCTCGCTTTAAAGGTGGCTCCTGTAATGCTTGATGATTCGCCAGCTGGTTATTTCTTGATGCTGAAACATATCTGATTCGCTTTATTGTTGCTCTGCAGTTTCGCTGAATGTGACCCATTTTTCCACAGTTATAACATTTAACTTTGGCTTTAGTTTGTCTCTTACTTAATGCCTCTAAAACTGCCTCTATTAATTCCTTTAATTCGTTGACCATACTTCTATCATTTTCAGCGACAACCTCGATTTTCCGCACATTACACACCTGGGGTTTTGAAATTATCTTTGATGTTTCTTGTACCAGCGCGAATGAAACGGTTTCCGCAAATGTTGACTTCCGTGTGGCATAAACCGCATGTTTTACATCAGGGTCACGAAGCCCATTCACAAATGCCTCAATCTTGAAATGGTCCAATAACGGATGGTTTTCGTCTGGATATGTAAGCTGCATCAAACGTTCGATTTCTGCCGCAAAGTCTTGTAGCGTCTCATTAGGTTTTTGTACTCTACCACGCAATTCCATTCGGTATATTTCTTTCATGTGTTCTCCACCATACTTACGTTGTAGAGCATCCATTATGTCATCATAGCTATTTCTGTTACTTGCTGGTACGCTTTCAAGAACTATTGCTGCGTTCCCTTTCAAGGCCAAAATCAATTCTATAGCTCTTTCTTCATTACTCCATACATTTCTCTTGGCAACTGTATCAAACTGGAACTTGAAAACATTAAATGGTGTGCTGCCATCAAAACTAGGAGCCTTTATTCTACTCGATGTTTCTGAAATAATTCGCACCGGTCCGTCTTGGCATTGAAGATTATTAATTTTCATTTCCAGATCGAGAAATTTATTATCAACATCTTGGGATTGTTTTTCTAGGCCGCTCTCTAATTCGGACACCTTTTTGTCAACGACATCCACTCTGCTGTTAATAACCACAGACATTTCCTGAATTTTTTCATCTGTAGCTCTAGAGGATTCTTGAAGTTTCGCTTCCATTTCAGCTAAGTGTTTGATAGTTTCTTTGACTTCAGCTTTAACCTCAGCACGAAGTTTCTCATTGTCGGCAAGAAGTTTCTCGTTGTTGACTCTAGAAATTTCTTGAACGTCAGCTAGAAGTTTCTCGTTGTTTACTTTAGAAGTTTCTTGAACTTCTGCTTTAACTTCTGACAGAAGTTTCTCGTTGGCTGTTTCCATTTTTTCCATCATAGCCGCGAACATTGTGCTTAAATCCATGCTGCTTGTTGTTGAACGTGTAGAAACTTCCATTTCTTCCTTATACTCGAATTCGTAAGCACCGATGTCAATATCACGGCGCTTAAATTCATCTATGAGCCTCTTCTGCAATTCCGCCTTATTACCTGCTGTTGGTAACTCCAACTTACTAAGTTCTTTCTTGAGTTGTTCAACTTTTAGTTCTTCAAACTTCATGCTTATTAATTTGCAATCCCACTTCTGACACCAATTGTTACGTTTTAACCTTTTCAAAACGCTGGTTTATTTCCTTTAAATAAACCGGATACTTTTGATTGCAAATAAAAGCCGTTTAGTAGTTTAAAAATTGTAACAACTCTTTATTTCTTTAAAATGTACAACAACAACAGAATTAAATAGTCACACAATGTTTTTTTATACACGTTTATAAATTCTCAGAATTACAGACACAATTTATAATGTACACGAATTTACTTGAAACAAACACAACACACTTTAAGGCACTTAGATGATGTTTCTTCGAAAAGCGTCTCTGATCAACTCACTCACGACTGCAACCTCTGCCACTATTTATAACACTGCATTACCATCTAGAAAGCTCTTTAACTGTCAAAGTTCGAATATTCTAGATCATACGCCATCTGTGGTGTACTTTCTACAATGTTCTTTAACTGATTATTCAAACTCGAATACAGCGTTGCCAACTTACAATCAAATCAACTGAAAGCTTTTATTTAACAATGCCCACAGATATGTTACAGTTTTACAGCACTGTTACTTGAAAGCATTATACTACTTTTAAATCAGCCGTTAAAATCGTTATATTTGAATTCAAGTACAATTTCGTAACACTAGTAACAATAGGCATAGATTCACTTCTCCCATATGCAGCTAGTCGTTCTAGATGTACGACCTTAATTCCCGATATCAGTCTTCCACATTTCCGTATTCTATAAACCATGTCGTCCAATTTCTTAACTGCCCTATGTGATCCTTTGCAGTGATTCCTTAATTTGGATGACAAACCCTTATTACTTTGTGAGCTATATCTGGTTTTCATTTGGTCATTTATCATTTTAATTCGGCTCCGAACGAGTTCATGCATTTCTTTTTCTGCTGAAGCACCTTCACCCATCTTGGAACCCGGCCTGATGATCTTTTCTCTGCGGGACAGACCTATCTCTCCAACAAGAACCATTCTGACGTTGCACTGTTCAACGAGGGCCTCCATTGTTACATGGCCACTTCTCACATCCGCTGGTTCCAACACCAACAAACCATTGTCTATACAATCTTCCACTTCCTCACGGGCCCACACCAAATCCTCTGACTGCGGTGGCAACCTTTTGTGCTCAACGAAAACTAACTTTCTTACTTAAGACTTGCTCTCATATCCGACGTCAAGGGGTATTTTAACATTTCGCCAATTCATGACTTTTTGTCCCATATCCAAAGTAATGCTGTGATTAATCATGAAGTCTGCACCAATGATTACTTCATCCACAATATCGGCAACAACAAAGACATGATTTACGCTAATACCACCAATAGTTAGTTTCGCATTAACTTTACCATGGACAGTGGCAGGCTCTCCAGTAGCGGTGCGTAGACTTACATTGCAAATTGGTTCCATCGATTTCTTTACTAAATCTGTTCTGATGATAGACTGCGACGCTCCCGTGTCCATAGTAAGGATGTGCTTCCGACCGTTGATGTACCCACTAGCAGTAAGATTGTTATTTTCCTGCTGCAGTACTGATATGGAGATGGTAAGGCCATCAGGTGTGGGTGTCAGATCCTGTCCCTCAGTGCAAGCTCGCTTTAAAGGTGGCTCCTGTAATGCTTGATGATTCGCCAGCTGGTTATTTCTTGATGCTGAAACATATCTGATTCGCTTTATTGTTGCTCTGCAGTTTCGCTGAATGTGACCCATTTTTCCACAGTTATAACATTTAACTTTGGCTTTAGTTTGTCTCTTACTTAATGCCTCTAAAACTGCCTCTATTAATTCCTTTAATTCGTTGACCATACTTCTATCATTTTCAGCGACAACCTCGATTTTCCGCACATTACACACCTGGGGTTTTGAAATTATCTTTGATGTTTCTTGTACCAGCGCGAATGAAACGGTTTCCGCAAATGTTGACTTCCGTGTGGCATAAACCGCATGTTTTACATCAGGGTCACGAAGCCCATTCACAAATGCCTCAATCTTGAAATGGTCCAATAACGGATGGTTTTCGTCTGGATATGTAAGCTGCATCAAACGTTCGATTTCTGCCGCAAAGTCTTGTAGCGTCTCATTAGGTTTTTGTACTCTACCACGCAATTCCATTCGGTATATTTCTTTCATGTGTTCTCCACCATACTTACGTTGTAGAGCATCCATTATGTCATCATAGCTATTTCTGTTACTTGCTGGTACGCTTTCAAGAACTATTGCTGCGTTCCCTTTCAAGGCCAAAATCAATTCTATAGCTCTTTCTTCATTACTCCATACATTTCTCTTGGCAACTGTATCAAACTGGAACTTGAAAACATTAAATGGTGTGCTGCCATCAAAACTAGGAGCCTTTATTCTACTCGATGTTTCTGAAATAATTCGCACCGGTCCGTCTTGGCATTGAAGATTATTAATTTTCATTTCCAGATCGAGAAATTTATTATCAACATCTTGGGATTGTTTTTCTAGGCCGCTCTCTAATTCGGACACCTTTTTGTCAACGACATCCACTCTGCTGTTAATAACCACAGACATTTCCTGAATTTTTTCATCTGTAGCTCTAGAGGATTCTTGAAGTTTCGCTTCCATTTCAGCTAAGTGTTTGATAGTTTCTTTGACTTCAGCTTTAACCTCAGCACGAAGTTTCTCATTGTCGGCAAGAAGTTTCTCGTTGTTGACTCTAGAAATTTCTTGAACGTCAGCTAGAAGTTTCTCGTTGTTTACTTTAGAAGTTTCTTGAACTTCTGCTTTAACTTCTGACAGAAGTTTCTCGTTGGCTGTTTCCATTTTTTCCATCATAGCCGCGAACATTGTGCTTAAATCCATGCTGCTTGTTGTTGAACGTGTAGAAACTTCCATTTCTTCCTTATACTCGAATTCGTAAGCACCGATGTCAATATCACGGCGCTTAAATTCATCTATGAGCCTCTTCTGCAATTCCGCCTTATTACCTGCTGTTGGTAACTCCAACTTACTCAGTTCTTTCTTGAGTTGTTCAACTTTTAGTTCTTCAAACTTCATGTTTATTAATTTGCAATCCCACTTCTGACACCAATTGTTACGTTTTAACCTTTTCAAAACGCTGGTTTATTTCCTTTAAATAAACCGGATACTTTTGATTGCAAATAAAAGCCGTTTAGTAGTTTAAAAATTGTAACAACTCTTTATTTCTTTAAAATGTACAACAACAACAGAATTAAATAGCCACACAATGTTTTTTTTATACACGTTTATAAATTCTCAGAATTACAGACACAATTTATAATGTACACGAATTTACTTGAAACAAACACAACACACTTTAAGGCACTTAGATGATGTTTCTTCGAAAAGCGTCTCTGATCAACTCACTCACGACTGCAACCTCTGCCACTATTTATAACACTGCATTACCATCTAGAAAGCTCTTTAACTGTCAAAGTTCGAATATTCTAGATCATACGCCATCTGTGGTGTACTTTCTACAATGTTCTTTAACTGATTATTCGAACTCGAATACAGCGTTGCCAACTTACAATCAAATCAACTGAAAGCTTTTATTTAAAAATGCCCACAGATATGTTACAGTTTTACAGCACTGTTACTTGAAAGCATTATACTACTTTTAAATCAGCCGTTAAAATCGTTATATTTGAATTCAAGTACAATTTCGTAACAATATGTTAACCTCAGGAATAAAAATCACTTTTTTTCTATGGAAATGTTGAATAATTTAATTTTGTTATTTATTTGTAATAATAATTAATTTAATATATAATAATAATAATAAAAAGATGAAAAATTTAGTAAAATTTAATCTTAATCACAATAGATCAATTTATATAATAACTATTTTTACACTTAATTTATGAAGTTTTTAAATTTTCAAATATCCATACTTTTATCCTCCTTATTTGTCACCTTTATTAGCTGCTTTTTTTTGTCAATCCTTTCTTGGCGTTATTAGATTCAGCTACTGATTTCGCTGCTGGCTTCTTTTTTGGCTTTGGAAAGAAATCGCGTTGAGTAGATGCAGAAAACTTTTTTAATTTGAGTCTTCCATCGACATGCTGTATGAAAGCATGGTATTGAGCAGTGCCATCGATTGTTACCGCAGCATCGAATCTGCTCTTTAGTGTTTTCAATGTTTCCTCATGATCCTCTTTGCTACTAAAAACTATTTTAGTTTCTTTACAATAATTCTTTGCCCAATGGAATAAAGCATTTGCATCTAAGATGCGATCTTGATGAGAGCACTGGAGGCTATACTTCGCTGCATTTCTTTTGAGGTTTGCTCCAATACCATCACATGCTCCTTTACCCTGAGCAGTAGGATGAAAATGCCACTCAGCTGGCATTCCAAAATCTTTTTCATGAGCTGTAAGATTTGCGAAGCTACTTTTGTTTTTAAAATGTTGACGAGCTCCGTCCGAAACGTAGTATACCTTTTCTACTGTAAATTTTGATTTTAGATAATTTAGTATTATCTTCTGGTACTCATAAACTGCAACGGTGTCATGTTTTAAATCGTCGGATATGATTGCCATACTTTTGTGTTCCAGGTTTTCTTCTTTCATGTAGTAAATAACTACTGTGAATATAGTTGCTTGGTCGTTATTGAAGTGGAATGCTTGTATGGAATCCTGAAGAACATATTTATAGTTCTCTGCGAAATCAAATGAAATAATGAATTCACCAGACTTCAAATGTGTTTTCAAGTCCTTGAAGAATGACCACTGCTCTTTGACTAAAAAGTCATGGGTTCTCAAATTTAGCAATCCTCCACACAGTTCTTCCACAAAATCATCCACATTTAAAATTATGGTTTTCAGTGTGCATCTTTCAGTCTGAAGCCAAGATTCAAATTTTAACTCCTCAATACATTCTCGATCAAAAGAGTTGATTAAATTTTCTTTGATGGATGTGGTTTCCGGGCAATTCGAACATTCACCCAAGTGGCAAGAAGTTGTAGCATTAGGGCACATAGTCAATTTAAGGCAATCGCGGTAATGGTGTAAATCTTCTGATGAATCATCTTTTAAGTAATTTAAGTTGATTTCCTTCAACATCAATTTAACATTTTCATGGTAAATACAAACACATACTGTGTGAGTTCCGCTGCTTCCTGCCAAAACGCAATGTTTTGGCCTCAGTTGTGTAAATTTTGTGAATCCAATTTTGACATCCTCGTATTCAGATTGAAATGTTGCGAATAATTCATTCAGGTTACAGAGAACCATTCTCTTCTGCATTTGAACTTTCTTGCCATCGATTCGTACAGACATCCAGTCTTTCATCCCTGGCATCAGGCGACTCATATCATCTCGCTGATAAAACTGAGTTATTAGAGATTTAGTATAAGTATCGAGGCTATGAAATTTTAGTTGGGTATGTTACATACCATCGGAAAGGCTAATGTGTCTAGTTTCTCTGCGTAAGTTTAATTTTTAAGGTTTACACACAAATATGAAAAAAATTAAAATAGTGCAAATTTAAAAACCTTTGTCTTGAGTTACAAAACATTTATTTTGATAGATATCCCACTCGCATCCCACTAAGCGACCAAAAAGGTTTTAAAGGAAAAGATCTAAGCTTTCTTTTGAGAAAAAAATTAATAAAAAAAGAGTCCATTTTGGAAAAAAAAAGTCAAAAAGGTTTTTGATTTTTCAAAAAAAAGTAAAAAATTGTATGTCTTGAGTTACAAAACATTTTTTTATAGATATCCCACTCGCATCCCACTAAGCGACAAAAAGAGTGTTAAAGGAAAACACATAAGCTTTCTTCTGAGCAAAAAAAAAAAAATAAAAAATGGGTCCATTTTTTTAAAAAAAGTCAACAAAGTTTTTGATTTTGCAAAAAAATTCAAAAATTTTAAATCTTGAGTTACAAAATATTTTTTTTGATAGATATCCCACTCGCATCCCACTAAGCGACCATATAGGTCGCTTAGGAAAAGACCTAAGCTTTCTTAAAAAAAAATAAAAAGGGCCCATTTTGAAAAAAAAGTCAAAAATATTTTTTATTTAAAAAAAAAAATCAAAAATATTTTATTAAATTTTTTTAATTTTTTTTTTCGAAAGATTGCATAAATAGCTATCTAAACTATTTGGGACACATTTTGCTAAGAACAATAGGTAATAAGTTATATGGATAAAAAAAAACACCTGTTTGGCCAAAATGTCAAATTTTGACCTCCTATAACTCAGAGAGTTCTTGACCGATCTTGTTGAAAAATGGTGTCCGAATTACTATCCAATAGAACTAACATTGGTACAAATTTCATCGCGATCGGAAGACATCGATTTCAAAAGTTGGTTCACTTGACGTGAAATGCCCCATATATATGTATTTAATTTGTTATTATAATACTATTTTTATCTATATTTCATTTATAGTGTTGTTGGTGTTATTATTGTTTCTATGTTTTATTACATAGTTTTTAAAATATTTGTTTATCTTATATGCTATAAATAATACTAATACTACAATAATTAAAGTCTTAATATAATCTGGCATAACGTCCTTTGTATTTTCGGCGTTGCCATTATTTATAATGTTTTCTTGTACTTCCACTTTACTCTGTGGCTTACCCATATTGTAATTAATCTTATTGTCCCAAATAGGACCTACCATTTAAATGTGCATAAAAAAAATTTTATATTTTTACATATACATATATTACTCTTATTTTTAGATTTTATTTATTACAAAAACAAATGTGAATATTTTTATCCTTCTTTGTCTTTCATAAGCCCTATCAATCTTGCAAGACACTAGCCATTTGCTGTTTTTATCTACTTTATTTCTTTAATCTTTTACCATTATTTTTTTTTTGTAGCCACCACGCATATTGAAGGTATTAATTCTGCACTGATTGATATCTGTTATTATTCATTTGAAATATTTATCCTCTTATTATATTTTATTACTGCTAGTTTTTCTTTCTTAAACTTTTTAATTTGTTTCTTGGTTTCTCCTATCTCTTTGATGATGGCCTCTTTTCTTCCTTCGCAAATTGTGTAACTAAGCTCTGATTTTAATACATTAAGCTGTATCTTTCTGCGGCTTACAAAATCCCTTCTATTGGTTTTAAATTTTGGAACTTCTATCTTCGGTATATTTGGTTCATAGGGTTTCTTCTGTTTTATCTTGATGTATCTTGGCTTTGGACCGACTTTTGATTCTATTCCACTATCTTGTTCTTGTGTCAGTAACTTTGACCATCTTTCCTCTGCAGCATGCAGTTCCTCTAATATTTCTTCCAGTGGTTGTTCCATATATCAATGATCACTTCAATATTACACCATTTCCAATTGTATTTCAGAAGTTTCTAATTGTATTTCAGAAATTTCCAATTGAATTTCAGAAATTTCTAATTATATTTCAGAAAATTCCTATTCAATTTCAGAAATTTCCATTTATATTTCAGAAATTTCCATTTATATTTCAGAAATTTCCAATTATATTTCAGAAATTTCTAATTATATTTCAGAATTTTCTATTTATATTTCAGAATTTTCCATTTATATTTCAGAAATTTCTAATTGTATTTCAGAAATTTCCAATTGTATTTCAGAATTTTCCAATTGTATTTCAGAAATTTCCATTTGTATTTCAGAATTTTTATTTTATACTTAAAATGTTTCCAATTGTATTTCAGAATTTTCCAATTGTATTTCAGAAATATCCATTTGAATTTCAGAAAATTCTAATAGCAACACCAATGGATATTTCTGAAATACAAATAGAAAATTCTGAAATACAATTGGAAAATTCTGAAATACAATTAGAAACATTTTAAATATAAATTAAAAATTCTGAAATACAAATGGAAATTTCTGAAATACAATTGGAAAATTCTGAAATACAATTAGAAAATTCTGAAATACAATTAGAAAGTTCTGAAATATAATTGGAATATTCTGAAATATAATTAGAAAATTCTGAAATATAATTAGAAATTTCTGAAATATAATTGGAAATTTCTGAAATATAAATGGAAATTTCTGAAATATAAATGGAAATTTCTGAAATTGAATTGGAATTTTCTGAAATATAATTAGAAATTTCTGAAATTCAATTGGAAATTTCTGAAATACAATTAGAAACTTCTGAAATACAATTGGAAATGGTGTAGTAATGACTCAACTTTTCTAAACAACAAATTATGCACATAACTTGCAAAATTGAATCGACAATAAAACAAAGAAAGAAAAAAATATTTTTATTTCTTAAATTATTTGCACAAAATTCTTCAAAAATTTGTTTAATTTAGCATTTGCCAGACATGCCAATGCACTTTCTAGTCAAATGTTTTGTTTATTAAATTTATATTTACTATTTTTTTTTTAGAATATGTTGTGTAGAATATGTATGTTCTCAATCCAATAATCGGTGTTGGCAGGATCTTCTATATTTTTCAATCCAGGAGTTGGCAGGATCGCCATGTACAGTTAAGTGTTTGTAATTTTTAGTAAAAACAAATGTTTGTTTTGTCTTCTCTGACTCAGATTAATAATTGAAATTTTATTTTTGAATTTTATTTCTTATAACTAAAATTCTTAAAAGCTAATCTTGAGTGATTCCTAAATCACTCACTAACTTATGTTCTACTCATTACTTATACTTACATTTATCTTACAATTATTATTGTACTCATGCATACTTGTGCAGTATGTAAAAATAAAGGAGGAGCATAATTAGCTGTAAACTCTTTCACTCATAATTGTAATGTTAAGCTGTTGACCTAATTCTTGGTCAACCGCTTTGTTTGATTTTAAAACACATTACGTTAGCAAAAATTGGAAGTCAATAACTCCAAAGTAAAACTACGATAAGTAAAAGATCACTTACACAAGAATGCATCAATAACTATGTGTGTGGCATATAAAAGGTTTTGGTGCAACAATTATGTGTGCACACTACACCTAGCGTGGTTACCAAAGGTGCAGTGTCAAGTTATGACCGCCACTACACCACTCAATTGTGAGTGTGTAAAGCCAAGAAGATGTGTTGTTCGTCCCCGATTCAGTCGGGGCCATATCGTCCTGGTTATAGTGCATGTGGGTTCACAACCCCATCTTGCCTGAGCGAGCTCATATTAGAAGTTACTAATTTGAAGCTTGCATTTGGATAACGGAATCCCACATCCCCAGATCATCAGCAACACAGTTGCCCGTAGTATCCCCGTGTCCCCGTACCCACTTGAGTACGTCTGTTGAATGTCTCGCCATCCTGTTTAAGGATGCCCGGCATTCCTGGACTAAATTAGATGTTGTGTATACAGAGATTTTATAGCGGCCTGACTGTCAGTATATATACGAATATCCCTGACTGATATCTTGTTATAACTAAGCCAGTTAGCCGCCCTTTTGATGGCTGATATTTCAGCCTGAATAATAATACATTCATTTTTAAGTCTAAAAGATAACCTAATGTCGAATTCCCGAATGTAGACACCTACGCCAACTCGACCTCCCTTCACAGAACCGTCCGTATAGACTGAGAGACCCGTTGTGTCATGTAAAGGTCCATCCATTGCTTCCGTATCGTAGGAAGGGCCTAGAAATGCAGTAATTGATATTCTCCGGAAGAGTATGAATACTACCTATTATGCTGGCGTGACCGTATGGAGCGTGTTTCCAAGCCCCAATCGCGTTTAGCCTAAAGGCAGAAGTAAATGCCATTTTTCTTGCCATTAGATCTACAGGGATCCAGTTCAATATAGTAAAGAGCGACTTTGTTGTCGTCGTTCTTAGAGCTCATGTTATCAGGATTGCCATTCTTCTTAAAACTCTCTCGAATAAAATAGTGTCGGCTTAATGACCGTATCACATAGCCAGTTAACGAACTGGGGTCTATTACCCCACTGCGTACCTATCGCCTTCTTACAGACATACATAGCCGTCAAGGCTTTTGGCGTCCTTGAAAGGGTATTGGGTTTCCAGGATAGTTTACTATCCAGAATAACTCCTAAGTATTTTGCATTGTCCGATAGTGTTAGTTCAACACCATTTAATCGGGGAAGCAAGAAATGAGGAATCAATCGCCTCCTTGTGAACAGTACAAGTTCAGTTTTGCTTGGGTTAACACTCAATCCACTGTCCGTACTCCACCGACTTAGTATACTGAGTGCGTGTTCCAGGCGTTGTGATATCGTGTCCAAGTGGATCCCAGAGACTGCCACCGCGACGTCATCCACGTAGGCGATAGTTTTATAACCCATGGCCAGATTCCACAGAAGTGGTGATAAGACGCCTCCCTGAGGTGTACCCCTGGCGGCCATTCTCGTGATCACTGCCGTTCCCTTTTCGGAACGAATGATCCTGTATCGTAGAAGGTTCGTGATGAACCTTACAGTTGATTGGTCTAGACCAAGATCCTGTAGAGCTGAAACAATAGTTGCAGATTCTACGTTATAGAAGGCTCCTTCTATATCCAGAAAGGCCACTAATGAGAAATTACCAAATTCAAGGGATTTCTCTAAATATCCACTAAGGAGTGAAGTGCTGTCTCAACAGATTTGCCTTTCATGTAGGCGTTTTGAGAAGGATATAATTATCCTTGTTTCAAAGACACGTGGATGTGTGGATGTCGATGATTCTTTCAAGGGTTTTGCAGCAAGAATGGTGATAGACTTATTGGTCTGAAATCTTTAGCTTTGGTGTGTGACAATTTCCCTCCTTTCGGAATGAATGTCACAGTCGGTCCACCGTTTTGGTATGTACGACCATGCAAGACATAAATAGTTATCAGCCAAGGAGTGACTATATCTATATTATTCTGTAGATCAGCGGGTATTATGCCATCTGGGCCCGGAGACTTATAAGAGTCAAATCGGAGTTTTGACTTGGCCCATTTTATCAGATGTTCGTCAATTATATTTGACGGGGTTGTCCGATTGTTCGGTTGGGATGCACTAGTCATGTCTGGAGGCAAGTTCCCCGGAAAATTAGTGTCCATGAGTACTTCTAGTGTCTCACGTCCATCAGTAGTCCACCTACCATCCTATTTCTGAATATTACCTTGAACAGTTGGTGTTTTCGTAGACGATTTTTCCCAGAGGAACTTTCGACGCCGCTGCAGAAATTCCTCCAGGACTTACGTTTCGCGCTTCTGACCTGATTCTTAAATTTGTTCAATATAGACTTGTACATTGACCAGTTGCCTGATCTTTTCGCCTCGTTGAATAGTTTACGACAACTACGTCTAGTGCTATGTCTAAAGACCACCATGGAGGACTTACCTTTCCTCTGCGTGCAGAGGGAGTGCATGTAAGTCTTGTGGCCTCACTGAGAGAAAGTGTGAGCTTTTCCACAGGTTCTGAACCTCGATTGACAGCTACCAGATTAAAGTATAATATGAAGTCTAGAATGTACTCACCTCGTTCGTTTATATCTGAGCTACCCCAGATTGTGTGGTGAGCATTTGCGTCAGCTCCGATAATTACCGAAGTTCTGGCCTGGTTTGCGGCACGCATCATATTAGATACCATATCCTGCGGAGCTTCCAGCTTAACACCGGAAGTTTCGGGGTCGAGCTTGTCGTCACCACGGTAGATGCGCAGCCAAGGATTCCTCATTAAGGACTACGACCATCTTTCTGTGCGCACATTCAGGAGCGGAAACCTTAACCACCTTCCAGTTATGGGTTGGTAGAATGGGATTACCGCTCTGGATGTATTCCAGAATCTCCTCAGGTTCATGTGGTTCCGCCGGAATAACTGCGACTGATCTTGGTCTGCGAGGTATCTCGTTTACCGGGATCACGTACAGTTTCGCGCCAGGCCACAATTCCCCTTGGGACGCAATTGCTAACTTTATCAGTAGAGCTGAGCGGTCATTGGTACATGCTAGCAGTTTTACATGGCCTTGATACCAGCCAGCATCATCATTTTGCGGGGATGGACCGGGATTCTCCTTGAGAATCTTCCAGTATACCCCCAGCATACCCTGACGGATTTTCAGCCATTTCTCCTGGGAGATAGCTCCGTCCTCAACACTCCTGTTGATAATCGCCCTTACAAGTGGATTGCGAGCACCTTCACTGTAAGGACTTCTTACCACACGAGCCTCTTGCTTCGGACGTTTAGTCCTCGGCTGTGGATTTTGCTGTTGGAGCAGCTCCTCCTCAGCGCGTTGCCGTTTGGGCCCAGCAGATGCGCCTTGGTTCGCTGCATCTGCGCTTGGAGGAGGGTTTGAACTGTCCAGCTCAGCCAGTTGGGCCTTAGCCCAGCTTAGTTTAGACAATTCGTCGATATTAAGCGCATCGGCCGACTTGGATCCAAGCAGATCGATAATGCGCATGGCGGCACGCCTTTTCACGAAAGCCCTCCTAGATGGTTCCTTGCGAATGGGGGAGTTCGGTTCTGCCGTAGTGGCGGGTGGGGCTACGGTGGTTGGACCCGACTTCTGGTTCGACAGTGTCCAACAAAGGGGTTGTTGCTGGTGTATTACCAGCGAGGGCTAATGCAGCTTTAGAGGTGCTCGGCTTGAAATCCAAGGCTACCTCGCTGCTTTAAATCAAATTGTCACCAGAATGTTGGACAGATGACTGTTTGCAATCAGCCAGCATAGGTTTCCCTTGCTGACCTTTTGCTGTCGTTTGTTTTTGTTGTGTGTTTTTAGTAATTTTATTCATTTTGTTCCCACGAGTGAGCGCGTAAGGGGATGGACACTCCATGTAGGGACGGCGTACATGGATTAGGCAAAAACTGTATTACAACCGACCCGTGCCCTGGTGTCGGAGGGGAACTGTTAGCGACTAGTTTTCTTTAACCACTTAATAGCCATTCAGGTCTTCGGCACTGCTACCATCACTTTGACCTTACAAGTGGGGGGGAAAGAAAGAGTAGAGATAGAAAAGAACAGTTTTGGTACGCGGGTTGTAACACTAGTGTTAGCACTAGGCAACCATTTGTCAAAAATGTATCACCAGTTATCCTAACACCAATTACATCCTACTGTGACCATTTGTTATAAAATGCATCACAGTATTATGATAGTCGGCTAACGCAGTTCCGTTTACTAACCTAGCTATGTCAAGAAGTTTAGACCATTTGTTAAAAATGTATCTTTAGATATTGACATCGCTTGAGCATTTGTCAAGGCTAATGACATAGAGAATTATACATGGAGACGAGACACTCCGATTTGTCAACCAAAAATACAACAAATCATATGTTTGATACAACAACAAAATACATTGACTAGCATGTATTTTGTTGTTGCAAGAGATAGGTTTTTGACAACAGACTTAGGTTTTTGACAATTACGTCTCGTCTCTATGTTACCCTATGGCTAATGACCTGTTGTCAAAACAGTATCACTAGACTAGGCAATTGCTCCCCCTATCCGCCACCTGGAACGCGTCCGATGGGAGACTGGGAACTCCCGGACGATATATACTTTAAGTAAACTTATTTTATTTGTACTTTTAAAAACATACTTAAAACAAAAGTAAAGTAACAGAACTCAACTAAAAAAAATATTTCTTATCGAAAATTAAGGAAAAAATGTCAATTAAAAAAACAAAATATTCCAATACATAAACATAAGAAAAAATTTATAAAAATTAACGAAGTTTTCAAAAAAGAAATCTGTTATTCACTTGTGTTTTTTTCGTTTCTTGTTGTTTGTTGCCGCGTTATATAAACATCGCGCAAACAAAATTGCGTATTTGAAAAAATGGTTGCTAATTTGAGTTCGTGTAATACCGAATTCGCGTAAATAAAGTACCGCATAAATGGAGGCTTACCTGTATTTGCATTCAAGTCAAGTCAAGTTCCAACAAAATGTTCAATTGCTTGAATTTTTTGGGCTTTGATGCTTATTGCTTATTTAATTTAAATTAAAAATATACAAACGCAAATATCAAAATTTAACAAATAATAAAAAATACGTAAGGTTGAGGCAGTTATGGCATTAGTCCCCATCCAAACTGTGAAACATTTGCTGCAAAACATTTGAGTTTGATGATGAAAGGGAAAAGGGTACCCTGTTTCATGTACATGAAGTTTTTGTTGAGTGTGTTATCCACATTTATTCGTTCGTATTCGTTCTGTACAGAAATGTCAATAACTGAAAAGCAAAAACTTAACTTTGTGGACACGAGTTTTGACTTGGCCCATTTTATGAGATGTTCGTCAATTATATTTGACGCAGTTGTCCGATTGTTCGGTTGGGATGCACTAGTCATGTCTGGAGGCAAGTTCCCCGGAAAATTAGTGTCCATGAGTACTTCTAGTGTCTCACGTCCATCAGTAGTCCACCTACCATCCTATTTCTGAATATTACCTTGAACAGTTGGTGTTTTCGACAAGATCTTGCGTAGACGATTTGTCCCAGAGGAACTTTCGACGCCGCTGCAGAAATTCCTCCAGGACTTACGTTTCGCGCTTCTGACCTGATTCTTAAATCTGTTCAATATTGACTTGTACATTGACCAGTTGCCTGATCTTTTCGCCTCGTTGAATAGTTTACGACAACTACGTCTAGTGTTCGCTATGTCTAAAGACCACCATGGAGGTCTTACCTTTCCTCTGCGTGCAGAGGGAGTGCATGTACGTCTTGTGGCCTCACTGAGAGAAAGTGTGAGCTTTTCCACAGCGCTTTCAATGTCACTAGTGTCACCTATAAGAGGGCGTGAGGGAAGAAAACTATAAAGGATCCGCCTATTATCATCCCATTTGGTATTCCTCCTATTTAGAAAAGGCTTTTCCTTTTCAACTTCCAATTCTATTAAGAATGTCAGATACCTATGATCCGATAGAGAGCAATCATCTGAAAGCTTCCAAATCCTTATGAGGTGCGAGTGGCTTGCACTGACAAGCGTAATGTCCAGAACTTCCTGCCTATTTGCTACCACGAAAGTAGGTTCTGAACCTCGATTGACAACTACCAGATTAAAGTATAATATGAAGTCTAGAATGTACTCACCTCGTTCGTTTATATCTGAGCTACCCCAGATTGTGTGGTGAGCATTTGCGTCAGCTCCGATAATTACCGAAGTTCTGGCCTGGTTTGCGGCACGCATCATATTAGATACCATATCCTGCGGAGCTTCCAGCTTAACACCGGAAGTTTCGGGGTCGAAAATGTATCACCAGTAATAACATTATCCTAACACCAATTACATCCTACTGTGACCATTTGTTATAAAATGCATCACAGTATTATGATAGTCGGCTAACGCAGTTCCGTTTACTAACCTAGCTATGTCAAGAAGTTTAGACCATTTGTTAAAAATGTATCTTAAGATATTGACATCGCTTGAGCATTTGTCAAGGCTAATGACATAGAGAATTTATACATAGAGACGAGACACTCCGATTTGTCAAACAAAAATACAACAAATCATATGTTTGATACAACAACAAAATACATTGACTAGCATGTATTTTGTTGTTGCTAGAGATAGGTTTTTGACAACAGACTTAGGTTTTTGACAATTACGTCTCGTCTCTATGTTACCCTATGGCTAATGACCTGTTGTCAAAACAGTATCACTAGACTAGGCAATTGCTCCCCCTATCCGCCACCTGGAACGCGTCCGATGGGAGACTGAGAACTCCCGGACGATATATACTTTAAGTAAACTTATTTTATTTGTACTTTTAAAAACATACTTAAAACAAAAGTAAAGTAAAAGAACTCAACTAAAAAAAATATTTCTTATCGAAAATTAAGGAAAAAATGTCAATTAAAAAAACAAAATATTATAATACATAAACATAACAAAAAATTTATAAAAATTAACGAAGTTTTCAAAAAAGAAATCTGTTATTCACTTGTGTTTTTTTCGTTTCTCGTTGTTTGTTGCCGCGTTATATAAACATCGCGCAAACAAAATTGCGTATTTGAAAAAATGGTTGCTAATTTGAGTTCGTGTAATACCGAATTCGCGTAAATAAAGTACAGCATAAATGGAGGCTTACCTGTATTTTCATTCAAGTCAAGTCAAATTCCAACAAAATGTTCAATTGCTTGAATTTTTGGGGCTTTGGTGCTTATTGCTTGTTTAATTTAAATTAAAAATATACAAACGCAAATATCAAAATTTAACAAATAATAAAAAATACGTAAGGTTGAGGCAGTTATGGCATTAGTCCCCATCCATACTGTGAAACATTTGCTGCAAAACATTTGAGTTTGATGATGAAAGGGAAAAGGGTACCCTGTTTCATGTACATGAAGTTTTTGTTGAGTGTGTTATCCACATTTATTCGTTCGTATTCGTTCTGTACAGAAATGTCAATAACTGAAAAGCAAAAACTTAACTTTGTGGACACGAATGCAGTTTCAAAAGAGAATTTAAAATGTTTTAGTGGGTGCTGTGGCTTAATTAGTTAGCGCGTTTGATTATTAAGCATGATATGGTATTTGTGGCCTGGGTTCGAATCCCAGCCGCTGCCAATCAACAACATCAGTTTATAATAATTACTAGTTTACTAATAACTAATATTTATCACAGCGCCCTCCTTCGGTGGTATAACACTAAAACGCCACCTAAGTAAAATAATAAAATAAAGGTTGTTGGCTTGACTAAGGCGCGATCTCACCACCAGAGGCGCTGCAACCTGCACTAATAACAAACATAACGCGCAATTGCAGAGTTGTCAATTAAAAGCTTTTCTCCTCCTTTCACCACCTTTTCTTCTACACTCTATCCCCTTTCCAAAGAAAGTAACACATTTATATATAGGCATATTAATTGCCTGAGTGTTACTTCTCTTTTTAAAAAAAAAAAAATATACTATTCAACACAGGTTCTGAATATTAAGATCCATCGAAAACCTCGCGTTCAAAGCATTTTGATAGATTTACAAAAATTGTAACGAAGATATTAAGAAATCATTAAAAAAACAATATACATGGATATCAATTGTCGAAACAATGGATGAGAAAGGAAGAACCATAGGAAATGTGATGGTAGTTTGAGTCCCAATGATAAAACTGCAACAAAAAGTTTTTTATTTGCCGCAGTCTTAAATAGAACAAAACACTCCACTATTGTAAGACTTTTTGATATATCTATTTAAATTTTGGAAGACGAATTTATTTAATTGTTAAACTATACATACATGATGAATGCTCCAAAATCCATTGTAATTTTTTAATAAAAAATTACACGCTCTCCATAGAGTTTTTGAAACATAATTTAAATGTTAAAAAAGTGGGTTTTAAAGCTTTTTGTAGAATAGAAACGTCTCGAGAAATTTATACGGAACATCCTCTCCCTACTGATCCTGTAAACATTGGGGCACATGGATTGAGAATGAAAAATATTATGCTACTAATTATTAAAAAAAGTATTAGTCATTTTAAAAGATGAGACGAATCAATTGATTAACTACGGAAATCTAAAACAAAGATTTAGTTTGAAAATGTTTAAACTTAATTGAACCAAACTATTTTTGTGTAATGCCCAAGTCAATATTTGTTTTACTTTTTATATATTTTATTAATACAACTTTAAAATAAAACAACCAACTATTTTTAAATGCACAATTTTATATTTTAAGAGCTTATTTTTAATTTTTATGTGCATATTTTATGCGCATAAAACTCTTTTTTAGAGCATATTTTTGGTTGCCCTGGTAATAACTTATGTAAAATAGTGTATACATTTTTTGAACAAACGATAAAATAAATGACAAAAAGTTTTATGATAATACGTATCATATGGATTTTCTGATAATCATGTCAATGAAAAAGAAGAAGTATGAAAAAGTGAAGGATTATTAGAAGCATATTTATATTTTATGTACAACATAATGCAGAATGGATAGTTTTAGAGTTGCACCATATAATGTCCGTACTTATGAATAGCCTCAAATGTAGAATACATAACACATTTTTAGCACCAAGCATTTTGAAAAAAATTTTTAAAAACAGCGTTTATCTATTTAGAAAATCGTTACGACTTTGGTGATGAAAAAGTAGCATATTTAAAAAATGTCCTATTTTCTTGGGAAAATTTACAAAAACCTTGAAATATCCGAAGAATTATAAACAAATACCAAGAGATTTGTCAAATGATAGGGACATTTTTTTTAAAGGAATGAATTCGAGAATTTAAGAAAAGTTGTGCGTTTCGTTTTTACTATTTTAAACAATCTCTATACATACTAAAGAAAACAAGTAAGAGAGCTATATTCGGCTGTGTCGAATCTTACACACAAAAAAACATTGCCTTAGCTGGCAAAGTTAAATTATTTTTATATGAAACTAAAAAAATAAGTTGTATTACCTATGCCAATACTTAATTTATACAACACATTTTAACAAAAAACTATGTTAATTCTACTATTGTTGTTAGGTATCTTTTTCGAATATCTTTGTGTATGTGTTTCAATGTATTGTCATTTTAAAAATATTTATGAAGAAATAAAAGGTTTGTACAAATTACATATTAAATAAATATTCTTTTAATAATTGTATATTTTCAGCAAAATAAAAATCCTCAAATTTTAATTCATAGGTTCTCAAATTCATTCTATGAAAGATCTTTTGTTGTAAAAATTGCACGTTGCTGGAATGTGTTGCCGTGTGAATTGCGTATTTTTCTCACTGTATTAATACCTTTACCTAGCGTTTACACATGCAAGTAACAGCTTCAAAAACTCAACACATTCATACTTTTGCACTAACACAATTGTGTAAATTTACACATGCATAGTGATTGTGTTAGTGCAAACGTATAAATTACTTGCACTGTTACTTGCATGTGTAAACGCCAGGTTAGGCTTAAATTGCTGGAACATTTTCGACAGAATGCTTCTTAAATAATGTTTACATTTTGCTGTTTACTAAATATTTAACTACTTATCCACTTTTATTTCATGCATATTGGACTGTTTGTTATCTTTTTTACTGTTATTTTTTATTTTTCATTGTAAATTTATATTGCGGATGGGGAACCATTTAAAATTCATACTGTTGTATTTTTTTCAATTTAAATTTTTCTTTATTTCAGTTTAATTTTATGTTATACATAGGGCCTTTTCGGAAATGCATCACTGCACTGCATTTGATACGCATCTGTGATTAGTTTGCGATGCTGATACAAATCAGCTGATGCTGTTGCACAGACAATGCATCAGCAATTTTTGTGATGCTTGTTTGGTGGTTTTTTGCGCATCATCTGATTCTCTGTGGCTTTTTAACGCCCGTGAACAAAACAACCCGGAGAAAACAAACCGGAAACAGCTGATTGTTTTTGTTGCTTTTATATTTTCGAAATTAAAGTTATATTTTATTAATTCAATAAATTCATTTTTATTAGGTTATAAGCGCGTGTATAAAAAGAAGTAATTCAAAGTAAAGTTAAAATAAAAAAAAAGTATTGACAGCAAATGTCGATAAGGAGTTGCCATATGTTTAATAATAATATGTTTAATAATACTGACGGGTTATATCATACGCATACACAACAGTTGCTAAAGATGTTTTTATTTGTTTTGGTGTAGTGAATATAAAAAATAAAATTTGTTATTGTAATACTTTGTTAAAATGTCAAAATGAAGTTTGTTACACATGAACAAACCGCAACATAACCTTAAAATAAAATAATCATAAAAAAAATTTTTAATAACTTTTATATATACAGAAAAAAAATTGCCAAATTTATACAAGACGATGGGCATCATATCGGGAAACAGAAATGATAAGTGGACACTCATAGCAATCGAATGGCATACTAACTTCTTTTAGAAAAAATTAAACGTAGGGAGCAGGCCCATTCAAACTTTGATGCTATGAAAAAATGTTTTAAATTGGAAAAAATATTGCTACAATTATATAAGGCCTTGGGCATCATATCTGGGAACGGGAACGATAAGTGGACACCAATAGGAATCGAATGGCATAGAAAGAATGTTTGGAAAAACTTGAACGTGGGGGGTAGGTCCATTCAAACTTTGATGTGATAAACAAATTTTTCATGAAAAATTTAAAATTAGAAAATATATTGCCACAATTACTCAAGGCGTTGGGCATCATATCTGGGAACGGATACGATAAGGAGACACCCGTAGAAATCTAATGGCATACAGAGAATGTTTGGAAAAACTCGAACGTGGGGGGTAGGTCCATTCAAACTTTGATGTCATAAACATATTTCATAAAAAATTTTAAATTAGAAAAAAAATTTCCACAATTATACAAGGCGTTGGGCATCATATCTGGGAACGGGCACTATAAGTGGACACCCATAGGAATCGAATGGCATAGAAAGAATGTTTGGAAAAACTTGAACGTGGGGGGTAGGTCCATTCAAACTTTGATGTCATGAACAAATTTTTCATGAAAATTTAGAAAAAAAATTGCCACAATTATACAAGGCGTTGGGCATCACATCTGGGAACTGGCACGATAAGTGGACACCCGTAGGAATCTAATGGCATACAGAGAATGTTTGGAAAAACTTCAACGTGGGGGGTAGGTCCATTCAAACATTGATGTCATGAACAAATTTTTCATGAAAAATTTAAAATTAGAAAATATATTGCCACAATTATACAAGGCGTTGGGCATCATATCTGGGAACGGGCACGATAAGTGGACACCCGTAGGAATCTAATGGCATACAGAGAATGTTTGGAAATCTTGAACTGGGGGGTAGGTCCATTCAAACATTGATGTCATGAACATTTTTCATGAAAAATTTAAAATTAGAAAATATATTGCCACAATTATACAATGCGTTGGGCATCACATCTGGGAACGGGCACGATAAGTGGACACTCATAGGAATCGAATGGCATAGAAAGAATGTTTGGAAAAACTTGAACGTGGGGGTAGGTCCATTCAAACTTTGATGTCATAAACATTTTTCATAAAAAATTTTAAATTAGAAAATAAATTGCCACAATTATTCAAGGCGTTGAGCATCATATCTGGGAACGGGCATGATAAGCGGACACTCATAGGAATCTAATGGCATACAAAGAATGTTTGGAAAAACTTGAACGTAGGGAGTAGGCCCATTCAAACTTTGATATCATAAACATTTTTCATGAAAAATTTAAAATTAGAAAATATATTGCCACAATTATACAAGGCGTTGGGCATCATATCTGGGAACGGACACGATAAGTAGACACCCGTAGGAATCTAATGGCATACAGAGAATGTTTGGAAAAACTTGAACGTGGGGGGTAGGTCCATTCAAACTTTGATGTCATGAACAAATTTTTCATGAAAAATTTAAAATTATAAAATATATTGCCATAATTATACAAGGCGTTGGGCATCATATCTGGGAACGGGCACGATAAGCGGACACTCAAGGAATCTAATGGCATACAAAGAATGTTTGGAAAAACTTGAACGTGGGGGGTAGGTCCATTCAAACTTTGATGTCATGAAAAAATTTTTCATGAAAAATTTTTAATTAGAAAATATATTGCCACAATTACACAAGGCGTTGGGCATCATATCTGGAAACGGGCGCTATAAGCGGACACTCATAGGAATCTAATGGCATACAAAGAATGTTTGGAAAAACTTGAACGTGGGGGGTAGGTCCATACAAACTTTGATGTAATAAACATTTTTCATGAAAAATTTAAAATTAGAAAATATATTGCCACAATTATACAAGGCATTATGCATCATATCTGGGAACGGCCACGATAAGTGGACACTCATAGGAATCGAATGGCATAGAAAGAATGTTTAGAAAAACTTAAACGTAGGGAGTAGACCCATTCAAACTTTGATGTCATAAACATTATTCATACAAAATTTAAAATTAGAAAAAAAAATTGCCACAATTATACAAGGCGTTGGGCATCATATCTGGGAACGGACACGATAAGTAGACACCCGTAGGAATCTAATGGCATACAGAGAATGTTTGGAAAAACTTGAACGTGGGGGGTAGGTCGATTCAAACATTGATGTCATGAACATTTTTCATGAAAAATTTAAAATTAGAAAATATATTGCCACAATTATACAATGCGTTGGGCATCATATCTGGGAACGGGCACGATAATTGGACACTCATAGGAATCGAATGGCATAGAAAGAATGTTTGGAAAAACTTGAACGTGGGGGGTAGGTCCATTCAAACTTTGATGTCATAAACATTTTTCATAAAAAATTTTAAATTAGAAAATAAATTGCCACAATTATTCAAGGCGTTGAGCATCATATCTGGGAACGGGCATGATAAGCGGACACTCATAGGAATCTAGTGGCATACAAAGAATGTTTGGAAAAACTTGAACGTAGGGAGTAGGCCCATTCAAACTTTGATATCATAAACATTTTTCATGAAAAATTTAAAATTAGAAAAAATATTGCCACAATTATATAAGGCGTTGGGCATCACATCTGGGAACGGGGTCGATAAGTGGACACTTGTACGAACCGAATGGTATAGAAAGAATTTTTGGAAAAACTTGAACGTAGGGAGTAGGCCCATTCAAACTTTGATGTCATAACCATTTTTCATGAACAATTTTAAATTAGAAAAAAAAACTGTACAAGGCGTTGGGCATCATATCTGAGAACGGGCACGATAAGTGGACACTGATAGGAATCGAATGGCATATAAAGAATGTTTGGAAAAACTTGAACGTGGGGGGTGTTCCATTCAAACATTAATGTCATGAATAAATTTTTCATGAAAAATTTAAAATTTTAAAAAAATTGCCACAATTATACAAGGCGTTGGGCATCATATCTGAGAACGGGCGCGATAAGTGGACACCCATTGGAATCGAATGGCATATAAAGAATGTTTGGAAAAACTTGAACGTAGGGAGTAGGCCCATTCAAACTTTGATGTCATAATCATTTTTCATGAAAAATTTTAAATTAGAAAAATAATTGCCACAATTATACAATGCGTTGAGCATCACATCTGGAAACGGGGTCGATAAGTGGACACTTGAAGGAATCGAATGGCATAATAACTTTTGATTTTACATCTCTATCTTCATGTTTCTTGTAAAACACACATTGATCATTTTTCTTAAAAGATTGAATTTTAATAAATGAATTAATCAAATTAATAAATGAATGCAACAATTTTGACATTGGTTTTGACATTAAAGTTAGAATGGACCTATCCCCTATTTAAAAGTTTTTCAAAATGAAGTTAATATGGCATTCGATTCCTACAACAGTCTGTATCCCGTTTCTGTTTCCCGGTATGATGCCCATTGTCTTATTTATATAAATTTGGCAATTTTTTTCAAAATTAATATTTCCATAGCCCTAAACTCTACTCATGAACATCCTATTTACAAACCAACCAACAAACTTTTACAATACAAACATACAGACTGTTATATTCACCACATAACAAATAAAGTTGTTGTGTACAACATCAATTACATACGTATAATCAGCTGTTTCCGGTTTGTTTTCTTTTACTTCCAGGTTGTTTTGTTCACGCCAATGGCTTTTTAGAACTCAAGACATTTGCAGTGTTGCCAACTTTTGCATTTTAGAACGTACTGCAGCGCAGTGATGCAAATCTGAAAAGGCCCATACTCAGGAATTGTTACTTTGTAATATAATTTATATATAAAAGAGTAACGTGACTGACTGACTGATTCATCATCGCACAGCCCAAACGGCTTAAGCTAGAAATTCGGGAAATGGGTTCCTTTTACAACATGCTGATCCACTAAGAAGGGATTTTTGGAAATTCGGTCGTTAATGGGGACAAATGTGGCAAAAACGGGTAAAACCTGTACCGCTATATCTCCAAAACAAATAAACATAGAAATAATATTTTAAATGCCGCGTTTAATCAAAAAAAGACCCGACAGGTGTCTGATACTTTTTTGAAATTCGAAATTCAAGTGGCCATATGGGGAAAAAATAGTCCCAGTAGAACCCTCTGTTAACATGTATTAAATGCATCTCGCTCAGATCAATAAAGACTAGAAATCTTTTTGGTACATTTTTGAAATTCAAATTCCTAAGGCCAAGAGATTACGTAGCTGTCATAGTGGATAGACGTGTTTTAAATCGCTCTCACAAGGAAATAACATTGTGAATAGAAATACAAACAAAATATATATATACAAAGATAAGTAACAGCGAATGGACGCTAATAAAATACTTAGTAATATATTTAAAATTAATTTTTACAAATAAATTGTCGTTTTGTTAATGAAAATATTAACAATCACAAAAAAAACCCAAAGCAAAAAGTATTACAAAAAAACAACAACATAAATAAAATCTTAAGTAAAGAGTGTAGTGTTTGTGTTATTGTGTATGAGTTTATCTTACTCTCCATCAAGTGAGACTCAGCAGCAATGGGAAAAATGCATACATTGTTGTGAGCTCTCCATACAACAATAAAAATACATATGATCCAAAAGATCACAAGAACTATTTAAGTGTAAGAACAACAACAAACGAGAGATCTCCACTCTCTAGTGCGCCAAAACAAAGCAATTGTATAGAAGACAAAATAAAAAAAAATATAGAAAAACAAACAACTCAAATGGTTGCTGAAAATAGTAATGCTACTGTCAAGGCGAATTTATAAAAGGTGGAGTCAGTCAAACAGCTGATAATTTTTTTTTTCTCTTTTTGGTTCTAACAGTTGTCAAAGCTTGTTTTTATAATTAAATATCTACATATTCTAATCGTATTAACAAAATATTTATTTTTTACATAAATAAGTAAAGCTCTCACTATACAATTATCTACACTACATTAAGTTTTAATACATATTTGTTTAATATTTAATTTTTGTGTATGAATTCGCCTTGGCTACTGTGATCAATGTCACAAATAGTAGTATTGATAATATTAACTCTATAAGAACCGGTGATGAAAACCAATTAAGTTCAATGCTGAAAAATATTGGCGCCATACCAAAAAATACTGGTGCCATACCAAAAAATAATCAAAGTACAGTGAAAAACACGGGAAAAATCCTAACAGGTATGGACCGTTACATCACTATAACTAAACGCAAGTCCAGTCCTAGGACATCAAAATTGGAACCAAATCCAAAACAGGCGAAAAAAAATCCGGTAAGTCAAAATCGTTTCGCAATTCTTGCCAACCAAGAAAGTGAAAAAACACTCGCAAAGCCTGTAACAGACTATAAGGCACCTTGCCTATATTTGCGCGAACCCTCTACAAATGTTTTGGTGAACAAATTGTCCCAACTTGTAGGTAAGGAGAATTTCCACGTGGTCTCTCTGCGTAAAGGAAATATACAAGAGACATAGATACAAACCTACTCGGAAAAAAAATTTCAGAATAGTAGATAATTTCGATTCCGAGAAAAGAAACTACTATACATATCAACTAAAAAGTGCTAAAGTTTTGATAGTAATCATCAAAGGCATAGATAGTTCTGTGCCTACTGATGATATAAAAAAGGCGTTAGAGTCTGAAGGCTTTGAAGTGAAGTCCATTCACAATATAATAAATAAGCAAAACATACATTTTGGGGCTCTCGCCTTATTACTCCTAGAGGGAGGCAACTGTTAGAAGCAATCGTCTAATCACGATCTAATTGACTTCGCTGTAATCAAGACATTTTAACAAACGCCGTTAAACTGTCCACGCCCCCAGTCACCCTGGGGAATTACAGACATTCCTAAAAACATTGAATCTCTTATCAATGAAAAGAGAACACTCAGACGTCAATGGCAATAATCGCGATCTCCGAACGTAAAGGCTAAACTTAATCAGTGCCAAAGAAGACTTCACGTCGCCTTAGAGATTAATAAAGAATCTAACCTGAAAAATTATCTTAAAAACTTAGACCCTACTAAGAAAACAGAATATAGTCTCTGGAAAGCTGTGAAAAATATGCAATGTCCTATTGTATATGAGTCGCCCATACGCCTTCAGAACGGAGAATGGGCAAAAAATACTTCAGAAAAAGTCGACGCATTTGCCAATCACTTGGAGAATGTATTTACCCCAAATGATACAAGTTCATATTGTCATAAATAATGTGGTGCCAGCCCCACTAAAATTCCGGTTCTCTACCGTGAAGACGACAATAAAAGGTCTTAAGTCTGGAAAATCACCACGTATTGGATATTTCCCATCCTCATGGAAAATATCTGATATAGTTATGATACCAAAACCGGGAAAAGATGTCACTCAAGTGACATCATACCGTCCCATTAGACTATTGTCGATATTCTCAAAACTTTTTGAAAAGTTGTTACTTGATAGACTTATAGTGCACCTTGACGAAAATTGCATTATTCCTGACCATCAATTTGGTTTCAGAAGGAAACATAGTACTATCGAACAGGTACATCGGATAACTACTTAAGGTCAATGCAACAAAATGTATTCACGTTACATTTACTTTAAGACGATAAAGTTGTCCTTCCATACAGATAAATAATATCAAAATCCCAGAACAGAGCCATGTGAGGTATCTCGGTATCCATCTTGATCGCCGTTTAACATGGTCCCACCATATTGAAGCCAAGGTTACGCAAATAAAATTAAAGTCAGTTCAATTGTACTGGTTAATTGTCCCACGGTCTGCTCTAGACTTGGAATACAAAGTGCTTTTGTACAAAACAATTACACTATACAACAAAATCAAATTTTGTCCAAAATTACAAGGTCCGAACAATAAATTTTGATATAGGAGACAAAAAAAAAAGACACGTGTATCGGCGTTTTGAAAGTTTACATCTGAATTTCATTTGAGGGCGTGTTAAAGTTTCCCAACTCTGGCACGTTCTTATTGTTAATCTTCATAAGAAACCATATGATTCTTACATTTTAGGTATAACATGTGTTCAGCAAAGTTATGTAAAATGTTACGGAGAATATTTTTGTAGAATATGTTAACCCTCTAAATCCTCAGGCCATGGGACTTTTTTGTCATTATTTTAAAAAAGTTCAAAAACCACCATTAAAACAGGGATTTAAAGGGTTAAAAAAAATTATACGTGAAATATTACTATAAGCCCCTGAATACATCAGGACGGAAAATTCAACCAGAAAGTCAGAAAAAAAACATAGCAAAAGAGAGCATAGGGTTAATTTCGCATTTATTAAGAATTTTATTTTAAAGAACATTTTAGGTATAAAATGTATTCTGCAAATTTATGTAAAATGTTACAAAGAACATTTTTGTATAATATGTTAACCCTCTAAATGCCCAAGGCATGGGGATGCACTTTTTTAAAAGAGAGACAAAAAAGTCCCATGCCTTGAGGATTTATAGGGTTAATATATTCTACAAAAATATGTTAACCCTCTAAAAGTTGAAAAATTGCAAAGAAAGCAGTCAGCACTGTTAAGGACAATAACAGGTGCCCCATGGTACATTCGCAATAGTAATATCCATAGGAATCTCAATGTCCCCATAATACGCGAGGAGATCAAACTCTCAAGTCTAAAATACATTTCAAAACTAATGGATCATCCAAACCCCCTTGCCAGGGAGTTGCTGTCATTTAAGGGTCATAGACGACTGAGGATATTGGAAACACTGGATCTGGCCATATAATCATTTAACGAGCACTCATGTTGGACATTGCAGCGACAATAACAACTTTAGTTTTAGTTTAGGTTAAGATTTGAATACTTATTGTAAATTTCTAAAAAGAAAGATTCAATAAAGAAAAAAAAATTAAATAAAAAATTCCTAAGGCCTAAAAATTGTATTCTTTTTTGTTACGTGTTTATCAAATGTATTTTCTCAATAAAAATTCCATGAACTATTATTTTCAAATAGTACGTATTACTGATAATTAATAGGTACTTTTTGGAAAATTATTTCTTCACGGGGGACAAAAAGGGGCCCAAAAAATAGGTAAAAGAGGACATTAACGAACTTATAAAATAAAACACAATCCTAAAATCATTCAAAAACTAACTCACTATTTGAAATTCGATTACAAACGTGTAAAAGGGGAAAAACTTCAGTACACATAATTTGGTACTTTTTTCAAAGGTATTTTTTCTCTATTGTTGCGCCGCCATTGAGTTTCGAACCCATGTTGTTCGATTACAAAGCAGGAATCTAAACCCTTTGACTACATGACTTCGTTTATTTTCATAATTAAAAAATGATTTTATTTTCAAAATTGTTTGTTCACCAATGGTGAATTATATTGGTGTTGAAAATAGAAACAGTACAGACAAAAACCTTAACCCTAACCTAGCGTTTACACATGCAAGTAACATTTGCAAAAACTGAACACATTCATTCTTTTTCACTAACCCAATTGTGTAAATTTACACATACATAGTGATTGTGTTAGTGCAAACGTATAAATGTGTTCAGTTACTTGCATGTGTAAATGCCAGGTAAAGGGAAAAAGTCGGGTAAAAAGTTTTTTAAAATTTCTTTTTCCAAACCAATATCACTTTTTAATGTTTTCTTTTAAGATTTAGAAAATTGTAATTAGTAATTTTTGTAAACTTTTTAAATTAATGAATTTATAAATATTTATCCTAAGTGTATTGAGGATATCAAAGATCTCTGGAAAAGCTATGTGAACCAGATTAGCTAAACAAATAAATATTAAAGCATATCAATATTATTTTGTAGGTCCTTTTTATTCTAAACCATTAAACACAAACATATTAATTTTGCTATTTAAATTAAATTAAAAATGCTATTTTTCTTAAGTGCTTTGATATTTTTTTACTGGATTAACACAAAAAGTTTAATTTTCTATTGTTCCTATAACTGAAGTGATGTAAGTATGAAAATATACCTTTTTTGGAAATGAGAATTAAGTGTTAATTGTTTATTCATCTAATCATAAACGAATGAACGATAGAACACAAGTTAGATAAAGTTAAATTTAGATCGTTTAAAGTAAAAGTTAGATAGTTTTACTGTTCGATAAGAATCAGGAAATAAGTACAGGGTGTCTGCCTGGAAGGTATACTACTTTGTTTTGCCGCCATTTTGGTAATCATCCACGGTCGCCTGTTTTGACTGCATTTGTTTGCATAATCATATATCCCCACAAAAAGAAGTCCGGAGCAGTCAAATCAGGCGACCATGGAGGCCAATCAACATCACCATTTCAAAATTTCACGTAATTTTCTCATCGTCACAATAACCGATGATTGATTTTGATAAAATGTTTAAACGATTAAAACACGTTGTTTTATCGAATATTTTTCAATAATAAATTTGCCACGTGTCTACTTCATGACTGCCAAATATGAACTGTCAATACTAATTGAACACACTAGGGTTGCAAGATTGTTACAATTACCTTATTGGCTGGATACTTGGTTATGCAATACTGGGTTTAAAGCCTTTCTTATAGTTGGGATGTGTGATGAGCTCCAAATGTGAGAATCTATAAGAAAAGGGTTAATTATAATTGCTCGAGTTGAGGTAATTATAATTGTAGGGTTGAGGATATAAGAAAAGAGGGGGTTAATTGTTTCTTTAACACCGTTTATAAATTCAATTTATTTAAATATTTTGGAGGTTTAGATTATAACACAACGGTTTGTTGGTTGGTTCGCATCTCAAAATATAATAATCTTAAGGTTTTAATAAAAGCGAAATTTAAGCTAATCTTAACGAAACTGTAATTTATCTTTTACAGCGAAAAATTCAATTTTAGTGTTGCCATATGATTGGCTATGTTTTTTAAAACTTACACCGCGAAAAACTTATGTTAATTGTTTTATATAATTAATATAAAAATTATAATTTAAAAATTCAAATAATTATAATTTGAGTGTCCAAATTCGTTTGGACATGGCGCCGGCCTCGGCACTAAACAACCTTTGCTGGGGTTTCTTGGGCGCATAACACATGAGCCAACGAATAGATAGCCTCAATAATTATTTTGGTATCTGGCATTGCAGTTGAAGATGATGGTGCTGTTGACGTTTTGGTTGTGCGACTATGTTGCTGTTGATTTGGCCGATGACTTGGTTGACGTTGACTTGGTTGACTACGCCTTAGTTGACTACGGCTTGGTTGACTACGACCTTGTTGTTGGCGCTGTACACGTCGCTGGCGTGGATGCAACAACGTATGGTGGAAACTGTCGCATTTTTTACAGGTGTCCATTGATGGACAGGCTCTCAAATCGTGGCTTTTTGCCAAGCAATTAAGGCAGTAGCGGTAGCGTTCAACTACATCTTCCCTCTTCCTTGGGCTCATGGTCAGGAACTTACGGCAGAATCGCAGCGCGTGAAAACGGTTGCACAACGCACATTTATAGATCTCTGGATCACGCCTCCTGGCACTGTTGCTCGCTTGACTTCGACGGTTTGGAGTTGGACGGGTGGTTTCGAGCCTTCGGTTGATCCTAGAGATAAAAACATTATTATTAGGTTAAATTTTAAATGGGTTTGGGTAAATGATGGTGATAGTGTAGTTATGAGTAGATAATATTATGAGATACAAATGAGAAATGTGAATATGTGTAGAGATATAAGTGTTGGTTTTAATTCTAAGAGATATGATTATGTAATATGAATTAATTGTATCTACAAGAAATGTTAGGGATTTATTCAGAACTAGATTTCAATATTCATGAGTTTAGTTTAGCATAATGATTTAAGATTTTCGGTTTCCTTTGTGCTATCCGTACGTTAGCTGTACGTATATTGTTGTCTGACCCTGGGAACGTTTTCTCAATCCTTCCTAAACGCCATTCGTGGGGTGGTAATAAATCATCTATTACAACTACTAGGTCACCAACATGAATGTTTGGAGCAGCGTTCTTCCATTTATAGCGCTTATGTAGAGACTTGAGATAGTCTTCTTTCCATCGTATGGAACATTGATGGTGAATTGCCTTCAATTTTTCCCATCGGTTTATAAGAGACATATCCTGAAAGCTTTGTTCTGGGAACGCTATTATGGGAGCGCCTCTTAAAAAGTGGCCTGGAGTCAATGCTGTCAGATCTGTGGGATCTTCAGATAGTGCAGATATGGGACGAGAGTTAAGTACTCCCTCAATTCGAGCTAAAACAGTAGCTAATTCTTCATAAGTGAATTTATGGGGCCCCGCAACTCGTTTAAAGTGAAATTTAAAGCTTTTTACGGCGGCTTCCCATAAGCCGCCCATGTGTGGAGCGTGCGGTGGTATAAATTTCCATTCGAACCCGTGAGTGATATATTTCTGAGCTATGTCGTGAGCTGCCTGTTCAACGAAAGCTGAAAATTCGAGTTCAAGTGCTCTACTGCAACCGAGAAAATTTCTGCCATTATCAGTTACTACTCTTTGGGGTAGGCCTCGCCTCCCAACGAAACGACTAAATGCGGCCTCAAAAGCAGCAGAGGAAAGATCTGAGCAGGGTTCTAGATGTATGGCTTTCGTGCTGAAACAAACGAAAACACTGACGTAACCTTTAACATAGGGTGATTTTCTTAATGAGGATGTCTTCAATTCAAACGGGCCAGCAAAATCAATACTTGTTATTTGAAAGGGTAGAGATAGGTTACATCTCTCCGGAGGTAAGGGTGCCATTATTTGTGAACATGGCTGCTGTTTATATACTACACAAGATTTGCAGTTACGTATTATCTTTTTAATACGCGCTTTCAGCCTGAATATTAAAAATTCAGTTTGTACTGCTCTGTACATTTGACTGCATTCAGCGTGACATAGAAATTGGTGTAGATGGGTTAGATACAATTGGCAAAATCGAGAATTACCAGGTAAAATGATTGGGTAGCGTTCTGAATAAGGAAGAGATGATTGATAATCTCCCATTTACTCTCATAATTGAATTTGGATCCAGAAATGGATTTAAACTTTTGAGGGAACTTTAGTTAGAAATAGACTTAGAGTTCTCTAGACAACTATATTCTTCTGGATAAAAACTTTTTTGGGCTAAAATAATTAGTCTAGATTTTGTGAATTTCATTTCATTTTGAGACAAATGATCATGAGCGTTACTATTTGCATTTAGTTCTCGCTTTTTCAGAGATTGGTTAAAGAATCTAAAAATGTAACAAATAACACGTAAAGCTTTGGAGTATGATGAATATTTCTCTAAAATATCATCTCTTTCAACTTCAGTGTGTAGGGATTGAGCTTCTGTACATTTTGGGATAGAGTGAAGAGGATTTCTTTTTGGCCATGCATCAGAGGGATTAGTTAACCATGGAGGTCCATGCCACCAGAGGGAATTATGAGCAAGTTCCTGCGGTTTACATCCACGTGTTCCCAGATCAGCTGGATTGTCGTGTGTTGGCACGTGTCGCCATAATGCATCTGGAGCAAGGAGATTTATTTGAGAAATTCTGTTGGCCACGTATGTTTCCCATGTTGAAGGGGGTTTAGAAAGCCATCCAAGGACTATGGATGAATCAGTCCATAAATATATTTCGTTAGCATTAAAATTCAATGTAGAGTTAACGTACTTAAGGAGTTTTGCTAAGAGTAGGGCTCCGTTAAGTTCAAGTCTAGGAAGACAAACTGTCTGAATTGGAGCAACTTTACTTTTGGATACTAATAAATTCACAAAGATTGTGTGGGTTTGAGTTTGAAACCTTACATATAACGCTGCACAATACGCTGATTGTGTCGCATCTGAAAACCCGTGAATTTGAATAGTATCGGAAGGGGTATATTGTAGCCAACGGGGTATAGATATAGTTTCTACCATTTTGAGATCTTGTACTAGATTGTTCCAATTTTGAACGCAATCATGAGAAACTTCTTCGTCCCACTGTAGTTTTTCCAACCACAATTGTTGCATCAAAAGTTTTGCTCTGATGACTATTGGAGCCAGCCATCCTGCAGGGTCAAACAGTTTTGCAATTGCGGAGAGAATTTGGCGTTTTGTGATATTTGATGTTTGATTGATTTCAGCAAACTTATAAGTAAAAGTGTCATTGAGCGCATTCCATTTAATACCGAGAGTCTTAGTAGCACTCGTCTCATGGAATCGGAGAAAATCTAGATCTTCCCTAGGGATGTTTGAGAGAAGTTTTGGATCATTTGCGGTAATCTTTTTTAATGGGAAACCCGCTAAGTTTAATGCTTCTCTAAGCTGATTTTGGGCAATCAGAGTTTCTTCTATTGTATAGCCGCCAGACAGAATATCATCTACGTATGTTTCTGTGCGAAGAATATACGATGCTTTAGGGTATTGAGATTCTACATCTGAAGCGAGTTGTAGAAGGGTACGAATTGCGAGAAAAGGTGCACAGTTTACACCAAATGTAACTGTTCTGATAGGGTCTATCATCTGGGTGTACGAGTAGTTGGTGATACATTTTTTGTATATCGCCACTAAATACAAAACGATATTTTCTCCAGTTAAGTATTATTGTGATTAAATCACTTTGAAGGATGGGACCCGTGTACAGAACATCGTTAAGTGATAGTTGGGACTTAGTTTTTCTTGAAGCGTTGAATACTACCCTAACTTTGGTGGTTTTGTGCTCTGGCCGCACCACAGCGTGATGGGGTAAATAATATGAATAGAATTTACCATGAGACACAATTTCTTGGGAATTAGATTGTTCCATATGATCTAGAGCTAAATATTCTTCTAAAACTGCATTGTACTGTGTGTGTAATTCAGGATCTTTTGACCATGTTTTTTCCATTCTGGAATATTGTGCAAGGGCTACAAATCGAGAAGATCCTAGGAAGATTTCTTTGGGAAATTCTGTCCTGAACGGTAACCTAACTATATACCTACCGTCTGTATGACGAGTGGTTGTGTGGACATAGAAATTTTCACAGAATTCATCATCAGTTGAGTTTGTGTATACTGATGGAATTTCTTCATCTTCCCAAAACTTTTTTAAAAGTGTATTGAGTTCGTTTTCATACGTGCTAACTTCAGTTGTAAAGGCTTGAATGGGTTCAATTTTTATGGGACCACTAAGTACCCATCCGAAAATTGTGTTATATGCTGATGTTTTGCCACAAATGTTCCATTTTATGCCATTGAGATTAATAAAGTGTTCGTAGTCGTTGCCTAGAATTAAGTCTATCTGGGATGATTTATTAAAAGTGGGATCGGCTAAATCTAATTCTTTTAGTTCTTGTGCGTTAGGAATTTCAATCGAATACGCTGGGAGTTGTTTGGTTACGTTAGGCAAGACAATAGCTTTTATTGGGATTCTCGCATTTGATCTTCTAGCATATAGTATGAGCTCACATTCTTTACTTGATATTTGTTTATGACCACCAATACCCGCAATTTCAAAGTGAGAATTTTGGTAAGGGAGCTGGAGACGATTTCTAATTCTTTCAGCTAAGAAAGTTCGTTGAGAACCGGGATCGATTAAAGCTCTTATAGTGAATAGCTCGCCTCTACATTATATTTGCATTATTGCAGTCCGTAATAGAATGTTCTCGTTGCTCGTAGTGCAATTGGCTTGAATATGTTTCGAGGTACTGGGCTGCTCACTTTGTGTCTCGATTTTATTACTATTTGGGTACGAGTTTTGCAAATTAGTGGTTTTATTTGATGCATTTTGAGAAATTTCTATATTTTTTGTGATATTTTGGGCTCTTTTAGACATGTACAGAAGAGTGTGGTGGGATTTTTTGCAATAGAGACATGTGCGTTTGCTTTTACAATTTGCTTTAATATGGTTTTGTCCTAAACAATTATTGCAATATCTGTTTTTGAATACAAAATCCACTCTCTCTTGCACCGAGAATGAACGAAATTGTGGACATGTTCTGAGCGTATGGCCTTCGTTACACAACTTGCAAGACGAGTTTAAGTCTTCTTGGGATACAAATGTTTGTATTTTTGGAGATTTAGAGACATGGTATCTTTTGAGTTTCTAATGCTTATAAGGCGTTCTACAGCTTCGTATCTATCTACGAGAAACTGTGACATTTGGGACCATTTTGGATGCTCACGGGGGGATATAAGCGATTGTTCCCATAAAGATAGAGTTAAGTCAGGTAGTTTTGTGGATACTAGCCGAATGAGAATTGGGTCCCAACTTTCCACTGCAACTCCAAGCGTTCCAAGGGTTGCTAAGGAGTCATTAACGGACGACTGAATCTTCCTAATGGATTCACTGTCTTCATTAGTGGCAGGGGGAATGTCGAATAGAATTTTGATTTGATTATCTACGAGAACGCGCTTATTCTCGTAGCGGGATTTCAATGCATTCCATGCCAGTTCGAAATTGTTATGGGATAGGGGATATCTTTTTACAATGTCACCCGCTTCACCTCTTGTTTTGTTGCGAAGGTGATACAACTTTGTGACGGGAGTGATCTTTGAGTGATTAATGTACACTGCCGTGAACATATCACGAAACGAGGGCCACTGTTCGTAACTACCTTTGAATATTTCTGTGTCACAGGGAGGTAGTTTTATACAATCACTTGAGTTATCAGGCAGTATGTTTTGCATTAAAGCTTGAGATGGAACAGAATACCTGGTTGTTGACTCAAAACCTGCCATATTTGAGGCTTCTATGCGAGAAACTTTTATTAAGTCCATAATTTGGGACGAACAGTGATAATATGATTTTGCGCAATCATCATATTCGCTTTTTGCTTGGCTTTTAATTTCGGGGTCAATTGAGTAACTTTGAGATAACATTACCTCTTGGTATGAAGTATCTAATCTGGCCCATCTTGTTTCTAAATCCTTGAGTTTGACTTCTAGAATGGATTCAGTTTGTTCTTCTACTTCGGTTTTTTTGAGTATGTCGCAAAATTGGAGTAAATGTTCACAATCGAATAGAAAACGATCATTAGGGGAAAGTCCCGATAAATTATTGGAAGTAGATGATGTATTCGTTGATGTCATATTGCAAAGTGAAATGAGATTAGGTTTGTAGAAAATGAATGGTATTTAATTACTTTTTTGGTGAGTAAGTTAGTGTAAGACACAATATTAAATGCAAATTTTAGATTATTAAGGCAATTTTTAGGTTTAGGGTTAAAAAACAGTAGCACTATTTAGTAAAAAGTGCAATACAGTACTCAGTTTGTTGTAGTAGAGGTAAACTTATAAGTGTACTAGATATTGTTTATCTAGTTACAAACTGAGTATATTAAATTGCCAAATTTAGAAAATTCACTTTTTTGTAGTGATTTAGGGGTTAAAGGTGACTAGATACCTGTTATCTAGTGAAACAACATATACAAAAAGTGAATATATACGTTTTAAATTTGCATTTATTTCCCAAATGTAACGAAATTTAAAAGTTTACCAATTTCTCATTTCATGTAGAGATTCGAATAATTAAAATTACTTTGCAATAGCTAAATTGTTCCTTTATGGGTTAATTGACTAGCGTTAAGCCAGATTAAACAAAAATTTTCTTCTCTTTTAAAGAATAATTTGCAATTTGATAAAAAGTTTTGATTCATTAATTTTCAAAATGTGTATTAAAGAGATCGATAGTTTGCGGAATATAAGAATTTTTTTCTTGGAAAATCAATTGAATATTTTGATTTAGTAAAAACTTTTATAAATTAAATTATAAACTATTTATTTTCAAGAATTCCGTTTCCTTAATAAATATGTATGTATATTTCCTTTTTTTTTTGATGTTTAAACAGTGTTGATCGAAATAAATTTTATAATTTAAATTTCTATAAAATTTTTATTTCAGAGATATGTTTGTGTTCTTAGCAAAATGAGCAAATAATTTGTATGAAAACCTTTCAACAGAATGTAAAATTCTTGATGAAATTTAGAAAATTTTGTGTAAATCTTAAAGTTTGTTGAATCTTTGAAATTTGTTTTAAAAAAATTTTTAATTTTAGCGATAAATATTCTTAAATTTGATAATAAGAATAGATATTGTATGAATACTTTTCAACAGAATGTAAATCTTAGTTGAAAAAATTGTTTAAATGTTTGTTGAATTTTTTACTTTTGTTGAAATTTTTTCTTTTTTAAACATTTTTTTTAATTTTATTGTTAGTATTGTAAACAGGATAGTAATCAAATAGATTTTGTGTGTTATATTTTGAATTTATTTTTAAATAAATAAAATATCGCAATGGGAACATTAACAATAATTATGTATACTGCAATGTTATTATTTATGCACATAAATGTAAGTGTCAGAGATGGACAATTTTTAAAGATCACAAATTTGTATATTATATTTTTTATTTTTGAAATATCAAAATTTGACTGCTTACTAAATTCACTAATTATTGAACTAAATTATATGCGTAACCATTGAATATTTCCACTTTTGGAACAAATCTGCTTTTTTTTATATACTGTGGATTAATTCTAAAAATTTTAATTTAAGTGGTTTATTAGTTTGGGTGTGATTGCGACACAGACTAACATACATATAATTCAATAATAGTAATGATTTTTATTTCACATAATATTTGCAAATTCGGCATAGCCGAATATAGCACTCTTACTTGTTTTTCTTTATTTTAAATTCTTAACTTTTTCTTGAATTCGCAATATGTATGTATGTTTGGGTATTTATATTTACATATGTACATTAGAGTGACAATCAGTTGTATGGAAAAAAATTTTTGTTAAAATTTTGAAGAGTGCTGGGTGGAATATTGTGACACTAGGCCTAAATGTTAAGTGCTGAAAATTTGAGCCAAATCGGGCAACGATTTCTGGACGCGCATCAAAGTTCAGATATATGCAAAATTTTACTGTTAATATGGAATAAATAGGTGAAACTCGTTAACTTTCTGCATTGTTTTCTAGAAATATGTAGATTTATTTATACTAATGAATATTACATTAAAAAAAAGTTTTGGAAATTAACCCTGTATCTCCTTTGGTTCAAAATGACCCAATACTGTATTATCGCCAAAATTAGAGAAAAATGCAAATTTTTCAGTTTTTGAAAAAATGTTGCTACTAAATAAATACTTTTGCAATTGAATGCAAAAGAATCGAAATATGTACGTAATTATCGTTGTAATGAAATATAAATGACAAAATTTGATTAAAAAATGTTAAAGTTATTACAAATTCGCCAGACCATTACCGTGTTTCAGGCCAATTGAACAAAAAATTTAGATATTTCGAGAAAAATTAAAATAAAAGCTCATTTTTACTTAAAATATGTCCATATTTACTTGTATATAAGTTTTTGTCTTCGTATGATACCGTTAACCTATTCGCAGGTATGGCCAAAAAAAATATTTTTTTTTAACGGCTGTTTCAAAACTCCATTTTCAAATTTTTAAAAATTTTGTTAAACAAATTTCAGATTTTTTCGATCATCACATTGGGGTTTATTGAGATCAAAATAGGGAATAAAAATATGAAAAAATTATGTCAATACCTCTTACAGTTTTTCCGTACCTGCGATTGAAATTTTAATAATATTATGAATAGGTTTTACTTAAAATTTATAACAGTAAGGAAATTGGACTCATTCGCCTAAATATGGACAAAAAATTAGTTTTTCTTGAAAAACGCAAAATTTCAATCGCAGGTACGGAAAAACTGTAAGAGGTATTGACATAATTTTTTCATATTTTTATTCCCTATTTTGATCTCAACAAACCCCAATGTGATGATCGAAAAAATCTGAAATTTGTTTAACAAAATTTTTAAAAATTTGAAAATGGAGTTTTGAAACAGCAGTTAAAAAAAAATATTTTTTTTGGCCATACCTGCGAATAGGTTAACGGTATCCTACGAAGACAAAAACTTATATACAAGTAAATATGGACATATTTTAAGTAAAAATGAGCTTTTATTTTAATTTTTCTCGAAATATATTAATTTTTTTCCTAAATTTTTTGTTCAAGTTGCCTGAAACACGTTAATGGTCTGGCGAATTTGTAATAACTTTAACATTTTTTAACCAAATTTTGTCACTTATATCTCATTACAACGATAATTACGTACACATTTCGATTCTTTTGCATTCAATTGCAAAAGTATTTATTTAGTAGCAAAATTTTTAAAATATCTGAAAAATTTGCATTTTTTCCGAATTTTGGCGATAATACAGTTTTTGGGTCATTTTGACACAAAGGAGATGCAGGGTTAACTTCCAAAAAAATTTTTTTAATGTAATATTCATTAATATAAATAAATCTATACATTTCTAGAAAACAATGCAGAAATTTAACGAGTTTCACCTATTTATCCCATATAAATAGTATAATTTTGCATATATCTGAACTTTGACCTCGATGCGCGTCCAGAAATCGTTGCCCGATTTGGCTCAAATTTTCAGCACTTAACATTTAGGCCTAGTGTCACAATATTCCACCCGGCACTCTTTGAAATCTAAAAAAAAAAAAATCGGCTGTCACTCTAATGTACATATAATAATTTTGTGATTTTGTACTGAACTGTATTGTATGTATGTACGTTTGGGTATTTATATATGTATGTACATATATAATGAAATATATAAATATTATGGAATTAGGGGAAATTAAACGGTTTCTTTCAATTATGTATATAAACTGATGTTTTCGGATTTTAATTTTATTTAAACGGTTTTGAAAAAGATATGGTTTCAGGTGGTTAATTATGAATTTAAAACTGTTTGCAGGCGAAAATTTTGTGTTTGTAGGGGAAACATAAAGGGGTTTGTGTTTTTTGAAATAAATTAACGATCCCGTTACTTATTTTTTGATTTATTATACATACATATATGTATGTACATAAATATGTACGCAAATTTGAGGTTTTTTTTATTAAATGTTTCCCTAAATTTTATGTTTAAACTTTTTTAAGCAATAACACTGTTTTATCTTTTATTTTTTAACGATTTTAAAAATGATCACGGTTTATTTTATTTTATTGTTTTTTTTTTTTTTTGTACGAATTATGTTGATTTGGTACTCACTCACTCTTTACATGTTCTTTTTGTACTGATGTGCTTTTGTTATAATTTTGCTGATTTACCTCATTTTCCTTTAGTTGATGTTTCTTGATGCCTTTTACGGGGAGAGGACCATGAACACACTAGTGTTGCAAGATTGTTACAATTACCTTATTGGCTGGGTACTTGGTTATGCAATACTGGGTTTAAAGCCTTTCTTATAGTTGGGATGTGTGATGAGCTCCAAATGTGAGAATCTATAAGAAAAGGGTTAATTATAATTCCTCGAGTTGAGGTAATTATAATTGTAGGGTTGAGGATATAAGAAAAGAGGGGGTTAATTGTTTCTTTAACACTGGTTCCTTTGGCATCAAGATTATAACACAACGGCTTGTTGGTTGGTTCGCATCTCAAAATATAATAATCTTAAGGTTTTAATAAAAGCGAAATTTAAGCTAATCTTAACGAAACTGTAATTTATATTTTACAGCGAAAAATTCAATTTTAGTGTTGCCATATGATTGGCTATGTTTTTTAAAACTTACACCGCGAAAAACTTATGTTAATTGTTTTATATAATTAATATAAAAATTATAATTTAAAAATTCAAATAATTATAATTTGAGTGTCCAAATTCGTTTGGACACTAATGTTTACCAAAATGGCGGCAAAACAAAATAGTATACCTTCCCGGCGGACACCCTGTACATTCGCATTGGGTACATTTTCTCTCTTTTGGCTGTACTTTGTCAGCCTAACTACTAAAACTGAAAAGTCAGTATTAAATCTATAAATTTTACGATTATCTTAAATACACAGTAGTACATAATTTAACACAGGCCCACTTTTTCAACTGCGTGAGTTTCGTCACTCTAAGAGCTAGTTTCTTACTTGTCAGTTAAACTCAGCTTAACACGCTGTTATATTAATCCTGAAACATATTTTGCCGGTATTTAACCAATGATTCTTTTTCTCACTAATGGATTAATTTTGTACGCATTGCCATACTTTTCAGTCAAATCACATGTTTATTCCTGAAAATTGTTCATATAAATATGGCAATACTTTAAATTTTATAAGAAAAAGCAACCGCGTACATAACTTTTGTTTGTAAATTTAATGTATATTAAAAATTATATTGATGTTAATTAAGCAAATCAAAACAAAGAGCTGCTGTGCTGAATTGTTTATTTTTTATTTTTTTGTTTTGGTATTTTATACTTAGGTTTAACTCACCAATGATGCTGAGTTAAACAAAGCATATAAACAATAAGTGAGAAACACAGGCCCATAATCATAATCAGAAATAAAGTATATTTTAAGAGAAATAAAGTCGTCTTTACTTAAGAGTGGACTTTAGGTCTACCATAGACAAGATAAAATATACATTTGACGTTAAAGTTGACTGTAAAATTAAAACCAGCTGAAGCTGTTATTAACTCATTTAACAACAGCATCAGCTGTTCTTCCTCAAGTAAAAAAGTTCGACAACAAGTCAAAAATGTTTATGTTACAAGATAATGCAGAAATTTTGCAATTATTGAACAGTTATTAATAAAATTAGAACCAAAATATCCTAATTATGATATTAATCTTATTTTTTGCATTTTTCCACCACAATTTACTTTTTTCTTTAGATTTCGCTGTTACTTTTATTGTTTACCTTTTTTGTTTTTTTTTTTAATTTTCTATGTCAGCTGTTCAGCGGTGCCACTTGTCTATATTTTTTTGTATATTGTATGAAAACATATTCTAAATTTGAGGTGGCACCCAGTTAAAGCCGGTTCAATTTAAAACACACTTTAATTTTGACTATAGTTGCAAAATAATTAAAAGCAGGTTTTTATTTTAAAGTTGTTTCTAAAATGAACCGACTTTAGTGTTTGACTATGATTATGGGCCACAGTTTTTAGTTTAATATAGGTTTAATCGAAGAATGTAGATTATCTTTATCCCAGAAACTAGCTCTAAATCATACACTTCGTTCTTTAGAATCTAACTATGTTCATTAAAGTGCCACTAATTACGGTTTATTTTAGATTTTTGTAGCTTAAAAGGTATATATGTATTTAAATAAGACTTAAATGTTGGAAATTTAATTTTGACAATTAATATTTAAAAAAATCACACCATTTTGTTAATATTACCATAAAAATTCATGAAAAGCAAGAGCAATTTATACAACAAATTTATCAAAGTGAGATTTTATTTTAAGAATTTTACGTGTCTTCTCTTAGTATCGAACCCGGTCTGTTTGGATACCATGCAGGCTAAAACCTTCGACTATAGCAGAATGTTTGTTTTCCTGTTTAAAAAATTATTTTTATTTTCAAAATGAGTTTTTCAACAATTCACCATTAGTTGTATTCCATTGGTGGTGAAAATATTTTGCTACAGTATAGACAAAAACCATAGATAGAGATGGGATTCTACCCGGTATTTACCCACGCATTGGGTAAATACCAAGTAAATACCTTTTTTGGGTATTTATAAAAAGGATTTGAAATGCTCTGTAAGCATTTAAATTCCTATTTATTATAAAATTCATGAAGTTTTGCTGCACAACGTGTTTGTTCACCAATTTTCTACAACATAGTTTATACCCAGCTTTTGGGTAAATATACGGATATTTACCTATTTTTACCCAATTTACCCATTTTACCGGGTATTTACCCATTTCCCATCTCTAACCATAGAGAATTATACATAGAGACGAGACACTCCGATTTGTCAAAGAAAAATATAATAAATAATATTTCTGATACAACAACAAAATACATTGTCTAGCATGTATTTTGTTGTTGCAAGAGATATGTTTTTGACAACAGACTTAGGTTTTTGACAATTCCGTCTCGTCTCTATGTTACCCTATGACAAAAACCTTAACCCTTAACTTATTGAAATTTTTTACATACGTTTTTATATGTACCCACAAATGGGTATTTAATTGTATTTTTTTAATCTTACTTACGGCCATTTTCACAATGTACGATTAAAAGTTAACGTGAACTTTAACCGCAAGTTAGGCTAATATGAATTTCACAATGTACGATTAATTCTTAACTGACACTATTTAACAACAAAGTTGCTGTTAAATATAACCGAATAAATTTCGCCGGTTAGCATCTTAATTGTAAGAAATATAATAAAAGAACATGGAAAAACATTTATATTTTTGTAATATTTATAATTTTTAAAAGTGTAAAGCGAAGAAAAGTAAATTTTGCACGGGGTGATCCATATACCACACGGATATTTCACTTTCAAACCAAACAACAAATGTGCACTTTTCCTTGTTGGTTTTCAGTAATTGTTGTTCAGTTTGTTCTGTAAATTTTACAGTTAGGTACCTTAATATTTTTGAGTTTTATACGTTTTTTTTAATATACCACAAAGAAAACACAAATTATTATTTTTTATGCCGTCTTTTAGAAAATTTTTTATATTTCAATCTTTCATTACACTATTTTTCGTAAACAAATGTATGCATTATTGCCATACTTTCTACTGAATGCTTTGGTTAAGTAATCAAATGATGGTGAAACGTAAATCGGTAACCGTTGGTTAAATGGTCCCCGTTAAACAAACCGACAGTTAGTTAATTTTCCGGTTAAAATGAAATAATCGTACATTATGAAAATGGCCGTTATTGATTTACGAACTTTGTAACATACAAATTACTAGGTATTTCAAAAATGTGGCAATAGAGACTAAGTTATTTCTTCTGATTACATTTCTTCTTCTTTATTTGCATTATACATATCTACCTAAGTTTAGTATGGTTATAGCTAAAAGAAACTTAATATTTTTATCTGAGACTGATTTATTGTATTAATAAACTTATCAGAATTAAAGTGCACATCTATATTGCAGAGGATGATTAGGGATCTACTTATGGTACCTTTTTTCTTAATTAACCAACCTGAAAACATTAAATATATCTTTAAAGAAGTTGGAATTTACAAGAAACTACTTATTTAAACTTTTTCTTTGATAGAACTTTTAAATTCTTCAAATCAGTGTACATAGGAATTAGAAAAATGGCTTACATTTCCTAACCCCCCGTTGCCACATGCATGTAATTACTTGCAAGTAATGAATACGTATTATCATCGAAAAACAACAAATATGTTTGTGTGTCTACACTATGCGTTGCAAGTTCATTTTAAAAATGTCGACAACAACGAATGTTCTAGTTGAACGAATTAAAAAAATATTAAGGGAAAGCCAGTATTGCCGTGTTTTTAATATTATAAAATTACTGAAAAAAATATTTTCGTTAATTTTTATTTAAATTAATAAAATTTATTTTTAAAAATATCATTAATATGTGTTGTTGTATATTATTGTATGTGTTTTATTTTTTTAAATACATAAAAAATCCGCTATTTGTAAAAAATTCGAAAAAGTTCTGCGGCTCCTCATTTGTACTTATAGGATTTTTTGTAATAACAAGCTTTAACTGCAGCACAGGGTTACCATATGTATAGATTTTCGTCTTTTTTTAAGTTATTTTTGATCTGTAAGTATTTTCTGGCCGATCTGGTTCGATGTAATCAAAAGTTTGTGTATGTATGTACACACGAAATGTTTGTTTTATTATTCATAGCACGATCGTGATATGTTGTAAGATTCCCTCTGTTATTATAATTTTTTGGATATGTTTTCTTCTAAAGTCCATATGCATATTGCAGTATGTTGTGAAATTATTATAGATAATTAATTTTGCGTGTCATTTTGATCATATCAAATATGACTATCGCTATTGCTTTAGATATGAATATTGCATGAGGTATTGAAATTGTTATAGATAATTTATTTATTTTTGAATACTCGTGATAACTAAATATGAAAATTCATGATTGCAAATGAGGAGATACAATAAATCAAGCTGTTATTATTAAAAGGTGGGTCAGACGGCATGTATTTGTTTTGTGCCATGTATTGGGACATTTTTCCATATGTAAACATGTACATACCGTGTGATCCATATGAAACTTTGTGTATGTAAAATACATGTGTATTACTCGTGACATTTTTTGCAATTAGAGCATGTTCTATTTTCGTGTGTATAACAGTGTTGTATTTTGAAATACAACACTGTGTGAGTGCAAAATAAAAAAAACAAAACAAAAAATAGTAAAGAAAAATCATAACAAAATAAATTTCATTGCATTAAATATATGTATTGTGATTTTAAAATGTTTTAAATAAATATATTGTTAAAAACAACAAACATAAACTAATAGAGGTTATGTCACATGCAATTACATATGTACGTTTGAACGTGGAAATTATGAATCGTATGTATAACGTGAATTTTGCCATACACATGGAATTCCAATACATGCCGTCTGACCCCCCCTATAAACCTAACTTAAAGGGGGGTCAGACGGCATGTATTGCTTGTGTTTTGTGCCATGTATTGGGACATTTTTCCATATGTAAACATATACATGCCGTGTGATCCATATGAAACTTTGTGTATGTAAAACACATGTGTATTACTCGTGACATTTTTGGCAATTAGAGCATGTTCTATTTTCGTGTGTATAACAGAGTTGTATTTTGAAATACAACACTGTGTGAGTGCAAAATAAAAAAAACAAAACAAAAAAGAGTAAAGAAAAATCATAACAAAATAAATTTCATTGCATTAAATATATATATTGTGATTTAAAAATGTTTTAAATAAATATATTGTTAAAAACAACAAACATATAAACTAATAGAGGTTATGTCACATGCAATTACATATGTACGTTTGAACGTGGAAATTATGAATCGTATGTATAACGTGAATTTTGACATACACATGGAATTCCATATGTATCGAATACATGTCCCAATACACAAGCAATACATGCCGTCTGACCCCCCTATTACATGCTACACCCCTATTCAGTATTAGAGTTGTTAAAGTATTTAGTATTTGGATACTCAGTACTCAATACTGTCCATTTTCCTCGGTACTCAATACGAAAAAGTAACTTCTCGATACTTTAAAATGGTATTTTTTAGTATAATAAGGAAAAACTTGAATATTTTTTTCAGTGAACAACGTGTAACTGTGAAATAATAATTTTTTCAAGTACTCAAAAATTAATTAAGTGTAATATTGAGTAGTCAAAAGTATAGAGAAACATAGAGCGGATACTAGAAAAAATCTGATCACTAAGTTTTTTGATAACTGAGTTAGGTCATTGACAGGAGAGTTTATAATCCATGTGTATTTATCTATGGTCAAAAGTACAGACATTACTATTTTCACAATAAAACAACTCAATCGTTTTCGAATTTTAAGGGATGTTACACAAACCAAATTTTTGTTTAATGATTCTTAGCACGATCATTATTTCTTAAGACCACTGTTGGTGTTTTCCGATTTTTCTTTGATTAGTTTTAATTTTTATGTATATTTGTTTTTTTGTATTGCTAGAGGTTGTGAAGAAAGTTGAAAAGTACGTATCTTTGAATTATCCACCTATAGTATATATGACTAATACATGCATGAATATGCATGCTTGAAATTTTTTTTTTTTTTCATATTTTATTTATTGTATCTTCACAAAATAATGTGAACTATCAATAATTTGTTCAAATCTTAAATCTAAATATTATTTTTTTTTTTATTTACGTCCCACCACAGTTGGACGAAAAATTTTGTTTAATTTATAGATCCTATTAGCGCAGGTCTGTTGGATTCCTTCTTCTTAGTCGGATGTAGCCATTACTTCTCATTAATGTTCGTGCAAGTGGGTTTGGGTGAACTTCTAACTTTTTCAAATATGACTCCGCTTGTTTTTTTATTTCATTTTTCACCAGGGAGACACCTAGGTCCTTATGAATGTTAATATTTCTCACATACCAAGGCGCTGCTGTTATCATTCGTAATATTTTATTTTGGAATCTTTGAATTTTTTCAATATTAGAAGCTGAGGCCGTGCCCCATAATTGAATTCCATAGCACCATATGGGTTTTATTATTGAGCTGTACAGCAAAAGTTTGCAATCTAAACTCAATCTCGAGTTTTTACCAATTAGCCAGTAAATTTGTAGTAATTTTAACTTCATTTGAGTCAATTTCGTATCTATATGCTTTTTCCAGGTAAGACGTCGGTCTAGATCAGCGAGCTGCAGTGAGCTCTCTTCTTTTTATTTTCACATGTACGCAAGCACACACATTGTACACAAACAGTCAGTCTCGCTGGTCTAGATGCAGACCTAGATATTTAACTTCAGTTTGTTGAGGTATTATATGATTATTTATTAGGATTGTAGGGCACGATTCTCTACGCAATGTGAATGTAAGATGTATACATTTTTGCTCGTTTACTTTTATTCTCCATTGTTTTAACCACCTTTCTATGTCGAGTATATGGTCTTGTAACAGTACAGATGCTTCTTGGGGGTTTTCATGAATGGCTAGTATAGCTGTGTCATCAGCAAAAGTAGATATGTGGGTTCGACTGTTTGTAGGCATATCACAAGTATATAGCAAATATAGGAAGGGACCCAGTATACTTCCTTGGGGTACGCCTGCTTCAATAGGCTGTGGTGAACTTATGAAGTCTCCCTCTTTAAGAACGAACTTTCGATGACTTAAATAACTTTCTAGAAGCTTGTGTGTGTTCACTGGTAAATATTGTTTTATTTTTATCGATAATCCTTCATGCCATACTTTGTCGAAGGCTTGCGAAACGTCGATGAAGAGTGCAGAACAATATTTTTTTTCTTCAAATGTCTTGGATATGATTTCTACCAACCTGTGAGTTTGTTCTATGGTGTTATGTTTTTCTCGAAATCCGAATTGATGAGTTGGAATACAATCAAAATGATTCACTATCGGCTTTAACTTGTGCATTAACAGTTTTTCGAATAGCTTTGATATATTTGACAATAGGCTAATGGGTCTATATGATTCTACTTTACTGTGATCTTTTCCCGGCTTAGGTATCATTGTAACTAAAGAAACCTTCCATTCTGGTGGATAATATTCAAGGCGTAATATAGCATTAAAAATAAATAGGATTATTCTTAATGCAATTTGGGGTAGCTCGAGGAGCATCTTGTTACTGATTTTATCAATACCAGGTGATTTTTGGAGTTTAAATCAACAATAGCCTTGACAATCTCTGAAATCTCAAAACGAAGTGGTTCAGCTGCAGTACTATCGGGTAAAGTAGGTGGTAACTCTATTATGTCGTTTGACTCGTTTGGGGAAAATACATTCTTTAGATGACTAACAAACAGGTTTCCTTTTTCAGTATCGTTTCTCGCCCAGCCTCCACTAGAATTACGTAGAGGAAGTCTGCTCATAACAGGTCTTTTTAATTTTTTTGTAGCTCGTCATAGAGAGTAGTTTGAGTACTGGGTGGCATCTAAGTTCTCCAGATATTTATTAATCGATTCAGTTTTGCGTTTGTGAAGAAGCATACTGAGGCGTTTGCGACATTTTCTAAGCTCCGTTTTAAGTTGAGGGGATCTATAGAGTTGCCACTCTCGACGAACTCTTCTTTTTTCAGCTAATAACTGTTCAATGTCTGCAGAATAGAGTCTATTTTATCTTATTTGTTGGGTTATTTGAGTGGCGTGTTCAACAGCAAGTTTTAAGTTTTGTTCAAAATTTTTGAGTGTTCTTAGAGATATATTTTCTGTACTGTGTGTGCTAATATATTTTCTATATTTCAACCAATTTATTTTCGTGCTTGATATTGCAGAGTGACCAGTCGGGGATACTATTTCTAGGGGGTTCAATAGAGTAACGAAGGTGGGTGAGTGATCCGAGGATAATTCTAATGAAGATTTAACCTGCATTAGTTCCATTGGTAAATTTTTTGTAACTGCAAAATCAATGACATCGGGTATTTTGCTTGGGTCAGTAGGCCAGTATGTTGGTTCTCCGCTCGACAGCACATTCAAATTCAATTTAGAAATTGTATTAAACAAAGCGCGACCTTTCGGGGTTACAAGTCTTGATCCCCAGTGAGTATGATTAGCATTATAATCGCCAGCTGCCAGGAATCGGGGTCCTAGTGATTCGTAAAAATGTTCATATTTGTTTTCAGTAATCGAAAACCTTGGAGGAGAATATATCGACGAAATTAATAGGTTTCTGTAGCAATCATCCAAACAGATTGTCGTAGCTTGAAGATAATCTTCACAAATATCACACATTGAATGGTGTTTGATACGGGTTTTAATTAAAATTCCAGAGCCTCTACATGCTCTATCTCTTGGATCATTTGTGCCATAAAAAACATATACATTTATCTTAAATAAACTTCTAGACGTCAAATGGGTTTCCGAAACTAACATTATATCAACTTCATGACTTTTTAGAAAATACTCGAGTTCGTTTTTATGTTGGCGAATGCCGTTTGCGTTCCAAAAACATATTCTTAGGCAGTTCATGGTCTGTTAAGCACAGCCTGCAATAACATTGATTGCATCTTAAGCATTTCTTGCATCATGTTACTCATTGAGTTTGTAAAATTATTTACCGATTGCACAAGAGTTTCTATTGTAGATTCTAGTCTGGTAAAATTTAAAATTGGCGTTTGCTCTCTTACCTCTGGGTTCATATTTTAGTTTTGTGGTTGACGGACTTGCGTCTGAGTTTGGTTGTTTCTTAGTACATTAGCATATGTTTCTTTGTTGTCATATGTCTGTTGCAACGGGGGGTAGTTAAAATTGATGTTATTTAATGGCTGAGCGGGGAAAATCTTCGGTTTATGGCTTTGTGATTTTTTAACAATTGAGTAGACAGGACAACACCTGTAGTTCGCTGTGTGGTTACCTCCGCAATTGCTGCATTTTTTCATTTTAGGATCATCCTTGGATTTGTTACATAGGGATGTGTTATGCAACTCTCCACAAATAACACATACGGGTGGCAATTTGCAATATGCCTTGGTGTGTCCATATTCTTGGCAATTCATACATTGGACGGGGCCAAATCGTTTATGTGGTTCTTCTACTGTAATTTTACGATGCAATAAGTACTACAGGTTATATATGGGATGTGTTTCATTTTTTTTCAGGCTTATGTCACCGGGTTCAAGTTCAACACGGAATAGTGGTTGGGGTTTTTTTTTCGCGATTTCTAATGTTTATCACATTTTTTGTCTTAAAACCTTTATCTTCTAAGCTTTGCTTTATTTCGAGTGGTTCAACATTACAGTCAATACCCTTTATTACAACTTGTAGACCCTTGCTTCCTTTCAGCTGATAAGTGTAAAAACTTTTATTTTGAGTTTCAAAATCTGTTACAACCTTATAATCGTTTTCACTATTGACCTGTATTTTAGTTTCATGAATCGTGCCTTTCTTGATTGGGATAACGAAAAAAGAGTTCTCACCTATTAATGATATCAGGCTCTGAACCAGTGAGTTTGAATTATTTTCTCTCAAGTAAATTGGGGGTGGTTTTATAGAGGTAATTTTATTTACTGGTTCATCTGTTTCACATTCCAGAATAGAAAAACGATTTTCATTAATTAGTCTATCAGGTTCACTATCCTTATATAATTTAGCCAAGGGTGCCGCTTTCGAAGACTTGGGACTTCGTGTCCTTTTTAATACTGTAACATACTGGTCCATTCCAAACTGTATTTGGGATTTGCTATCTTTATTTTTTTATTTATTGGTTGACTAATCTTGGGTATTGCGCCGCTTAATGGGTTAATTTTAATTGTAGTCAGTGTGGTGGATTTCGTTTCTGAAGCTGATATTGCTAGCATACTTTCAGGCGTAGATAAAGTATTTGTATTTTTTGGTAACTCCAGATTAACAGCTGTTGGGTTTTCTTTTGTTTGACAATCATTAGTTGTTGACAATGCGGGGGAACAAGAAAAAGCACGGTTAACAGGCTTGGCGGTTAAAAACAAGCTGTCATCTATTCTTCTGTTTGTTTTGTTTTTATTTTTTTCATCTGCATTAACTGTTACGTATGCATTTCTGCCTACACTCAACCTTCGCTCACTGTTTTCGTTTAAGAGACTCATTTAAGAGTAGTTGTAAATAATTTAGTTAACACTATTGATCTTTATTTAATGTTAATGTACAAAAAAGGTTCAAAAAAGAAATAAAGAATTTTCTTTACTTATTTGTCTTTAGTTTATGTTTTGATTTTTTTTTTATTTAATATTATTAAAATATAAGCGTCCTTTCGCGTTAATAAAAAACAGGTGTAATTTATATTTATTTCCCGATAAAAACATTAGGATAACGAATTAACTCGGAGTAAAAAATAGAACACGTCCAATCTCTATCACAGTCGACATGACATGAAAAATTTAGTAAAGTTGATTTGTGCACATGTGTCAATATGATCCCATTTAAATATGACTTTTTGTTAGGGTAATTTTCCATTGCTATACAAATTAATATTCATTTATGAAATTCTTATAAATAATTAATTAACTTTTTCATTCGGAGCATCTTTTTTAATTACATATAATAAGTATGTCATTTCTGTCATATTTTACATTGTGTAGGGTCAGAACCATAGAATAATATATCCATAGAAGCGTTACGAGAGGGAAAAAACCTAAGTCTGTCGTCAAAAACCTAAGTCGTGAGAATGTATTAGTACATAGTTTTGAGATTGTATTGGTGCCTTTTTAATTTTCACCAGACACACAGAGTTGTATAAAAATGTTTATATTTTAATTTATTTAAATTTTCTTCTATTTTCAATGCCAAAAATTTAAATTCTGTTCTATAAATTAAATTCCACCACAAATAAAATTAAGTGTCAAAAATTAATAAAAAATATTTTTTTTCGGTCTGTATTTAGTCGGAAAATCAAAGTTAAAATTTCAAGTATTTTGATGTGTTTAATTCTCTCAAAAGTATGTTGAATTCACATATCACAACAGCTAATTAAAAACTACCAAACCTAGCAAAACCTACCAAATTTAAAATATTTGAGAAATGCTATATTGATTCGTTTCAAAATTAATAGTTGACTAAAAATTATATTATTGCTGCTATAAAATTACCCAGATTAAGAAAGATATTTAATAACACTACAATCATAAATATGTTAAAATCGTTCAGTTTTCGAGATTTTATTTTTGAGTCGATTTAACGATGTCCTTCCATGCGTCTGTCTAGCTGGTTGTCCATGTATTTCACATAGCCCCCATATAAATGTCCTCCAGAAATAAGACATTATCCGTCATAAATGCTTGATTTATATAGATATTAAATAACATTTTTACAAATAAATTACACCTAAAAATTCAATTCATAATTGACCATAGCTCCCATATAAAACTAATAAAAGTGTTGGTATCCCGAAAAAATTCAACACAAATAAATTTCATATAGAAATAAATTACGCGTCCTAATTTCCATAATTGGATATTTAAAATGTCAGCTGAAACTGAAATATTGAAGCAGAGTTTAACACATATTATTAGAAAATAGAAGTTTTGAGAGCCCTTTGTAATTTTTTGAACTCAACACTACTAAACAAATACATATTTACTTGACTAAACTAAATATTTAAGAAAATGATATCTTCATATTTTGCAAATATGTAGTTTTATTATTTTGGCTTAATATAAGTAGTTTTTTCGTTATTATTTTAATTATTTTGTTCTTAAAAATACTTTTGTATTCAGAAATATCGTAGCCTACCAAAATACGACAAATATCGGAACAAACCAACCAAACTACCAAAAGTCAATTTGTTAACTTGAAACTACCAATTTTGGTCCAATTGGACCAAAGCGGCAACGCTGTATCACAAGTACGTGTGAAGAGAGTAGTTATTGTTACTCTCAGCTTACTCTCAGTTGCGCCTCTAGTTGTACCCTATCGTCAGAACCTTCCTTTGTAGTATTTTTGTTCTGTTTTAAGGGTTGTTGCGCACAGAAAATGTTTGTTTAATGATTCTTGGCACGATCCACAATTTTCTCAAAGACACCAGCTGTTGATGTTTTCTTTAGATTTTTCTTTGTTTAGATTTAATTTTGATATATAATGATTGCGTAATATTGTGAAATTGTTTTAGATAATGATTAAAAATTTGTATATTGTATCACGGGGATTATTTTCAAGACTCGAGGAAAATCAAAGATTTTAATATAGAATTCAATCTGATTATGTTAGTAGATTTTTTAGAATTAAAAAAGTTTAGTGACAACCTCTAAAATTATTTAATAGGAACTATCAGGCTTTACACCTATTTCATTAATAGTTGTTGCACTTGGTAGGATCCTGACATCTGTTTTCCTTAGATTTTTTTTTGATTTAGTTTGAATTTTGATGGATATTAGTTCCGACGAATTGTATAACGTGGCGAAATAGTTTTAGATAATTTATTAAAATTTGTATGATTTGTGTCCACGTGGAAATTTAATCATAACTGAATCAGAAAAGGCATGGTTACAATAGAGGTGATATAATTAAAATTCAAATCACGTGGGTAATGGTTAGAGTTAACCTGACATCCAACACTATAAATAGTATCACGCTATGATTTTATTTAGTATACTAGCATATTACCAGCTACTTCGTTAGCATATATTTTGATATTAAAATAAAAGTTTATCAACGTAGAATTAAAAAATATGTTATTTATGTAGCATTAAACATCTTAACTTATCAAATTATTTGATTAGCATATAACGTTTGTACATAATTTTCAAAATATTTAATCTCCTATTCCATCTGGTTCCTATTTATTTGAATTTAGCTAGGTGGATTCAAAAAGTACCATGAGAATATTGAAAAATTACAATAAAGTCACCACTTGTAGATTTCCTTTCGCTTAGGTCAATTTTTTTATGTTCATTGGTGAAGAAATTACAAAAAGTACCATTCGTATAAAGAAAAAGTACCAAAAAGACTTACCCTAGAATTCTCACTCATATACGCTTAATTTCATATTTGTATGTCCATTATTACAGAAAAGCTTGAGGTTTCCCACTCACTCGGGTCCATATAACCTTAGATTCATGTTTCTATGTCCATTGGTGGAGAAATTGCAAAAAGTACCATTTCTATTAGTTGAAGAGATATTCAGGTTTATTGATTTTTTTTTTAATTTTGCTCGATCTTTTTATGGTTTTTTAGATATGGCGGGCCTACGGAGGGTCGATATTTATTTTTAAAATATCAGCTATAAAATAAAAGCAACTTGCTAACAGTTATCTCTTTTCTATAAAATGTTATACGTAAAAAGGGCCGTATTTTTTACGTTTTTTCCAAAAAAAGCCCATATATTTTTTCTTTTGTAGAAAAAAAATTTCTTCGGGACTATATACAATTTTTATATTGTCCGGAAAGATAATTTAATGCAAATGCGTGTAAAGAAAAATTTGACTCACTTAAGCGGACTCACCAGTAATATACAAACTTGGCCAATTTTAAAAGAAAAATTTCGGTTTGAGTAAAAAAGTCTAAAAAGGCAAAGCACCGATCCACGAAAAAGCTTCATATTTGTATAACCCCATATGTTTCTTAAATACCCACTAAGTATTTTACTGTCATACAGTAAATAACTTCACAGTAGGCACTTTTCTAAAAAGCTCAGTTTTTGGAACCCATTTTCCCCGTTTTAGGAATTTTAGTACTTGAAAATAAAAAAATATAAAAAATTGTAATGCCATTGATTTAAGTACATTTGACTCAATATTGGTTCCAAATTTTGTTATGTTATCTTTAATTTTTAAAATTTTACATTAATTCAAATTTTATATTTTTATTCGTGGAAAATCACCATATGAATTTTTTTTTAGTTTTTAAGGTAAATGAAGTCCCAAAATTTTATAAAATTATTTAATTTTACTAAAATATAATAATGTTTTCAACAATATCAAATACTTATATAAAATGCCTTTATTTACTCCTCAGAAGTTCCACAAACCATGGCCCCTTTGAAAAATCACTTGTAAGCATTTTTTTGATCTTCTCAAGGACTATTTATATTCAAAATTTCAGCTCATTCGGATCATAAATGGATTTTTGTCGATTTTTTTAAAAAAATTGCGACCTGAGGTGACCATCTTTGAGGGGCTACGTACTTGCCCCCATTAGCGCTAGGAAGCTGAACAAACGTAAATCAACTCAGCTCAAACCATGTGAAATTTCGTAACAATATCTACAATAGTTCCCAAGATACCGAATTATTTCCAAAAAAAAAGTTTTTAAACCACTGTGCTCCGGTCCATATAAGCTAAATTTCATTTTTTTAGGTTCATTGGTGCTGAAATTACAAATACAGCCCAATCACAAATATTCCCTAGGAAATTCATTCCCACGGAAAATACTTTTCTCGAGAAATAATTCCTCCAATTATAAATTCCGCGGGAACAAAAAAAAAATAAAAAGTGGCATCATTGAATTTTGAAGTCAGCTGTTTTGCTTATTGACATTTAATTTCCTAATATTTTTGTTTTTGATTTGTGGTTTTTTGTGTGCAAATTTAAATAAATTTATAGTTTTATATAAAAATTTGAATGAAAAATTAAAAATGAATTCTTCAGTCATGCGAGCACTAGTGCAGGAGATTGTTGTTGTAGAAGAACAACAACGAAATAGCCAAAGAATTACCAGAAGGCAGTTGAGGGATGAATCTAATCCGCTTGAGTTGCCGCAGTGACTGTAAGTACATAAATACAAATAAATTTTACTCGATTTAATTTGTTTGGCTTGTGACAGGTTTCAAAAGTATTATAGAGTAAATAAACCGGCTTTTCGGTATTTACTAGAAGTTCTGACATCTCACTCTCTACCAACAAAAAAACAATTTGGAGTTGCACCTATAGTCAAATTAAGTGCGAGTTTGCGTTTTTGCGACTGGTGTTGGAAAAGATTCCGACGTATCTTTAGCACAGTCAACGTTTAGCAAAGTGTTTGCAGAAGTTGTCAAGATTTTCGAAACTCATCTCTGCCCAGTTTGGATCGAAGTACCAAAAACCATAGAAGAAAAAATAAAAATTGCACTTGCGTTCTATATGAAACACAATATTCCAGGAGTTGTCGGGTGCATCGATGGAACGCATGTGCAAATTATAGCCCCTTCGGACAATAAACACCTTTATTACAACAGAAAAGGAAAGTTTAGCATGAATGTTTTGTTGGTAAGTTTGACACTTTAGTATATTTACATATGTATTTATGTAACTACAAAACTTTATTTGAAAAATTTCAGCTTTGTGACCACCAGCTAAAAATTCGTTATGTAGACTCATCACATTATGGTGCGTGTCACGACTCCTTTATATGGAACACCAGTGATCTACGAAATAACTTTGAGCAAAGGTATTTGCAAGGCGAAACAAACTTTTGGTTACTAGGTAAAAATTTTTAAAATAAGGGGAACCTAATTTAATTATTATTATAGGTGATGCTGGATATCCTTTAGAACCATGGCTCTTAACACCACATCGAGTTCCTGAGGATGGTACGCCAGAAATGCAGTTTAATGAAACCCACGCAAAATGCCGCAACATCATCGAACGCACTATTGGAGTGTTAAAAAACCGTTGGCGATGCCTTATAGACGCGAGGGAATTTTACTATTCCCCGGAAAAGGCAGCTAGAATTGTAAATGTATGCTGCGCTTTACATAATATATGCATTCATTACAATGTAAGAGACATTCCAAGCGAACTCATAGAGTCAAGTGTGCCGGAAGAGGACGCAACACCACCAATTTCTAACCAATATCTAGCCGCCGCTCAAGCTATTAGGGCCAATATTGGACAAACACTTTTCTAGATAAATAAGTAACATTTAATTTTTTTCTAAAGATTTTATATTAAAATTTAAAAAAACGAAAACTTAAATAAACAATACATAAAAAAATACAAAAAACAAAAAATAATTCATAAAAGAAAAAAATTCAGGTCACAATGTAATATAAAAAAAAATAAAAATTAAACTAAGTTACACAGCAGGTCCTCATCTTTCTATTTCAAGTCTAGTTTTCTCCAACTTATATTCTATTTCTTTCAATCTCATCTGCTCCATAAATGTATTGTGCCGCTGCATTTCCTCTATTTCCTTCCGTTTAAGACTTTCCATTTCTTTAAAATGTTTTTTTTTGATGATCACCTAATTTATCAAGCGATCGATATATCTTTTTATTTGTTTCACCTTGCTCCTTATGGTTCACCACTACCAATTTGATTGTTTCCAGAAGTTCTTTTTGAATAACAAGTTCGGCTTGCAACGCGTCGTAGGAACTTTTAAGAGAATCTTTTTGGGGTACTGTATTTTTTTTCGGCTACTATCTGCTGCTTCCACAGTAGCTGGCGGTGTATTTTCAACAATACCATCTCTTTCAGCTGTATCTAACGACACATCCATACAGGAAATATTTTGCGGGGAGTCTAACATTTCTTCTGTATTAGATGCGTCATTAAAGCCAACGGGCTTCACCGGAACACCCTCAACAGAACACTTCATTCCTATGAGGTTGTAGATTTTCTCTTCTGTTGTAGACAACATTTGCTCTTTGTTAGGGCCACCTCCTGTGCCCTTTCTATTTTTTAAATTTTGTGATGCCTTTTGCCGTACGTACTTCTTTTGATCTGCCCAGACCTATGTATAATTATGAATATTTTAGTGTCGTTAATAAATTATTTTTAGAATATTGAGAACAAACCTTTTTCCACTCAGCAACACACTTCGTTGGAGGCCCCATGGAGTTGAGCTCGATTTCAGCGGTCTTCCAAAACCGCGCAAGCGCCTCCCTGCTACCTTTATGGAAACTGCATGCAATGTCTGCATTTGCTTCCATTAGTGTTATCAAATGTTGCAATTGCACTTTATTTGTACTCTTCGACCTAAAATAACAATAAAATATTTTTTTATTTATTTAAATTTTCATTATTAAAATATTACTTACATTTTTATGTAAACTCCCTTCGGTTTTCTAAGTGAAATATTTTTGGGGAAAAAACAAATTCAAAGGCATTGAGAATAACTACTTTTTTCCCCATTTAATTTTATTCCCTTTTACACGGTTGATAAAAATTATTCATAATAGGAGGAATGGAAAAAGGGAAAAAACTCACGCGGAATTATGATTCATGATTGGGCTGATAAAGAAATTCGAATAAAGAAAAAGTACGAAAAAGTCTACCCCTAGAATTCTCACTCACTTAGGACCGTATACATATGCTTAATTTCATGTTTCTAAGTCCATTGTTATAAAAAATTTAAAAAGTACCATTAGAATAAAAAAAGTACCTTGATTTCTCACTCACTTATGACCATATATGCTTAATTTAACTTAGGACCGTATACATATGCTTAATTTCATATTTCTAAGTCCATTGTTATAACAAATTTAAAAAGTACCATTAGAATAAAGATAAATTACCAAAAAGTCTCCCCCTAGAATTCTCACTCACTTAGGACCATATATGCTTAATTTCATGTTTCTAAGTCCATTGTTATAGAAAATTCAAAAAGTACCTTAGAAGAATAAAAAAGTACCTATAGTTCAGTTCTCACATTTTGGTACCTAAATATTATCGCCTATTCCTAACACTAACTTCACTCAGATACATATCAGCTAACTTTAATGTCGATAAGTGAAATAATTTAAAATATTAAAAAAGTACTATTCGGAGAAAAGTACCAATTTCCCTTTTCCTCCTGAACACCCGTCAAGTTTGAAATTTAAAAATATTCCAGTTTTCAAAAATTGTTTATGCTACAGACGTGTCTCAAATCTAAATTCTGTGTTAATGTGCCCAAGAAAAAATATGTTTTAAAAAAATTACCCAGATTTGCCCCAATATACATCATGGCACTCGAGTTCCAAATAACACTCTGTTAGTTAATTTTTGTATGCATCCAGTAGCCCGTTTCTGTATTTCTAGAATCTAAAAACTTTCCGCATGAAACGATTGAATTGCAATAAAAACAGTGTTAAATGAAACAAAATATGTTTTTTCTCGCACAAGTGTTTCTGTATCTTGAGTTTGCGAGAATTATCTGTCATTTAAATAATTTTCCAGCAATTATTGGAAGGATGTGAGAAAAAGTGTTTCTGTAACCCTAAGTCTCCACGTAGCAATTTTTATTGCTAAGCTCAAGCAATAACGTCGGCAGAGCAAGAGCAGAGTGATTGCTGATTGCTTTAGGTGGAGAAAACGTTCGTCACAAATACAAAATTTTCAAATCGAGAAGTTCTATGAAAAACTGTGGTTTATTTTACGTTAAATGATTTTTTTCACTAATTTCTTTGTTTTTTTGTTTGTTTTGGTTCTTAAATAAATTAAATATGGATGAATTAATCGCATCGAATCATAGAAAGAAGAAATTTTACATTAATGACAACTGAACTGACAGCTTATTGCTTAGCAATAATTGCTCAGACAATCAGCAGAGCAATCATTGCGCAATGGATTGCTACATATGGAATTTGCTGTCTACACTAGCAAATTTCATTGACGCAATCAAATTTGACAATTGCAGCAATAAATATTGCTACGTGGAGACTTAGGGTAACAATATTTTGCGAAAAGTTTCACACAAGAACTGTCAAAACAAGTCACATTTGAAATTGGTGTGAGAAAAACTAAATTTTAAAAAATATATATATTTTTAACTTCGTATGTATAAATATGGAACCCAAATCAGCCGAAAATGTAAGTTGCACAGAGTTTGAATAAAATAATTAATATACACATGTAAGTACACAAAAATGTGTTTCAAATTTATCTTTTTAAATTCAGCAGTTATAAGCGCCACACTATACTTTTTGTTTTATATTCAAATGATGACAATCAATAAAACACAATTCAATTCATGAAACTAAAATACAGGTCAATAGTGAAAACGATTATAAAAAGGTTGTAACATATTTTGAAACTCAAAAGAAAGGTTTTTACACTTATCAGCTGAAAGGAAGCAAGGGTCTACAAGTTGTAATAAAGGGTATTGATTGTAATGTTGAACCACTCGAAATAAAGCAAAGATAAAGTCTATAAGACAAAAAATGTGATAAATATTAGAAATCGCGAAAAAATACCCCAACCACTCTTCCGTGTTGAACTTGAACCCGGTGACATAAACCTGAAAAAAAAATGAAACACATCCCATATATAACCTGCATCGTAAAATTACGGTAGAAGAACCACACAAACGATTTGGCGCCGTCCAATGTATGAATTGCCAAGAATATGGACACACCAAGGCATATTGCAAATTGTCACCAGTATGTGTCATTTGCGGGGAGTCGCATAACACATCCCAATGTAACAAATCTAAAGATGATCCTAAAATAAAAAAAATGCAGCAATTGCGGAGGTAACCACACAGCAAACTACAGGGGTTGTCCTGTCTACTCAATTGTTAAAAAATCACAAAGCCAGAAACCAAAGATTTTCCCCGTTCAGCCATTAAATAACATCAATTTGAACTACCCCCGTTGCAACAGACATATGACAACAAAGTAACATATGCAAATGTACTTAGAAACAACCAAACCGAAATATGAACCCAGAGGTAAGAGAGCAAACGCCAATTTTCAATTTTACCCGACTAGAATCTACAATAGAAACTCTTGTGCAATCGGTAAATAACTTTACAAACTCAATGAGTAACATGATGCAAGAAATGCTTAAGATGCAATCAATGTTATTGCAGGCTGTGCTTAACAGACCATGAACTGTCCAAGAATATGTTTTTGAAATGCAAACGGCATACGCCAACACAAAAACGAACTCGAATATTTTTTAAGAAACCAACAAAGTGATGTAATGCTGGTTTCTGAAACTCATTTGACGTCCAGAAGTTCCTTTCGAATAAATGGATATGTAATATATGACACCAAAGATCCCAGAGATAGAGCATGCGGAGGCTCGGTAATTTTAATAAAAGCTCGATTAAAACACTACTTAATGTGTGATTTTTGCGAAGATTATCTTCAAGCTACTACAATCTGTCTTGAAGATTTTCATCGAAACTTAGTGATTTCATCGATATACTCACCCCCAAGATTCTCAATTAAAGAAAGTCAATATAATAGATTTTTTAAATCACTAGGCCCCCGTTTCCTGGCTGCTGGCGATTATAATGCTAAGCACACATTCTGGGGATCACGACAGATTACCCCTAAAGGTGGTGTTTTGTTCGACTCAATTTCTAAAATGGGTTTGCATATGCTTTCGAGCGGCAACCTACTTACTGGCCTACTGACCCACGAAAAATACCGGATGTTATTGATTTTAGCGTGATGAAAAATATCCCTAGAGAAATGATTCAATTTGAATCCTCGCTGGAACTATCTTCAGATCACTCACCCACTATTATTACTTTATTGAGTCCCCTAGAAATTGTATCCCCGACTGGTAATTTAGCGATGGCAGGCACAAGAATAAATTGGCTCAAATATAAAAAATACCTCAGTACACATTGCTCGGAAAACATACCGCTAAGAACACCAGAAAACATCGATCACTCTCTTATCAATTTCGATAAAAATCTCAAACTGGCTGCTCAACATGCTACCCAAACCCCCCGACAATTCAGATATAATAGAATTAATTCTGCAAATGTCGAACGGCTCTTAAATAAAAAAAGAAGATTTCGAAGAGAGTGGCAATTGCACAGATCCCCCCAACTAAAATCGAACAGAACAGAATCTGTGTTGTCTGTTTTCGCATTCAAATACAGAAACACTTTTTTCTCGCACATCGATAAACGATGGAATTTTTTGTTTCACACTTCATGTGAGAAGCTTTCCGATGCGAGAAATACAGAAACGAGATACAGGCGCCAATGTTAAAAAAATTATCAAAATTGTTAATCTATATAAATAAAAATCAAATGTCGTTCGTTGGTAATTGCATCAGTTGAGAACGCCTGGACCGATTTGGCCATTTTTTTGGTCAAATATTCGTCATAGTCCAACTTAGGTTTTTACGGAAAGAAAAATTGACCATGCCTACTTTTACGCCCATTTTTTTCGATTGGAAACATGGCTAAATATTTTTTAAATATTCGTAATAATCCAATTTAAGTTTCTACTGAAAGAAAAATTGACCACTCCTACTTTTAATCGTAGTAATCCAATTTAAGATTTTCTAAAACAAAAATTGACGACGCCCACTTTTTTCGATATATCTAAAATCACAGAACGCCTGGACGGATTTGGGAAAAAATTGTCCACGACCACTTATCAAATACATCTGAAAATATGTAACCAAAGGCAGTGACTTGGCTGAGTTGTTCATTTAGCCGTACATCTGGAAAATGGCCAAAATGTGTACTTAACTGAGGAGAATGTATTACAACCTGTTGATTGAACGCCATCTACAACATTGACCAGATGTTTAGAAATGTGCTGAAATGATGAATTTGCCCGAACGCTGCTATACTTCGAAATACCAAGATATTACTTGGAATCATTCGACAAAGAAATTTCAACGGCGGAAACAAGGAAATCCAGTTCCAGGTTTCCCCCATTTATTTTTGTATGACGCATTAGGTCTCATTTACACAGTCCATCCAATAAACAATGAGTGTTTCTATTTGCGTTTGCTATTAGTCAACGCTCGTGGCCCAACATCATTCCGAGATTTACGAACTATAAATGTTGAATTGTGTAACGTATAGAGAAACGTGTCAACGCTTGCGATTGTTAGATAATGACACTCATTGGAAATACTCCCTCGGAGATGCAGTGCTTTCGTCAAATGCTCATCAAATACGAACATCTCAACATATGGGAAGCATGTTGAGATAAACCGAATGATTTGTGAAATAAGTACAAATATGCCATGTGTGATGATATCTTGCATCAGAAGCGTATTAGAACATCATATACAAATTTGCAACTGGGCGAGGAAATTTTTCAACGAGGCTTTGATATTAATTGAAGACATGTGATTGATGATGTCGAAAAAGGTATTATCTGAGTTAGGAATGAGAGCTCCCAATCGTCCGATGCACGACGCATTTAATCAATAGTTGCGACGCGAAAAACAGTATCATTGCGATGCCTTAAGGGAATCAGTTCGAACAATCGTTCCACTGTTGAATCGTCAACAAAAATATGCGTACGACACTCTTATGAAAGTTGTGAAAGATGGAACTGTAAGGATTTTTTTTGCACGCTCCCGGTTGAACTGGAAAAATTTTTGATCGCGTTAATGTTGTTGGAAGGCTAACGAACTGCTCATTCAGCACTCAAGTTACCATTGAATATACATCTCAATGAACAGTGCGATGCAAGCAAACTGATCGTTTGGGATGAGTATACAATGAGTGTAGAACAGTGCGATGACCAAAGTTTTGCAGCAAGCAAACTGATCGTTTGGGATGAGTGTACAATGGTGTATAAAAAGTCTTTGAGGTGGCATTAGACAAAACGTTGCAATATTTATTAAACAATGAAAGCGGGTTTTCAGGTGCGATGATTCTGTTTGCAGGTGATTTTCGGCTAACATTGCCAATGATTCCACGGTCAACGCAAACCGATAAACTTAATGCATGTTTGAAGTCGTCGGCTGCAGAACGATCAATCTGGAGAAGTATTTTCCAAACAATTGCTGGACATTGGCAACGGAAAAATCCCGATTGACATTTAATTTCCCATCGCTTTCTGCCAGTTCACCGAATCAAAATCCGAACTCATCCGAAAGGTGTTTCCAAACATTGCACAAAATTAGAAAAATCATGATTGATTGATTGGCTCCGAAAAACATTGATGTCGACGAATTGAATTTTAAGATTTAAAGTGATATTGCTGTCGCATATGTCGAATGATGACATACAAATCGGTGGATTATGTTACTTCCCAAGATGATGTCGTCAACTATCCAACTCGCTGGAATTACCAGGATTACCGCCTCACAATATCCAACTTATAGTCTTTGTAATGGAACCCCTACTTGCGATAAAAAACCTGATGCATAACGTCATCGAAGCAACAATACTTGAAGGAAGTACAAAGTACAAGACGTTTTGCTATCACGAATCCCTATGGCTCCACATAAGCATTATTTGTTTACGTGCCAGACAACAACAAAAAAATGTCGTGTATGAAATGCAATGCTCTATTGCAATGAACGAAATTATGATATCACAGCAAAATAAAATATATTTTCCCGATTTTTTACCCTTTTTGGTACCTTTTTTATCCCCATTGCGGTGGTAAAATTTTAATTAAATCGAAATCTGCATTGTGGTGGGATTTCATAATAAAATGTTCGTATGTCTATGTCAAACTATAGAAACACATATTTTAGGAAAAAGTACCAAAAATAAACACAATTTTTATCCCTTAAGGGTTCCAAAAAGTACCAAACTTATATTTTTTGATAAGTAAAGAATACGATTTAAAATTTGTTTCTATGTTTATTGGATTAAAAGATACATAGGGTGCCAAAAAAGTACCAAAATACGGTTTTTACCCGTTTACTCCCCTAAAAGCCTCGTATTTCTAAAAAGTACGAAATACCTGTCGGCTTATTTTTTAAATGGAGTAACATGCAATTTTAAGTTTTTTGTATCTTTATTAGTTTTGAAGATATAAGGTTATCGAATTTACCAGTTTTTACCCCCTAAAAATCCCTTCCTATCGGATCGTTTGGGGAGGGAGGAACCCACAGTTAAAATTTCATGGTTCTAGCTTCAGCCGTTTGGGCTGTGCGATGATGAATCAGTCAGTTATTTATATATACATATACAGGTAAGCCTCCATTTACGCGGTACTTTATTTACGCGAATTCGATATAACGCGAACTCAAATTAGCAACCATTTTTTCAAATACGAGACTTTTATATAATGCGGCAACAAACAACAGGAAATGAAAAAACACAAGTGAATGACAGATTTCTTTTTTGAAAACTTCGTATTTTTTTTTTGATATCTTTTATGTATTAATTTTGTTTTTTTAATTGAAATTTTTTCCTTAATTTTCGATAAGAAATAATTTTTTTACTTTAATTTTGTTTTAAGTAAGTTTTTAGAATTACAAATAAAATAAGTTTACTTTAAGTATATATCGTCGCCTTAAATGCAAACGGACGTAACTACATTTTTATTGTTTTTACAGGATACGTTATAAAATCAAAAATAATAGACTATTCTTGGCAATGGTTCAATCAATTAATAACTCAATTTTGAATTTTTGTGTAGTTACGTCCGCTTTCATTTAAGGAGACGATATGTATGTACATATGTGATTTCTATTTAACGCTATTTTTAGGTCCCAATTTCATTTTTGTTATGTGACTGATGTATTGTTTTACGCGAAATAAAAAAATATTGGCCCCACAAAAGCATTTCGTTCTAAATTAGAACCTCGTTTTACGCGAATTTGATTTACACGCTATTTTTTTTGGGCCCAACATACCGCGTAAATGGAGGCCTACCTGTATATTGTTACGTTTTAACCTTTTCAAAACGCTGGTTTATTTCCTTTAAATAAACCGGATACTTTTGATTGCAAATAAAAGCCGTTTAGTAGTTTGAAAATTGTAACAACTCTTTATTTATTTAAAACTAGCTGACACGGTGCGCTTCGCCACCCAAATTAGAAGAGTGAAATAGTACTATTAAGTCTCCCTTTGTGAATCTGATTGTAAATGTCTAATTTCATATTTCTGGGTCCATTATTATAGAAAATGCAAAAGAAAGTTACCAGTAAAGTCACCTTTTGTGAATTCAAATTCATTCAGAATCATGTGTGCCTAATTTAAAATTTTTAGGTTTATTATTATAAAATATTCAAAAAGTACCATTGCAATAAACAAATAGTACCATTGATTATCACTTTTGAATTCGCACTCACTAAACCATAACCCTTCAAGTTTGAATTTTAAATTTGTATAGCCTTTCCTATATTATCAACTAATTTTGTTTCTATAACAATTAATATTTAAAGACGAAACAGCGATTTTCAAATGCTTCGGTTTTTTGGAAACTCTAGGTCCGTTATTATAGTAAATTCAAAAAGTACCTTTGAGAACAAAGAAAAAGTACCAAGAAGTATGGCCTTGAATTTTCACTCACTTGGGACCATAGACGCCTAATTTCATATTTCTATGTCCATTATTGCAGAAAATTCAAAAAGTACCATTAGAATATATAAAAAAGTACCAAAAAGCCCCCACTTGTGGTTTCCCACTCACTCCCGTATAAGCTTAATTTCATGGTTTTAGGTTAATTGGTGAAGAAATTACAAAAAGTCGAATAAAGAAAAAGTACCAAAAAGTCTATCTCTAGAATTCTCACTCACTTAGGACCATATATGCTAAATATCATGTTTCTAAGTTCATTGTTATAGAAAATTCAAAAACGTACCATTAGACTAAAGAAAAAGTACCAAAAAGTCTTCCCCTAGAATTCTCACTCACTTTACTTGGGGGTTACACGATCAAGTTTTGCCTTTCAAGTTTTAATACACTCACATTTTTTTACTAATACACTTACACTTTTAAGAATTGAAACGAACTTGATATCAATTTCTCATTCAAGTTGAGTGTTTCAATTTACGTTCAAGAAAACAGCTGATAACAATTCTTTTGAAGTTTTTTCGTTTTTCTTTTATAAATATTTTGCCGCTATAAGCTTTAGTTTTATTTTTTTACACATTTTTGCGGAAATTTTAAATTAAAATCTAAAATAAATAAATAAATCAAATAGTGAAATATGTTTGCGAATAGAAGTACTAAGCATAATGATGTGTTGCGATTCATAGAGCTGTACAGAAGCCATGAAATTTTATGGAATATGAACCTTTCATCATATAGGCGAAATGATTTAAAAATGAAGGCCTATGAGTCTATTGCTGCTGAAACTAATATTCCTGTAGAAGAAGTAAAGAAAAAAATAAAGTCCCTTCGAACAGCCTACAGTGCAGAAAAATCTAAAGTGGAAAATAGCAAAAAATCTGGATCTGACACAGACTCTCTATACATTCCAACTTTGTTTTGGTATAATGAGATGACTTTTCTTGACGTATCTCTAATTCGTCGGAAAACTGTTGACAATTCTAACCAGGTAAGTAAAAAACCAAATAAAAAACATTTAATTTCTTAGTGGATGCAAATTTTTATTGAATATTAATTTTTTGCCACTGAAAATCTACATTACCATATGTGGTTAAGTATCGTGACAGCTCATCCCTAGTTCTGCACGAATATTTATAAGTTTTGTGGCTTTGGTTTCCAATTGCAGAAAACGCTTCCACAATTGTTTGCTCTGTTGGTTCTGCCACTATTGTTAGAGTTCTTGATATAGTTAAATAATTGTGAAGCACACAGCAAGCCTTCACGATAGCATCCACAGTTGTAGGTTGAACTTCGATTGGTCTGTGAAATATGCGGAATCTATTTGACAGCCGGCCGAAAGCACATTCCACCACCATTCGTGCGCGGCATATTCTGTAATTAAAAATCTCCTGCGGCACGATTAATTTCATGCATCTGGCATTCATTAAATTTCTGTCCAGCGCAAAAGCATCGTCGCCGATAAAGAAATAAGGAATTTCGTTTCCTTCACCGGCGATCAGTTGTATTGGTTGTGGAATATTTAATGTTCCATTCTTCAGACTTTGGTATAAATAGCTGTCGCTATAGATGGTGTTGTCGGACGACTTGCCATTGCAGCCCACGTTTATATATGTGAAACGCGTATGTGCGTCAACAGCACTATGCTAAAATAGCCTTTAAAATTAAAAAATTGGGAGCCTGTATGTGCCGGAGCCTTAATCCGAATATGCTTCCCATCCAGTGCACTTAGTGTATGTGGGAACTGTCAGAATTTCTCAAAATCGTCAGATATTTGCTGCCATTCGTTTTCAGTATTGGGCATCTGTTAAGAAATAAAATTAAAAGTTGTAATATTGTAATGGACATAGTATGTATGTATAAATATATATTTTTTTAATTAAAGGGACATGTTGGTGCATTAGCCGAAACATCTTTCAACTCTGAGTCGAACGAATCATCATTTTCAGAGTCGTATTCGTCTTGCTCAAAGAAACGAAAGCATTCCCCAGAGCCCAAGTCGAAATTGGATGATGCTTTTGAAAAATTAATTGCAATAAATAACGATGTGAGTGCATTTGAGGCTTTTGGGGAAAGTGTTGGCAGGCAAGTGAAGGAATTTCCCGAACTGGAGGCGTATCAGCTAATGGCGGACCTGCAATCCCTGATTTCGAATAGAAAAATGGAGGTTTTAAGAAAGAAACTTGCGGCTAACAAAATAGTTCCTGTTGAGTTAAACCGCCCATCAAGAGCATCAACACCTCTGTCGCAAAGCTCAAACTCAATGCCATCGAGTGATGTTTTGTTTTTCGCCATGCCTGATACTGAATTCTTGGAAGAAGACTGACTGCTAGAATTTTTGTTTTTCAATAAAAAAAATTTTTTTTGTACTTCACGGCCCAACAGTTTTTGCACAACGTTATATCATCGCCGATTTTTAAACGTTGTCGAATAGAGGAGTTTTTATAATTTGAATATTACATCGATTAAAATAAGGCTTAAACCAGGAACCATTACAGTTATTACTTTTTTTATAAAAGTCAGATGATAAAAGTTATTTTCTGATTTTTATTTTTTATACAAGAATAACAGCTAGTTTTTGATTTTTATTTTCTCGAGCAAAAATAAAAGTTATTCTCTAAACATGTTATAATAATTAATTTGATTTTAAATATTTATTTTAATATGCATAAGATGATCATTATACATTAAAAGTCAACTAAATAATTATAACTTGTACATTTCTTTAGAGAATCACTTTTATTTTTGCTCGAGAAAATAAAAATCAAAAAATAAATGTTATCATCTGACTTTTATGAAAAAAGGGTAACTGTAACGGTCCCTGGTTTAAGCCTTATATTAATCATTGAATTTTTATACCCTCCACCACCATAAGTGGTGAATGAGGGTATATATAAGTTTGTCATTCCGTGTGTAACATTGAGAAATATTCATCTGAGACCCAACAAAGTATATATATTATTGATCCTTATGAAATTCTAAGCCGATTGAGCCATGTCCGTCTGTCTGTCCGTCTGTCCGTCTGTCCGTCTGTGTAAAACACGCTCACGTCCAAAATACGCAAACAAACTTAGTAGAGTTGCAAGAAAAATGTTTATTATTGTCCTAAGCAGTTTGGTATTGAAAATCAGCGAAATCGGTACAGTGGAACCAAAGTTATGAATGAAAATGTGGGACAACCTCAAAAAAAAATTGATAATTTTCACATATTTTTGGACATTTTTTGTAAATATATTACAGCTAATATCATACAATTTTGCACTCGTTACTTTTATGATAAAAGGAGTAACTCTGGTGAAAATTATAAGAATCGGTCCATGATTTCTCCTAGCCCACATACAAATTTCTTCCCGAAATATGGTTCTATGGTCTATAAATGCCTACAGAATAGGAATATCCACATAAAATTCAGCAAAAATAAGTTTCGTGGTAAAAGAAATTATACTACAAAATTTTTCGTGGATCGGCCCATATTTGACCATAGCCCCCATATAAAGTACACTTCCGAAAATCTCTTAAATAAGCATAAATGTCTTATAAATATCGCTATCAAGTTGAAATTCGACATGAATAATCCCCATATATACCAAAATCGCTGTACCTAATTCTATGAAGATCGGCCGATAATTGGTTATAGCTCCCATATAAGGTCCACTTCCAAAAATCAGTTAAGTACTCATAAATCTCTTATAAATAAATTTATCATGCTAAAATTCTACAAAAATAATACGCATATATATAGATATCACTGTACCAAATTTTATGCAGATTGGCCGATAATTGGTCATAGCTCCCCTATAAGGCCCATTTCCGAAAAAAGATATTAACCTTAAAAAATATTAAAAACATATCGATATCAAAATGAAATTACGCACAGATCCAGTAATTTGAATCCAGTAATCATACTTCTGGATTTTGTGAATATCGGTCCATATTTAACCATAGCTCCCATATAAGGTCCACTCCCGAAAATCACTAAAATCCTCATAAATTTCTTGCAAATATAGTTATCAGGTTGAAATTCAAAACAAATTTATTCAATATATACAAAAATCGATGTGCCAAATTTTATGATGATAGGCCCATAATTGGTCATAACCTCCATATAAGAACTTCTTCAGGAAAACACATTACCCTGCACAAATATCCATAAAAATCTACACTACTACAAGATTTTTTAAATATTGGTGCATAATTCGGCATAGCTCCCACATAAGGTCCACTCTTGTTAATAGCGTTGTTTATATGAAATTCTACAAAAATAACCCTTAAATACTTAGGACCATAATAGGTCATAGCATCACCAAAATAGTACACAGATCAGTAATTTATATTCAAAAATCATAATACTGAATTTTGTGAATATTGGTCCATAATTGGCCACAGCTCTCATATAAATACATAAAAATCACGTAAAAATATTTTATGACAATCGAATCATAATAGGTCATAGCTCCCGCATAAGTCCCACAACCAAATATTTTGAAATTTGACCACATATATTTGTATACCCTTTTTTATACTCTGTTTCTTCGCTTGTGGTTAAAAGGGAAAAATGTTGATCCAAACATATTAACTAATTATTAAGCATATAAATTGTTAAATTTCATTTCATGAGGTCCAGACTTAAACTCGACAACACTTCCCCTTTGCGCATGTGAAATTTCATTAAAATCGGACTAAGGGTTTAGAAGTTACAGATTTATTTCCCACTTTTTTTTTTCTCATACCACTGTGCGCCACTTTGACACTCAGATATTGTAGATCATTTAACCCAGTTCCAACAAACTGTTTACGGTTACCTATGTAAGAAAATAATAATTTACACGACGATTTAGAAAAATTAAATTTAGACGACAATTTCTCAATTAAAAGACAATAATTAACTGTGTCAAACTTTGTAATAGGAATTTCAGTTATAAATAACTGAATTAGATACAATTTTTTGTACATTTGAAATAAAATATCTGCTGCGTAAACTAGTCTTTCTAACAATTGTTATATTATTTCAGCTTTTATACCATCATATTTAGGTGGAGGGTATTTAAGATTCGGCACGGCCGAATATAGTACTCTTACTTGTTTTATTTTAATTTTTTTTATGTTATTGTCTTGTTCTTACGACAAATTGAAAGATCTCATTTTTGTTTTCCTTTTTTATCATAGTTTTTAATGAAATTTGTGTACAAATAAAATTTAAGAAACCAAATAAATGAAGTTTTGACTTAAATCTAGTATACGCACGCTAATATGCACGCTATTGTGCTTTGTTTTTCAAATACAAATCAAAAATAAGAAACAGAAAGTCATTTAATAGAATACTAATTTTTATGCCCGAATGAAAGATCTCGAGAATGTTAAAATTGTTTTTTAGGTTTCATAGAGGCACGAAGGTTTTTGGTTAGAAATTGTTCACAACCCTGATGAAATCTTCATAGGTCCATAACTCGAAAACTATGCGTTTTCTATTTTATGATTTATTCTTACTTTTAAATTTTATATCACACTTGTTCCCATGTTTTTAATTAAAACGCATGTAACTCACTTTTAAATGCTTATCTTGAAGACTTTCATATATGGCTTCTAGAACTTCAGGCACAAAGACGCCTATTGTGTTTCTAGAAACCCTGGACAAGAACTCCAACGATTTCTATGAGTCTCCTGTAGCTATATATCGTAACGTGATACACAATTTAACTCGTGGTGCAATAGCTACTCGCATTACCGTGTCACTTTTCTTTATGCGATTGTGCACCTAGTTGATGACAAAAATATTTAATAAATGTTATTACAGCTCGTTTCAATAATTACTTTACCATTTTTAGTAGCTCTTCAAACTTAAGTAAATTAATGCGGGTAAAGTTTCTGAAGTCGCTATCGTCGTCTTCCCATACCAGATCATTGAGCAAATGAGCCTCCAAGTCGTGCTCCATCCTTATAATATAAAAAGTAGTATGTATAGGTATACATATAAATTATAGATTAATTTTTCTAACAGTTAACTTACCTTGTTACTAATAATGGCTTCATCCAATATCTTCGCACTACCTTCCGTTTATTTTCCTCTTCCACCAAATTATTTATTTCTTCCAATACTTTCATTGAAGCAAACATTTTGAGTTGTTTTCTTGACAACGACATCTTGAAATATTAAATTGCTTTCAAGTTGCGTGCAGCCTACGTCACAGCTTTCAATTTTTGTTAATTTTGACAACCAGTATATGTAATAGACTATCAAGAAAAACTTGATCGTGTGGCTGCAGGGTTAGAACATATACGATTAATTTCATATTTTTATGTCCATTATTACAGAAAATTCTAAAAAAGTACCGCTACAATATATAAAAAGTACCAAAAATTAGGCACTTGTGGATTCCCACTCACTCCGGTCCATATAAGCTTTATTTCATGTTTCTAGGTTCATTGGTGAAGAAATTACAAAAAGTACCATTCGAATAAAGAAAAATTACCAAAAAGTCTCCCCCTAGAATTCTCACTTCTTAATTTCATGTTTCTAAGTCCATTGTCATATAAAATTCAAAAGTACCATTAGTTCAGTTCTCACATTTTGGTACCTAAATATTGTATCAGCTAACTTTAATGTCCATAAGAGAAATAATTTAAAATATTAAAAAAAGTACCATTAGGAGAAAAGTACCAATTTCCCTTTTCTTCCTTGAAACAATCAAGTTCGAACTTTAAAAATATTCCATTTTCCCAAAATTGTTTATGCTGCAGACATGTCTCAAAATATTAAAATCTGTGTTAATGCCCAAGAAAAAATATGTTTTAAAAAAAGTACCAAACTGTTTACCTGGATTTGGCCACTCGAGTTCCAAATAACACCCTGTTAGTTAATTTTTGTACGAATCCAGGAACCAATGTTAAAAAATTATCAAAATTGGCTTAATAATTTCAATAAAATGTATTTTCCCGATTTTATCCCCTTTTTGGTACCTTTTTTATCCCCATTGCTTTGGTAAAATTTAATTCAAAAAAATTTGTGTATCGTGGTGGGAGCTCATAATAAAATATTCGTATGTCTATGTTAAATTACACTGTGCATCAAATTTCGGGTCATTAAATCTTTCCCGAATGAGACCAACGGGAAGTGATAGTAGAACATCAGTAGACCAAAACCCCCAAAGGGTTTTAAAAAGTTAGCTCGTATTTTAAAGTTATGCGCCTTTAAAGTTCAGCTTTTTTGAGTAAAAATTTTTCATATATATTTAATTTTTAAAATTTAATATGTATTTTTTTTACATAGTTTATATAAAAATGAACTACATTATATAGTTTGTTGAGGTTGATGTGCTCCATGAACAGAAATTTTTCTGTTGTTTGCATTTTTGTTGATTGTGTGGTGTCATCTTGGTCTGTCTCCTTTTGTTCTTTAGAAGAACTAAGATTTGTGATGGTTGTTTTGTTTAAATTTGTTTAATGTAATTAAAATTTTGTTTTATGTAGTAAATGTGATTCTTTTTGTTTGTTTTGATTCGTATGTTAAATGTTTGTTATTGTTAAAACGTCAAAATGTGGGACAAGATCAACGACTGGGTGGTTCGTATATAATAAGAATAACTACGAAGTTAGGGTTACCAAACTCCTAGTAATAGAAGGAAGAGAAATATAAACTTAAAACTTTTCTCTTACGAAAAAGGCTACTTTTCAAGGCCAAGGCTATGTGTGCATTGACCCAAACTGTGTTGATGTCCACTATATTATGAGATCATGTTATGTTTTTTTATTATGATATTTGTTAGTATGTTTTTCTGTTACTCTTCGTGTTTGAAATCTTAAAGAAAAAAACATAGGTAATGGACATTATAAGTTTTTGTTAATGCACAGTCTACAAGATAAAGTTGTTTGCGTAACATTTAAAGTTTAACTAAAGAAAAAAGGAAGAATCTGAATGTGTAGTTGTTTAAAATTTTAAATATAATAAAGAAACTAGTGAGTATAAATTGAAGAATACGCTGGGAAATGAAAATTTATTTAAATAGGTAATTTTTATAATAGATTTTGTGCCAGAGGATTAGGAAGCTACATAATAAAGTGAGAACGTCACCAATACGACGGTAATTCCACAAACATCCTGCTACGGACAAATAAACGGAGTAAAAATACAAATATTTAAATTTTTAAAACTAAACCGAAGGTAATAGTGTCCATATAAAACTTCCTTGTATATTGTTGACCCTGTGAATATAAATTAAATACGCCATCTACTAATGAAAATATGTGCTAGGATCTATTCCACAAAGTGGGACGTAGAGAAACCGAGATTAGAACCTTTAAAACCAGGACAAGAACCTGAAATTAGGACCCACACAAAAGAAAAAAAAATCCCAAAACATTGATATTAGGAAAAAAGGCAGTAGGGTAGTGTTAAGTATGGTAGATTAAGTACAGAATTTGTTTGTGTGTTTTTTTTTAGCTTTTAAGGAATATATGTTTTTGTCAGTGTAGTGTATTGTAAAAAGATATAACTAAAAGGAGCTCCTTTAAGGACATAAAATAGAGTAAAGTGAACAAAATAGGACTAAATAAGAGGAAATTTTAATAAGTTAGTGATTTTGTTTAAGCTTTATTTCCTGTTATAATAAGTTTAGTTTCTATTATAAATTAGTATTTTTTTTTGTTTTTATTAATATAAGAGCAAATAATTTCGTTCTGAAAAGTCATGATACTATTACAGTTTCCATTATAGAGAATACTAAATATTTATTATGATTCTTTTTCACTGTCTACAAGGGCCAGTGATTTATTAGAAAACTTTACGAGTATATTAAACGATTTCTTTGAACGTTAATAACTGGTCAAGAGACCGTTCGATTTAAACCCAAAAGTTTTGAAATTTTAGTATTTAAAAAGGAAACAAACATAGAACATAAGTTTGATAAGAAGTGATACAAAGTAACTGACATTTTAACTTTTAACGTATATTTATAAGACTTTTTTTTATTTTTTTATTGTTTATTATAGTAAGAGACATTTTGATTTTGTAATTAAGTTTAGGTTTTATTTATGTTTAGGTTAAGTGTTTTATCCAATAAATGTTATGTGAAATAGAATTGGTATAAATATGTGTTGCTAATTGTATAATGTTCCAGGTACAGTGGGCCGAAGATGAAGTGAGTGTGATGAGTTGGTAAGTTGTTGGAATTGTATATTGTAGGGGTCATTAAGAGATGAAATGACTATGGTAGAGAGGGCGACGTGTGTGGACTTGACATCTAATCCACAGTTAAATAGTTTTGATGTTCGTTGTTAATGAGATAGTGTTTTATGTTAGGTATTCGTTAGGGCTTTTGTTTTGTTTATGTTTTTTTTTTATATTTATTTCTTATTGGTACAGTCTCTTGGTACTGTAGATGCGGGTTGGGTTCCCACGCCGAAAGGTTGAGCTAGTCGAGGCGGCATCGACGTACACCAGAACAAGAAAGAGTCTCGTAACAATAATGGCGCCCAATCAGAAAGTAGACAACCGGAAATGCAGTTTCAAATCCATGAATCTGTGTTCTAAGTTGCATAAATAGGACGCGTACAACAGCTAAACGTGTGAAATGTTCAATTTGAAATGAAATGTTAATTTGAAATCGTCCTAACGAGAATATTTGAAAAGTTAGTTTGCGTATTTTGAATTAAAGTTTTTTTTTTTTTGTAGGTTATCGTCTGAATACAAGTGTCCTGTTTTTTTTTAATGATTCAGTTTGCATCTTGTATTGGGAAAATAGGAAATGATAATGACAATATAAATTAGTGTTTATCCTATAGAATATTATATAAATATAGTTGTAAATACGGATTTGCTTTGTTGTTATTAAACCGGAAACCCGAAATATGAATCGGAAATCATTTATATGTTTGTATGTCACATAAATTTATAAAAAAAAAGTGTAACGTTTATTTATGTTTAGCCTTTTAGTGAATAGATAATTGAAATTTGTTAAGTGTATGTATATATTTGTTTATTATATGTTTAATGTATTTATTTCTTTAACAATTTGAAAATTTTACCAAAATAATAAAAAAAATTTTAAGTTTCAAAGAAAATAGTATTCCAAAATGCCATTATGGAGGACACCAATGAATACTGATAGGGAACCTAGGGAACAAGGAAACATTATAGATATGTCAGCAACAATTTTAACACCACAAACTCACCAATCAGATAATATACAGTCGCAAACACCTACAGTAGTTCCTAATCAACAAACCGGAGCAATTCCAAAAATGTCAGTTCCGCCGGGAACATACAATTTTCCACCTCCGAATATCCCTCAAAATCGAAAAGGTTTTTCACCGGGAAATAATCCTAGAGTTTATGCTGGTCTTATCCGTGAAATTATTGCTGAAAATGTTAAAGATTACAGATCAGAACTCGAAGACAAAATAGATTTAAAGATAAAGGAAAGCTTGGAAGAAGGTTTTGGTAAAATGATTAGGGAAATAAAGAAAATGAATGTAACTAATAAAATAAGCGACGGTGTTGAATCGTTAGACAGTGAAGAAGTTGAAAAACGAGCTACAATAGAAATGTATCCTACAAAGGGGAAGCCGGGGAATCAAACATATCCACAAAGACAGTTAGATTTTATGGAATCAAATTCTAACATTGATACTCCTCTTGAAAACGTTTCCCCAAAGAATGATTATCCAAATAATAGACCAATTAGAAATCTAATCAGCGTAGACAAATGGGATATTAGTTTCAATGGAAAAATGGACAAATTGTATATCGATGATTTCATATTTCGCATCGAATATATGCTAAAATACCATAATTATGCATGGCATGATGTACAGGGAGAATTCCATAAACTCTTGAAGGGAGATGCGAAAGACTGGTACTGGTTACTAGTCCAACAAAGATCTATCGAATCCTGGGAGGAATTAAAGAAGGCACTCAGAGTTCAATATGGCTCTATGAGATCAGAGTATGAGCTTTTGAGAGACTTTGAGGAACGTAAACAATCTGAATTCAGGTGAATCTTTAGATGACGATTTCTTAGCAATGCGAAAAATAAAGGCGCGGTTGAAAAATCCATTACCAGAATATGAAGTGATACGAATAATGAAACGAAACGTGAAACAAAGTATATCACAAATCGTTTACTCAGTCCAAGTATTTTCGGTAGAACATCTGCGTGATACTTGTAAGGATGTTGAAAGGAATTATTTTCGCAAACAAACTTTCAATACTCCACAAACCCGGTTCGTGCCAGAGAGAAGACAAGTAGAGGAAGTGGAAATAGGAATCGATAGGGAAAAGGAAACGGAATCATTGGAGGAAATAAGATATAAAACTGACAGTACTTACAGAAAAACTAATAACATCAATACAGACATAATACTGTGTTGGAACTGCAGATTGCCAGGTCATTTGTTCACCGACTGTCCTAGTGTTCAGAGAACACTATTTTGTTATAAATGTGGATTAATAGGTGTTGTTACTCCTAATTGTCCCAAATGTTCGGGAAACAAGATAGGGAGTGTGACGAAAACGGCAGAGTCACGCTCCACCCAAACTATAGCCGAACAACAGCAAATGTAGGCATTCAATGTGATGTGAGTGAACCTGAAAAGAGCAAAATGGAAGATGGGAAAGTAGTGATAGTAAAAAAAAGTGATATGAAAGTAGTACAGGAAAATAAGAATAGAAGAATAGTAGGATCATATGATGAGCGTCTGAAAAGATACATGGAAGTTAGGAATAGGATTTTTAATACGGACAATGACAATACAAAACTGGAAAGAATCAAAAGAACTAGAAACAGATTTAAAAGGAAAAGGGCACTTTGTGATGAAATAGGTAATGTAGTCAGAAAATGTGTTGATATAAACAACTACGATATAGATCCTAGAGCCTTTATCGAGATAAAATTAGAGAATATATTAGTAAAAGGTCTCTTGGACAGTGGAGCCTCGATAAGTCTGCTTGGAAAAGATTGCGAAAAGATTATAGGGAAACTAAATAGTCCTATGAGACCAGTTTTTTCTAACATACAAACTGCAGGTGGAAAACACTATCAAGTTCTGGGGAAAATTGATGTTATGGTAGAATATAATGGAAGAAAGGATAGAATAGAATTCTACTTATGTCCTAATTTGATTCAGAATGCTTATTTAGGTGTAGATTTCTGGACAAAATTCAATATAGCTCCTAATTTATTTCAATTATCGGAAATAAAATTTTGAAAATTGAAGGATCATTATCCTCTTGAATTGAAAGATGTAGAACAACATGAACTAACTCTTCAACAAAAGGATAAGTTAGTAAATGTTGTAAACAAATTTCGAACTTTTGAGAGAGATGGTTTAGGCAGAACTAATCTAGAAGTTCACACTATTGAGCTTATAGATAACACAATACCAGTCAAGGATAAATACTATCCGGTATCACCGGCTGTTCAGGAATTGATATATGCCGAAGTGGATAACATGTTGAAATTAGGTATTATAGAAGAGAGCAACAGTCCTTGGAGCAATAGATGTACTCTAGTTAGAAAACCAGAAAAAAATCGACTATGCCTAGATGCTAGGAAATTAAACGACAGGACAATCAAGGATGCTTATCCCATACAAAACATTGAGGGAATTCTAAGTAGACTTGACGAGACCTTTTATATCAGCAGTGTCGATTTAAAATTCGCTTTCTGGCAAATCAAACTGGAAGAGAAATCGAGAACATACACAGCTTTTACGATTCCAGGCCGACCACTATACCAATATGTTGTAATGCCATTTGGTTTATGCAACGCGGCACAAAGGCTGTGTAGGCTAATGGATAGGGTTATACCACAAGAGTTAAGGCAGAATGTTTTCATCTATTTAGATGATTTGTTGATTATATCAGCAGATTTTGATAAACATGTAGAGTTGTTGGATAAAGTTGCAGATTGTTTAAATAGGGCAAACCTAACCATAGGCCTAAAAAAATCAAAATTCTGTTTTAAAGAACTGAATTATTTAGGATTTATTGTAGGAGGGGGAATGATGAAAACGGATCCAAGGAAAATAGAGGCAATCCGAAATATCCCGTTGCCTAGATCCGTAAGAGAAATCCGCAGTTTCTTAGGCGGGATGGTACCGCCGCTTTATTCGCGACTTCTGATCTCATAAGGAAAGGAACTAAATTTGAAATGACAGAAAAGGCAATCGAAAGTTTTAACAAATTGAAAACTGCGTTAACAACGGCACCTGTATTAGCACATCCGAATTTCAATAAGCGATTTTTCGTGCAATGTGACGCTTCAGATTATGCGGTCGTAGCAGTGTTGTTCCAAAAAGACGAGTTAGGCAACGAAAAACCCATGTCATTTTTTTCACAGAAACTCATAGAAGCACAGAAAAACTACAGCGTTACCGAAAAGGAATACTTAGCTGCTGTCCTAGCCATTAAAAGATTCTGACCATACATTGAACTGATGCCATTCACGGTGATAACGGACCATGCGAGCTTAAAGTGGCTGATGTCACTAAAAGATTTAAATGGAAGGCTAGCTAGATGGTCTTTGCAGTTACAAAGTTATGATTTTGAAATTTAACATTGCAAAGGAGCAGAAAACATTGTAGCTGACACGTTATCCAGATTGGTAGAGTCAATAGAAAGAGAGAAAATATTAGGTTTTGAAACTTTAGAATTCGAGTCAGATGAGTACAAAGATTTATTAGATACTGTTAGGAGAAATCAAGGGAAATTGAAGGATATAAAGATCATGAACGACTTAGTATATAAGAGAAATATAACTGATTATGAACTACAAGAATTTGAGTGGAAATTATGGATTCCTAGTTCATTAACACACTTATTGATTAGGGAAGCTCATGAACCAGAGGACAAAGCTCACGGAGGCATCAACAAAACCTTACAACGTTTAAAAACAAGATACTACTGGCCTAATATGGTAACACAGGTCAAACATTTTATAAGAAATTGTACAACCTGTAAGGAAACGAAACCCACAAATACTATATTGAGACCGGAAATAGGAAAACAAGTAACAACAGATAGACCTTTTCAAAAGATTTATATTGATTTTCTTGGTAAATATCCAAGATCTAAAAGTGGAAATGCTTATATTTTCATAGTAGTTGATCATATGACCAAGTTTGTATTTTTAAAGGCAATGAAAGAAGCTACAACGGCAAATGTTGTGAGATTTCTAAAGGATCAAGTTTTCCATGTTTTTGGTGTACCAGAGGTTATCCATTCAGACAATGGACAACAATTTGCTTCCAAAGAATTTGCAAGAATGATTGAAACATATCAGATCACGCATCTAAGAACTGCTGTTTACTCTCCACAGTCAAATGCATCTGAGAGAGTAAATCAGAGTGTATTGTCTGCCATCAGAGCATATTTGGAAAACGATCACAGAGAATGGGATATTAACTTACCGGACATTGAGTTGTCGTTGCGCACTTCTTGGCATTCTGCAACAGGTTGTAGTCCATTCTTTGCGTTGTTTGGACAAAATATGTTCACTTGCGGTTCGGACTACAAGTTAGCCAGACAGTTGAAAGCTTTGGACGATAATGAAACCATAATTGAAAATTCTGATAGAATAAAACTAATAAGAGACAAAATGAAAGAGAACCTGGGTAATGCATATAGGAAAAGTGCTTTAAGATATAACCGTGGGGCGAGAATTGTGAAATTTGTTCCTGGACAGGAAGTTTATAAAAGGAATTTTCTACTTAGCAACTTTAGGAACAACATTAACGCTAAATTTTGTAGAAAATTTACAAAATGTAGAATTGTAAAGGTTATAGGAAACAATATGTATGAATTAGAAAGTTTATCTGGTACACCATTAGGTATTTTCCACGCAAAGGATATTAAACAATGAGGATAATGAAGTGCAATATAGTTTATAGGGATCAAAAGTGCAATATATTAGTGTCAAAAAATCAAATTTTTACTTACGAGTGCAATATTTATGTGTGCAATATTAGGTTAGGATTTGTGTTTTGTCATTAATGTGTTGATTATTTCCTCCTTGATTATACAAATATTGTTCTTCGTCCAGTGTTTAAGGTCCTGTGTGACTAAAAAGGTACCAGTGAAATGAGAAGGCCCATTCACATTCATACGAAACACAGTAAATTGAAATTAATCCCTAGGTTAAACTGTCGTGGTAGATTGCCCGGCTAACTCATTAAATATAGTTTCGTGGGTGTAGCCTACGTTGGGCGCTGAAATACATATGTGTAGCAAAACTTCACACCGTCGTCTCGGCGACCCGTCTTGATACACCAGAGTTTTGTTGAGGTTGATGTGCTCCATGAACATTTTGTTGTTTGCATTTTTGTTGATTGTGTGGTGTCATCTTGGTCTGTCTCCTTTTGTTCTTTAGAAGAACTAAGATTTGTAATGGTTGTTTTGTTTAAATTTGTTTAATGTAATTAAAATTTTGTTTTATGTAGTAAATGTGATTCTTTTTGTTTGTTTTGATTCGTATGTTAAATGTTTGTTATTGTTAAAACGTCAAAATGTGGGACAAGATCAACGACTGGGTGGTTCGTATATAATAAGAATAACTACGAAGTTAGGGTTACCAAACTCCTAGTAATAGAAGGAAGAGAAATATAAACTTAAAACTTTTCTCTTACGAAAAAGGCTACTTTTCAAGGCCAAGGCTATGTGTGCATTGACCCAAACTGTGTTGATGTCGACTATATTATGAGATCATGTTATGTTTTTTTTTATTATGATATTTGTTAGTATGTTTTTCTGTTACTCTTCGTGTTTGAAATCTTAAACTATATAAAAAACTTCCTTGTATATTGTTGACCCTGTGAATATAAATTAAATACGCCATCTACTAATGAAAATATGTGCTAGGATCTATTCCACAAAGTGGGACGTAGAGAAACCGAGATTAGAACCTTTAAACCAGGACAAGAACCTGAAATTAGGACCCACACAAAAGAAAAAAAAAAATCCCAAAACATTGATATTAGGAAAAAATGCAGTAGGGTAGTGTTAAGTAGGGTAGATTAAGTACAGAATTTGTTTGTGTTAGAATAAATTTAGTTTTTTTTAGCTTTTAAGGAATATATGTTTTTGTCAGTGTAGTGTATTGTAAAAGGATATAACTAAAAGAGTATAATATAAATTAGCGAAAAAGATGACAATTGATGATCAACACTAGGCTCTTAGGTGTCTTTCAGGGAGCTCCTTTAAGGACATAAAATAGAGTAAAGTGAACAAAATAGGACTAAATAAGAGGAAATTTTAACTCTTCAGAAGTCACCTTTTAGTAATCCTTGTGTAGGCAAATTGTGTATTTTATTTTGTATTGTGTAAAATAAGTTAGTGATTTTGTTTAAGTTTTATTTCCTGTTATAATAAGTTTAGTTTCTATTATAAATTAGTATTTTTTTTTTGTTTTTATTAATATAAGAGCAAATAATTTCGTTCTGAAAAGTCATGATACTATTACAGTTTTCATTATAGAGAATACTAAATATTTATTATGATTCTTTTTCACTGTCTACAAGGGCCAGTGATTTATAAAAATCAATAAGTAATATTTGAAAACTGATTTTTAAGAAAACTTTACGAGTATATTAAACGATTTCTTTGAACGTTAATAACTGGTCAAGAGACTGTTCGATTTAAACCCAAAAGTTTTGAAATTTTAGTATTTAAAAAGGAAACAAACATAGAACATAAGTTTGATAAGAAGTGATACAAAGTAACTGACATTTTAACTTTTAACGTATATTTATAAGACTTTTTTTTTATTGTTTATTATAGTAAGAGACATTTAGATTTTGTAATTAAGTTTAGGTTTAGGTTAAGTGTTTTATCCAATAAATGTTATGTGAAATAGAATTGGTATAAATATGTGTTGCTAATTGTATAATGTTCCAGGTACAGTGGGCCGAAGATGAAGTGAGTGTGATGAGTTGGTAAGTTGTTGGAATTGTATATTGTAGGGGTCATTAAGAGATGAAATGACTATGGTAGAGAGGGCGACGTGTGTGGACTTGACATCTAATCCACAGTTAAATTGTTTTGATGTTCGTTGTTAATGAGATAGTGTTTTATGTTAGGTATTCGTTAGGGCTTTTGTTTTGTTTATGTTTTTTTTATATTTATTTCTTATTGGTACAGTCTCTTGGTACTGTAGATGCGGGTTGGGTTCCCACGCCGAAAGTTTGAGCTAGTCGAGGCGGCATCGACGTACACCAGAACAAGAAAGAGTCTCGTAACAAGTTCGAGGTCTTTTCTGCTCTGGTGGATGCTCTGTAGAACCAGAACTTGAAGTAAACAAATTTTGTAGTTCACTTCCTGTGTTTTCTTCCCCTTCATCATCGTAATGCAAGTTCTTACTCCACCAACAAATTTCCGCTAATACAGCATCGGTAGACTTTTTTCCTCGATATCTGCAAAATTTGTGTTAAAATGTATTGGGAAAAAAATATATTTATATTAAAAATTACCTCATTTCAAAGGTAATTTTGCAATTTGGTGGTATTGTTCACCTTGTTCATCTGATTCGGTCGCTAGTTGCTGACCGAAGGAATAGTAGATGATGATTAGCCCTTAGCGCCAAATTATCGTAAGCGACATTTTTAAAATTTTTGTTTTATTGCAGAAATTAAAATTTTATGGACCGACTGATGTTTTAGCGTTCTCAGAATATCAAAATTTTTAATAACATCAAAAACATAGGGGATAAGATTTTATCGTATGCCAATGTTTATATTTTACAGTAACCAAATTTTATCGTAAGCGCACACAGTGGTATAGAAAAAAACAGGGAAATAAATCTGTAACTTCTAAATGGTTAGATTGGTTTGATTGAAATTTCACATGCTCAAAGAAGAAGTATTGTCGAGTTTAAGTTTAGATGGTGGACCTCATGGGCCCACCAGGGGCGCGACTAAGGGCACTCAAAGTAAGACACCTCGGGCATATTACATTTTTAAAACGATATTATTTCTTGGTTTGAGTTCTGATTTCAAAAACATTATACATGTAGAATCTTCTCATCGAGTACTACAAAAATCCTAGATATCAATGAGATATTCGCATTTGAAAATTAAATTTTCAACATTTTAACCACCCTACTCCAGTTTTTTGATAACAGCGTATCCAAATATTTCCCGATTTTCTCCAGTTTTCCTTTATTGGACTAACAACACATGTATGTATCAAATGGATAAAGAACTGTTTAAAAATAATGACTAAGGCTATTTTCGCTATTTTTTTGGAAAAAAGAAATTTTTTTCTTTTTAAGTTATCGCAAAAAGTTTCTAAGAGGATTTATAAGGAATTTCTACTTACTGAAAGCTTAGTTTTCATAAAATATTTTAAAGGAAAACCAATTGCAAAATTGTTGTTACCGAGGGGACCAGGTCCTTTCAAAAAACACCTATTTTGTATGTAAAATAAAACTTTAAGGCAAAAATTCTCAAATCGCGTATCCGATATTAAAATATAGTTACCGATTATAGGTGGCTCAATATGTTTCTAATTATTTTGTAAAGGGTCCCGATAACCCCGACCCTGGTATGGATATTATAGCCAAAAAACTAATAATTACCATTTTTCAACACTTTTTTTGGGAATTGCCGATAATAAATTTCAAAATTCGTTTTTATTTTTCCATTTTAAATAGAAAAATCTACATAACTGTAAAATTTCATTAAAAACTATTTATAAAAAAAAATTTAATTTCTATTCGAAAAATTTTTATTTACGCAAAAATTCAATAAAAAAAATTTTTTGTCATATTTTTCTATAAAGTATTCCATGAATTTTTAATTGTAAAAAGTTATAAATATTTTTGAAAAATAGACAAATAGCTTGAACGAAATTATGTTATATCGCATCATAACATTTTTAATTCTATGTATAAATTTCAAAATAATCAAAAAAAATCTTCTCCTGTAAAATTTGTGTTTTGTCGCTTAAGATAATTTGGCGCTAAGGGCTCGATATTAACGCCTATTTTAGAAAAAGCATTCATCATTGCGTTAACAGATCTGTGATAGCTGTCAGACCTATTTTTACCCAACAACCCGCCAATAACCTCTTTGATTGATTGCCAAGCAATCAATTCGTTTTTATTTAAAATATTATCAAATTCCTGATTTTTGACCAGTATCCGAAGTCTGGACCATTCACAACACCTAAAGGAAGAAAAGTTATAAAAAAATATATATTTTAATCAAGAAAAATATACTTATTTTAAATGTTTTACCTTCTTTTAATTTACTTTCAGTGAGTCGGGGGAAAATTTTTGCTAAAGTAGTGTAAACTTCATCCCTCTTAATCACAGTTTTCAGAAAACTGTTTACTAACCGAGTTTTATATGTAAAGGTGGTAATATAACTTTGTCTTGAGGTACCAGGGGATCTTCAATGACGTTGGCATTCGCATTGTCGAGGATCGATCATCAAATGAGGGTGACAACCCTTTGGTCGACCTCGACTGAGTCGCACCGGCCAATAATTCGATAGTCGTCGACTAACAACCAACATAAAATAAGCACGAATTTAAAACATTCAACAAATTAAAATCAACATCTACAAAACATAATCAACAAATAAATTTAATAATTAAAAGTTATTAAAATAAACATACAACAAAAAACATTTATATTAAACAAAAAAAAAATAAAACAAGTTTTTTATACAAACAAAAAACATTTATATAAAACAAAAACATTTATATAAAACAAAACATTTAAAAACAAGAAAAGTGAACTTTACACATCACAAACATCAACGTTTAAACAAAACTACCAAAAAATAAAACATTTAAACCACAAAAATAAATAATTTTGAATTTTTAATTTAAAAACCAACAAAAGAAATCTTTCTTTGTTTTTTCTTACTTAGGTGCATCAACAAATAAGTAAGTACACTCCAATTTCTTTGGATAAATACAATCAATATAAAACTGAATTTTATTTGTTACATTTCGTGTAACAAATTATTATTTATCTATTTTGGTTTCGCCAAATAGATACAACAAATCCAACTTTCGGTTAGGAATTTGTTTATGGTCCTTTTTGAAACCGTCAAAGAATCTGTAATAAAACTTAAATAAATATATTTTAATTTCATTAAAATAATAATCAAATTTTCAATTTGTTCTCTTTAATATTATAATTTGTTCACAACAAAAAAGAAAATACAGTTTTATATTGATTTCATATATTTTATTCCTTAAAATATTCTGAGTTTATTAGTACATTTGGTTGTGGTTTTTTTCTTTTATTTAATAACTTTGTTCTCAATAAAACTCTCTTAATTATTATATATGCTAGTACTTAGCTATATTAAGAAGAACAAAGCATAAAAGAAAATAAGAGAAAACAATAATACAAAGTAGTAATTGTTGTTACAGTTAATTTGTGTACCCTACACTATTAAAGTTGGTAATATTAACACAACGCTCGTTTTGTATTTTGATAAATATTTCTATTTATACATAACATATATTAAATTGTATATTAATAAAAAGGCTCCTTACCATAATTTAGAAAACACCCTACTTTTTTTCAAAGGTGCTATAGGTGCAACATTCGATTTGTAATTAGTAGAAAATTACTTTTATATTATATTTCACATAAATATACGCTAAATTTTAGAAATCGATAGCTTTAGTACATCGTTCGTTTTGTACTGAATATACAAATAGATATCAGCTTATCTGGAAAAAATAATTAATTCGAGGCAATATTTGAAAGCAAATCATTTTTTTTCACAATTAATAAGGAAATTAGTTTGTTTAAACAGGACAAAAGAAAATTTATTTACATATTTTTTTAGAATTCAGATTCTTATCTTGAATATCCACTTCATGGAAAAAATTAATAATAAAGAAAATGGGTTCCCAGATTTGCACTAGATTCGACATCGAATCAGACAATCTTAAATTTTCAAGTATTGGTTGCGATGACTTGACCGAATCTCTTCTGGAGGCAAAACAGCAAACGCTAGAAGAAGATTGGCAATCACTTCGCCGAGCCTATGAAGTCGTTTATTTGGCGGATGAGGGAGTAGTCAATGTAAAGTTCAAAGAAGATGCGAAATCAAAGTTTGAAAAATGTAGGGATAGATATCAGGAAACTAAGGCTGAAATGATGGATTTTATTAAAATTTCTAAGGCATCCGCCGAAAATGCTATAAGAGAAAGTGGACCCTCTCACTCCTCTGCAATTGATCTATCTAGTTACTATCCCATGAACATAACGTATGAAGCGCCAGATATGGGTATCAGCGTCCCACCGTGCGATGCACCCGATTTTCATGGCTCCTATGAAGAATGGCATTCATTTAGAGATATGTTCAGTGCTGTATACATTAGCAAAGTGAGAATGCCGGACGTTCAAAAATTATTGTATTTAAGAAGAAAGGCGAAAGGTGAAGCAAGCTCTATTGTAAATAAATATCCACTAAAGAACGACGGTTTTTCATTGGCATGGAGTGCTTTACGAGCACGGTATGAAAATAAACGCGTTCTAGTTGATATTCAATTGAAAGCTCTATTCAATATTCCACCTGCAAAATCGGAATCAGCCGAAGCCATTAATAAAATACAGACTACAATAAGTGATTGCCTAGCAATGCTGTCTTCTCATGGGGTAAAGGTAGAAAATTGGGATCCAATTCTCATATACCTATGTTCAACAAAATTACCTAGTGAGACACTCTCTCTTTGGGAACAATCTCTAGCTTCTAATTCCATATTGCCGTCATGGTCTCAAGTGGAACAATTCCTCATTCAAAGGCACAGAGTAGTAGAAAGAGTTGTTGGAATTACGAATGATGGAAATCAAATGAATTCTAATAACTCATTGCGACAGAGGAATAATAACAGAACTCTACAAGCGCCTAAATGCAAATTATGCGAAAAAAATCATTATTTAAGATTCTGCACAAAATTCGCAAACTTTTCACAAAAGCAGCGAAACGATTTTGTCTCACAAAATCAAAATCATATCCGCCGCCCACAAGGTTTCAGAATGCACTAGTGTCAATAGATGTAATGAGTGTGGTAACAAACATCACAGCATGCTTCATTTCAAAAAAAATGGGAAAACAAATTCGCAAAATAACTCAAATAATAGAAATTCCACATTGAACGCTTTTCATGCGGATCCTGTAAATATTGTCAATGACCAAATAAGGGAAAATTCAGTTTCATTGGAAGAGTCATGCGACCCCGGATCGTCTAGTCAGGCAATGAGAACAAATACACATTTGTCGGTAAATCAAGATGAAATTTTACTTCCAACAGCTCTTGTTCAAATCCTACATTGTGGTGAGCCATTCACAATCAGAGCTCTGATAGATTCAGGTTCAAAGAGATCTTTCTTGACTAGTAGAATTACTAAGAGATTAAATATGAGGACTGAAAATGCGATTTTGAAATTTGCGATTTGGGGGGTACTGTAGTAGCGAATGCTGATAAAGTAAGCACCATTACTTTATACGACAAACAGCACGACTTTAAACTAAGTGCAAGTGTCATAATTGTTTCCAATTTAACTAATTTAATGCCAAGCTGTACAATATCAATTTCTGATCTTTCCGAGATCAATGATTTAAAACTAGCTGACCCAAACTTCTTGCTTTCTGCACAAATTGACATGCTCTTAGGAAGTGATATAATACCTCATATTGCACTTGATGGTTTAAGGAAAAATATTTTAGGTAATCTCATTGCTCAGAATTCAATTTATGTGTGGTATATTTACGGTCCATTGAAATTACACACTATTTCACTAACAGCCATAGATCATATTCCTAAGGAAAACGAGGCGGAAAATATTAGTTCGATTTTAAAGAAATTCTGGGAATTAGAAGAAATTCCACAAATGAAACCACATTCAGAAGCAGATCACTTCTGTGAAAAATTGTATAACGAAACGACTTATCGTCAACCAGATGGTAGATACATGGTTAAACTTCCATTTAAAAGCGAATTTCCAAAGGCTGTGTTCTTACAGTCATCACGATATATTGCTAAGAAACAATATTTACATATTGAATCAAAGCTAGAAAATAATAAGAGACTTATGGAAGTTTATAGTGATATATTGAATGAATATATTTCTCTTGGTCACATGAGAAAATCAAGTTCTCAAGAAATTTATAATGATGGAAAGTTCTTTTCCTATTACTTACCACATCATGCCGTTTTTAGACCCGAAAGTGCTTCAACAAAGGTTTGTATCGTTTTCAACGGATCACGAAAAACGAAAGGTTCATTTTCTTTGAATGACGTTCTCCACGTCGGACCAACATTACAAGCTGATCTAATGACGATCATTTTAAATTGGCGTTTATATAAGTATGTCTTCAATGGGGACATTGAAAAAATGTATCGCCAAATATTGGTTCATGAATCTGATCGTCCGTATCAAAGGATATTGTTTAGAAGAGATAATTCTAGTCCAATTGAAGATTTTGAATTAACAACAGTAACTTTCGGTATAGGATGTGCTCCCTATTTAGCTATTCGCACTCTTTTGCAATTAGCGTCAGATTCGGAAAAGGATAGCCCTATGTCCTCAAGAATTCTGAGAAAAGAGTCATATGTTGACGACATATTATCAGGGGGCCATTCTTTGTCATCGGCTATGGAAGCTCAAAAACAGCTGATTGGCACTTTAAAATCAGCTGGTTTCCCTCTAAAGAAAATAACAGCAAATCATCCTGATTTATTAGCTCAGATTTCATCTGACAATTTATTAGACACTGAATTTTTGAAATTATACGATTCAAGATCAACAAAAACATTGGGAATTCGTTGGAATGCTATAAGTGATTCCTTCTCTTATAAAGTTCAAGAATTGCCCTTTAATTCCTCAGCAACCAAAAGGCAGATTCTTTCCACGATTGCTAAACTTTTTGACCCCGCAGGATGGCTTACGCCTATTATTATTCAAGCCAAAATTCTTTTACAAGAATTGTGGCAAGATGGGGTTGGCTGGGATGAAAATGTTAAACCGCACTTTCTTGCCAAGTGGAACATTTTTACTGATAGTTTTCCTACTATCGAATCCATTACAATTCCTAGATGGATCAACTACAACCCACAACACAATATCCAGATCCACGGATTCTGTGACGCCTCAGAGCAGACTTATTGCGCTACAGTATATGTTGTGTCTGAAAACTCCGGCGTTAGATACTCACATCTATTAGCTGCGAAAAGCAAAGTGGGCCCCTTGCAACGAATAAGTTTACCTCGTCTTGAGCTAAGTGGAGCAGTACTACTTTCGAAGCTCGTAAGGCAAACACTTTTAAATCTACCTTTCAATAGTCCTACACTTTACTTATGGTCTGATTCAACAATTGTGCTTGCCTGGCTACAAAAACCTCCAGCAGCTTGGAAAACGTATGTAGCAAATAGGACAACTCAAATTATTGAAAATGTTGGTAATGCCATCTGGAATCACGTTCCAACAGATCACAATCCAGCTGATCTTGGCACACGCGGTTGTAAGCCACAAGATCTTGTGGCCAACCCATTGAGGTGGCACGGACCAATGTGGCTCTTGGACTCCCGAGACCACTGGCCCGAATCCAACGCCTTGCCGGAAGTTATTCACGAAAGAAGAAAGATTGATGTTTATTCTTTAATACCGGCTGACCATAATTTATAGATAGATTCTCATCTCTTCCTCGAGCACTAGCAGTCCTAGCTTATGTTCTCAGGTTCATTAATGCAACCAGAAACAAAGATCCAAAGGCTCAGTATCCAAGTTTGACTCTCAGTCATGCTGAACTTAATGCATCAAAAATTATGTTAATAAAATTAACTCAAACGATTTACTACACTAGTGAATATCATCAACTCCTAGAATCAAAATCTATTTCAAGGAAAAGTTCTCTACTTACTTTAAATCCATTTCTGGATTCTACCGGAGTTATGCGAGTTAACGGTAGATTAGCAAATTCATCTTTGACCTATGATGAAAGGTATCCTATAATTATACCAAACTCGTCCAATTTCTGTAAAATATTTCTCGATTTTACTCATAAGACTTTAATGCATGCTGACATTTCTCTTATGATGAATGCATTACGAAGCCAGTTCTACATCCCAGGACTTAAAAGTGCAGTAAATAAATGTGTTCACCATTGTTTAATATGTGTTCGTTATAAGCAGCAAGTTAAGTCCCAGATTATGGCTGCTCTTCCCATAGAAAGATGTTCATTCTCCTTACCTTTTACATATACAGGTGTCGATTTCGCTGGCCCATTTCAAATAAAGTCAGGAAATGTTCTAAATTCTCCATTCCTTAAAGGATATGCATGTGTGTTTGTATGCTTTTCAACAAAAGCCATTCATCTCGAAGCATGCTCTAGTTTATCCTCTGACGCATTTCTTGCAGCGTTCGCCAGGTTCATAGCTAGAAGAGGACTTCCAAAATGCCTTATGTCCGATAATGGTACGAATTTCATCGGTGCAAGTCGATCTTTACGGTCTTTATGATATTTCTTAAAAGATCATTTAAATCTATTACCGAGAAATATGCAATTTTGGGATTCGAGTGGAAGTTCATTCCGCCCAGCGCTCCGCACATGGGAGGTCTTTGGGAGGCCGGAGTAAAGAGTTTCAAGTTACACTTCAGAAAGGTAACCGGAGCTCAAAAGTTCAATTTTGAAGAGTTTTCGACTCTTCTGGCTCAAATTGAGAGTGTACTCAACTCCAGGCCCATTTCCCCAATGTCTGAAGACCCCGAAGATCTGCAAGCCCTAACTCCAATGCACTTTCTAAGAGGAGCTCCATTGTTATTCGCTCCAGAACTACCTGCAGACAACATTTCGACTATTAACAGATGGGAGCGGCTCAAGGATTTCCACCATCGTTTCAGTCAACGATGGAAAATGTGAATGGAAAATGGGAAGAATTGAGGAAGTTCATTTAGGAAAGGATAAGCGCGTCCGCGTTGCTGACATTCGAACAGCATCTGGTATCGTTACTAGACCAGTAGTAAAACTTTGCATGCTTCCGTTATGTGATAAGTCTGTAGATTGACTAGAGTTATGTTTCCTAAATTTTCTGTCAAAATTGTCCATATTTTTGTTTGTGAATCCATTTCTGCTGATTCTTTTCCATTTTATTTATATTTTACAGATGGATCCTCTTCAATCATCCGAATTGTGCCTCGTGTGCTTCCGCTACCACCCCCTTCGTTTTTGCAAACAATTCAAGAGGATGACAACAGCGTCAGCGACGCCAACAACAACAACAGCAGCCTCAGCGTCAGCGACGCCAACAACAACAACAACAGCCTCAGCGTCAACGACGCCAACCACAACTCCAGCGTCAACGACGCCAACCTAGACAGCAGCGCCAACAACAGCAGCATCGTCAACGACGTCTTCAACATCAACATAGGGCCGACGCGACTCCAAATGCCCAAGGACTGGTGCAGCAAATCGTTTCAGCCCTAGATCAATTAACTGGGGCCCTTAACATTGCACCAGTGCAAGGGGGCCGCCATGTCGAGGATCGATCATCAAATGAGGATGACAACCCTTTGATCGACCTCGACTGAGTCGCACCGGCCAATAATTCAGCGGCCGTGTTAAAATGGCCTAAGCTGGCAACGACGAAGAAAACGATAGTCTTCGACTAACAACCAACATAAAATAAGCACGAATTTTAAACATTCAACAAATTAAAATCAACATCTACAAAACATAATCAACAAATAAATTTAATAATTAAAAGTTATTAAAATAAACATACAACAAAAAACATTTATATTAAACAAAAAAAAATAAAACAAGTTTTTTTATACAAGCAAAAAACATTTATATAAAACAAAACATTTAAAAACAAGAAAAGTGAACTTTACACATCACAAACATCAACGTTTAAACAAAACTACCAAAAAATAAAACATTTAAACCACAAAAATAAATAATTTTGAATTTTTAATTTAAAAACCAACAAAAGAAATCTTTCTTTGTTTTTTCTTACTTAGGTGCATCAACAAATAAGTAAGTACACTCCAATTTCTTTGGATAAATACAATCAATATAAAACTGAATTTTATTTGTTACATTTCGTGTAACAAATTATTATTTATCTATTTTGGTTTCGCCAAATAGATACAACAAATCCAACTTTCGGTTAGGAATTTGTTTACGCATGTTTGCTTAATTCCCTACACTTCCATTCATGATTTGCATATTGATCACCCTTATATCTGGAGTCCCAGTCACATAGAAAGCACATGTATTTAATGTATCCAGATTGCAATCCCCGAAGAATTGTTACCACCTTCAAGTCACAGCATATTTTCCATTGATGTTTATTTTAGTCTACTTCTTGAAGAATAGTTTTTAATGAGTCATACGTCTCATTCGTTTCTACACTATAGGCAATTGGTACCGATGGTTTTGAGTTTGTTTGATGGAGCAACACTGCTTTTCCATTTGGCTCATTAGTTTGTCCACATCCTTGCAGTAAGCAGATGTTTGCTCTTTATTTGCAAAAAAAACATTCTTGCAGTGTTGCTTGGGGCCAAGAGATTATTTGAATTTAAAAATCTAGCCAGTTCTTCGGACTTACGTTGTGAAAGTCCAAGCTTTGCAATAATGCAGTCTAGCTTGATTTGTGTAATCAAAATGGGATCATTTGACTAGAACATTCAACTAAAATTACTTTACAGAGGAACAATATTGACATTTTGGTTTGGTGCCGTGGAAAATGTTTTTGATAAAACCTGTATGGGACATTTCATAGTCAAAACTATCTTTAGTTTTTTTTTGATCAGCTCTTGTTTTTAAGATATCGCGATTTTTATTTTTTTGGTTATTCTGTATTTTTTTCTCTTTTTGTTTGATTATTTCATAAATGGAGACAAAATTATTTTTTCTTTGACATCAATTTTGTTTATCTAAATTTCTGGATATATTGGTGATATCGCAAGGATGTTGAAAATTAACTTTTTTCAGTTTCATCCTTATAAGTTTGAACTATGGTAAAATGGTTCAATTTTTTTCACTATATACAATAAAAACATATCAATAAACTAATTATATAAAACTATTGAAAATTCGCTGAAAATACACCAAACTATTTGGCAAATAACTCAAAGTTTTACAATATTTTTCAAATGTTTTTCGTATTAAAAAATTATACAAATGTTCGTAACTTGAATGTTTTCCACCTGCAAGATTATACATAAACTAAAGATTTAATCAAAAATGTTTTTTTTTTCCTAAATATAATTTCTCTTGTTATATTATTTCATTATAACTAGTAAGGTGAGATGTTGTGTTAAAGGTCCTAATATGTTTTCTTACATTTGTGGCGAATATATATTAAAAGATCAGCGAAAATCAATTACATCCTGGATATATAATGTAGAAATAAATCTATATGTTTGTAAAAATTTTTTAATAAATAAAAATAAAAATTTTAAGATATTTTCACCAAAAACGCTGTAAATCACGTAAATACAAAATTCGCAATATTTTAAAAATGTCAAATGAAGTATTTATATAGCTGTAGTTAGATTTTAATGTGTATTAATAAATAAGACTAATGACTACCGAAAAATTTACTTATAAAAAAAATTGTTTTTTAGGATGTAAAATTCCGGGATATTATCTATGTATATATTTCATTAAATTTTTAACTAATTTTTCATTTTAATTAAAAACTATGTTCGCTATAATGCCTTGTATTTTCAGTGCTAAATTTTTAACCATGCACAATTTTATTAAGGATAAAGCTAAAAGAGTCAAATTTCAACTTTCCTGAAAGATCAGACAAATATGCCAAAACATGCATTAGAATTATTATAGTCAAAAGAAGCATATATTTACGTAGACCAGCCTCATGCTAAAAAAATTTCATATTCTTAGCTGCATTACCCAAATTTTTTAAGAAAAACACCAAAAAAAGGGTATTCAATGAAAATATAAAAACCGCGATATTTCGAAAACGCGAGCTGACTGGAAAAAAAATTATAACATAGTAATGAGGGTTCATCAGCTTGTAGTTCAAATCTCGGGCACCAAAATCTCTGTTCGGCAGTGTTATTCATAAAATATATATGAACAATTTTTACTCAAAAAAGCTGAACTTTAAAGGCGAATAACTTTAAAACACGAGCTAACTTTTAAAAACCTTTTGGGGGTTTTGGTATACTAATTATCTACTTTCATTTCCCGTTGGTCTCATTCGGGAAAGATTTTCTTGTTGCACAGTGTTATAGAAAAACATATTTTATGAAAAAGTACCAACAATAAACACAATTTTTATCTCTTAAGGGTTCGAATTTCCAAAAAGTACCAAACTTATATGTTTTATTTTTTGTTAATTAAAGAATACGACTTAAAATTTGTTTCTATGTTTATTGGTTTAAAAGACATAGGGTGCAAAAAAAGTACCAAAATACAGTTTTTACCCGTTTTCTCCCCTAAAAGTTTCGAATTTCCAAAAAGTACGAAACACCTGTCAGATTATTTTTTAAATGGAGTAACATGCTATTTTAAGTTTTTTATATCTTTATTAGTTTTGTAGATATAAGGTTACCGAATTTACCCTTTTTTACCCCCTAAACGTTCGAATTTCCAAAAATCCCTTCTTATCGGATCGTTTTGGGGAGGGAGGAACCCACAGTTAAAATTTCGTGATTCTAGCTTCAGCCGTTTGGGCTGTGCGATGATGAATCAGTCAGTCAGTAACGTTACTCTTGTATATATATAGATGTACAACAACCACAGAATTAAATAGTCACTCAATGTTTTTTTCTACACGTTTATAAATTCTCGCTTAAGCCTGTTCGTCCCGAATAGGCATAGATTCACTTCTCCCATAGGCGGCTAGTCGTTCTAGATGTTCAACCTTAATTTCCGATATCGGCCTTCCACATTTCCGTATTATATAAACCATGTCGTCCAATTACTTAACTACCCTATGTCCTTTGCAGTGATTCGTTAATTTGGATGACAAACCCTTATTACTTGTGAGCTATATCTGGTTTTCATTTGGTCATTTGGTATTTTAATTCGTCTCCGAACGAGTTCATGCATTTCTTTTTCTGCTTTTCAACGAGGGCCTCCATTGTTACATGGCCACTTCTGTAGTGTAGTGGTTGTGTATGTTTGGTATGGTACAACCATACCAAAACAAAACATAAGAAACTGGTGTTGCCAGAGTGGTAGCGGCGCTGGTATGCTCGCGTTTGCCAGGCTTGGAGCTCACCGGATGGGGGTGGTTCTTGCTGCCACACTAGGCATCTACACACACACATAAAAAAAATGCATACCAGCTTAACAAAATAAAATGATAAAGATGAAGATGAAGGGGCACCGAGTAGGTTTTTGTCTGTTTCCCTGCTGAAACATACCTACGACCTATAATGGCTGACAGATGTTGTGCCAGGTAAAACCCTCCCACTCGGGATTGGATAATCCCGCCATGACATCCTAATACTAGGGATGTCCCAAAATTTACCCTGCAAACTTTTATTCGTTTAGACGATCATTTTAAATGAGAAGATTCTTAAAAATTTCAATTAAACATTATAAAATTTCAGTTTATTAATAAAAAGAAATGAAGCTATATAAATCAAAAGAAGTTTTAATAAAATTAATTTAGAATTTAATTTAATTTTACAAAATTTTAATTTAATTAGAATTTCAGTTTTTAGTTTTAGTTTTAAACATTAACTTTTGTTTTAATAAAATTTTTATAAACAACTTTCAGCTTTTTTAGTTTTAGATTTACGGATTTGAGTTTATGTTTGAAAAATTAATAGTTTAACAATTTTCTGTTTCGCTTGAGGATGAACGTGATCTATCAATTTATTTTTTTTGTGGCAACTAACTGGTTTACGGGAGGCAATTCTAGAGCAAGATTTCTTTTGGCGGATAAGGCTTTCCTGTCTGTCCGTATTAGGGTCCGTTCGGGTGAACCAGGTAAGTAATGCAAAATATTGTAAATTAATACACCTTTTAAATAATTTTTGTTTGTTTTTACAGGTTTTTTTTTTTTTTTTTTATAAATATATATATGCCGAATGCCACATAAAATCTTAAAATCACGCGTTACTTTATCTGAGGCCTGAGATCAACCCTGTTCGCGCACGTTTGGAAAAAAAACCCCACAAACGGACTGAAATCGATTCGATGAACGATAGGTAAGTAGTAATACGTATATATATCTATTTATTTTAACCTTTCTTCTTTTTTTTATAGGAAATTATTTAAAAAGAACACTCGTCCGGTTCGTCTTGTCGTCCGGGTGCAAAAACTTATAAAAGGTCGGAAAACCAAAAATCTAATACCAGAGCACCCCAGGCGTGGTGGTGCTGGAAAGCAGCTTCTCCCTCGTTTGATGGAGTCGTGTTGCAGTGGCTTTGCAGGTTTGTTTGATTGGTTTTATTTTTTTTTATATTTAGTTTTAAGTTTAGCTTTAAGTTTAAATTTTTTTTTTCTTTTAATAAAATTTATTTAATTTGTTACAAAAAAAATCAAAAATTTAGTTTTTCTTTCTCTTATGATGAGGCCACAGACTCCACCTTCTTCTCTATTTGGAGCAAAAAGCAAAAAGGAGCGACATTTTCTTTTCTTGGTACCGAGAAACCTCGGTTACCAATATGGCTTCAACAAATTGTTCAGCAATTTCATTTGCCTACATAATATTTTTTCTATAGATACTTTGTTATTGGTTATTTCATCTTCTTCTTTCTTAAACAAAAAATCCCTTTTTAATTATGTTACCACCTGTTTAAGTTTCTTCTTCTATTTAGTAGCTCTACTACAGGGTGCACACGACAAACCCCACCACTCCTGTTATCCATCCCTGATGTTACGAAATTTTATGAGATTTTGGATATTTAATTCATTCCTACAAAAATTATGCTCTGGTAACCCTTATTTTATATTCACCACACTTAAAAAATACAACTCTGTACCTTCTTTACATTTTCTCATATGGCAGCCTTGATTGAACATACTGCATATGATTTAACGAAAAGAGGAGGTGACAAATAACAAAAAACTACGCGTGGGGTAAGAAGAAGCACCCAAACAAAAATTTTTATGAATGAAAATAAGGGTAAGTATTTTTTTTTGTAAATAAACAATAAATTAAATAAAATAATAATTTAGATGGTTTGTAATAATATAATAATTATTTCTTTTATTTCAGGTTCTGGTGGAGATTTATGGGCATCCAAGTGGATTTTAAAGAAGGTAAGTACCAAAAAGTTTCATAAAAAAAAATTCATTAGTGGTGTTACTACTAACACAATTAAATTTTTTTCTTTTCATAGGAATCATGTTGGCGGCCCTGGGCCTATAAAAATTACTTGATGGCCGATTCTGAAAGATGGCGGATCGAAGCAGAATGAAATGGTAAGTAAAAAAAAAAAAAAAATTTGGAAATTATTTTAATTTTAAATAAATTTTCTAATAATTAATTTCTAAATTTCAGAAACTACATATGTATATCAAATTGACGTTCGTATTAGGGTGGTTCCGGATTTTAAGGTAAGTGAATTGAATATTTAGCTTTAAGTGAAATTATGATTTTTTTTTTAAAAATAAAAATGTGCTAAAAAAAAATTGGTTTTGGTTACAGTGAGTGTAAAAAGTGAGTGTTCAAAAAAAAGTTTTAATTTAAAATGTGAAAATTTTTAATAGAAGTGTCTATAGTTTCGCGATATATTTTAGAAATAATAACGCGGATTTAAAATTCTTATTGGAATTTACAGTGTGTGTGAAAAGTGAACAAAAATATAAAAAAAATTAATGAATGGTTTAGAAAAAGTGATTATGAAATTTAACAATGCTAATTAAGTTAAATCAAAAAAAACTGTGTACAGTGAAAAGCAAAAGTGAAGTGACAAAAATTTTAATTTTTAAAATAAATTGCATGAATTAAATTAAAAAGTGATTTAGTGAAAATTAGATTGAAAAACAAAACTAAAAATTTATTTTGAACAATACAGTGAGTGATAAAAGTTTTGTGTAGAAAAAAAAATTTTAAATAATTTGATGAAAATTAAACTATTGGGTGATTTGAAACTATTGAATAATAAAAAAAATTAATAAAAATTTAATTTTATAATTTACAGTGGCGGTTAAAATTTGTGAAACGGATTAGAAGAAAACTGAATAAAATTTACAAATTGAATAAAAAGTGTACTAAGTGACCAAAGATAAATGGAAAAACTAAAAAAAAAAAATTTAATACAATGTGTGACGAAAGTAATTGTTGAAATAAAACAAAATTGAAATGATGAAAGTGATTTTATGAAAATTTAGTTCATCTATGAATACTTTTGTGAACTGTGACCATAACCATTTAGTAACCAAAACTAAAGAAAAATTATTTTAATAAAAAAAACTCAAACTCAAAAAAAATTAACATGAAATTGAATTTGAAATATTAACCAAATCAGTAAATGGAGATAATAAAAGTTAAAGATAAAAAATTAGTTTTTTTAATAATTTTGTTTATTATCCAATTCAATATGTGAACTTTACTAATTCTTCGATAATTTTCCTTTTATTTTCAGATTTTTAAAATTCAAGCTGACCTGGGACAAGTCCTTGGAAAATCGATTCCATTTAAGTAAGTATAAAGAAAATTCTTATATCTTACTAGAAATTATTATTATATTTTGTTTTTCACGATTTAATCGTGGGAAATTAGGTAGAAATGCAAGGACTAAATTCACCAAAGCTCTAAGGATAATGCCTAGAGTCTTTGGCGAGAAGTACCCCTTGCAAGTTATCCTTTAAAATAATATAGTAATTATAAAAAAAATAAATTAAATGATAAATATCAAAAAAAAAAAATAGAAAATTTAGTTTACTAAAAGAATTATCAAAATTCAATTTTGTTTTCTTTTTGGTAAATTTCAGGATATCCTTTTAGCTCACTAGATTTTAAATATTAAACTTAATTTACCAAATTTACTAATGAAAATTTTCTCCACAGGTTAGAAATTCATTTGGTACCCGGGTCGAAAGATGAAAAATGTAATCTTCAAGAAAAGTAAGTAAAAGTAAAGTTATCTATATCAATTGATTAGACATATGAAATAAAAAAAAGTATCATAAAATTTATTTATTTGACACAATACTAATTGTTTTGTTTTTATTTATACAGGTTGTATATTAATTCATCATTCCTGCATAACAACAAGCAATGAGCCGAGATGGAGAATGTTCCAGTCGACAAAAAAAAATTGGTGAGTTTGAAAATTCAAATTTCTATTATTAACATCTAATTTTAAGTTATTCTGTTTAGTCTACCAATAGATTTAGTATTTAAATTAGATTTAAAAGCAAACTAGATATATTGCCTTATTTCGTGATCGTTATGATCATAATGTTTTCCATTAGAAACTAAACTATTTTGCCAGGAATAGTTTGTGTTGTGAGAAGTAATTCACGTGTTTCTACCAGAAACGCTTGTTGGATACTCGTCGCAGCTTTGCTCCCAGACAACTAAAATTGCCAAATTTTAGTCAGCGCTTAGATGACTAATAATTCCTAACCCTGAGTGCATGGTTCCAAAGGGTGCTATGACGGAATTGCATCTATGACTAGCTTCTGACGATCACAACGTGGTCATAAACGAAAATTAATAGACTTAGTCTAGTTGAGCACTCGGCGAACTACTCGTTAACGGGCAAAATATCACAACTGTTTATTGTTCCACCACACAAATGAACTTTCCAGGTCGTAGGTTTCCACTAAAAGAAAACTGTTAGATAGAATCAAGGCAAAAATATCAGTAACAAAATGTTTTGTATAGAAAAGTATCTACTAACTCATTTATACAAAATAAAGAAAATAACATAGGCTTTATCATTTTGGTTAGAGCTAGGAGTAGGTATAATCGTTGGGACTAGAACCACCAAAGATGTTGAAACTATTGCTTCAAATCTTTGGCGTGAAAAACCCCCAACGATTTCCCTTGAAGGTCTTCAACCTCATATAGGCTATTACCAATAGGTCTGACAATTCGGCATTTTAAAAATTTCTTGGCTAGTTTAGCAATAAAATTATTTTTGATTTTGCTTTGCTGAAAGTTGCGGCGGTAAACCTCTTGACCTGGTACAAACTTGACTTGACGGCAACGAGTATTGTATGTCTTCTCGTTTTTTAAATATGCTTTATGCAAATTCTCACGAATTTTCTGCCGTATTAAATCCATTTTAACGGGTTTCGGCAAGACAATAGATTCAGGATCATGCAGAATTTGTAGCTTCTTTGCAAGATGGTATACACTTCCATGCGAAATCATGTTCATGCCAAAAAGTGCGAAGTATGGTGTAACTCCAATCGACGTTTGTACTGACGACCTTAACGAAAATTCTATTTCTGACAGGTATTTGTCCCACTCAGTATGATCTTGTAGATATGAACGAATTGCGGATAGAATTAACTGGTTTACGCGCTCTGAGGCGTTTGCCTGTGGTGAGTGGGTAGCGGTTTTAACATGCTTAACGCCAAAGTTATCGACCATGTCTTGGAACTCTTTACTAACGAACTGTTTCCGTTGTCTGACACAATTACTTCCGGGGTACCAAATTTGTGGAATACTTCGGATATTAGGAATCTTATTACATTTTTAGCATTTGCCTTAGCCATAGCTTTTAATAGCACAAACTTCGTAAGGTGGTCCAGAACGATGAATATGAATGAATTCCCGTTTTTGGACCGCGGATACGGACCTAGAAAATCAATGAAGATTTTCTGGAACGGGCGCTCCATTTGAGATTCCGCTCCCATGGGTGGTCGTAAAGTTGAATTGGCGGGTTTTGTCTCTCGACAGATTTGGCAATTGGCAACAAACGTCCGAACCTGTATATTTTGGTTTGGCCAGTAGAAGTATTCTTTGACCCTTCGGAGCGTTTTTCCGAAACCTCCATGTGCTGCTTGAGGTGGATTATGGCACTTGGCAATTATGTCTTGGGTTAATTCGAACGGAATCCAAAGTTTCCAAGCGAAGTCCTCGTTTATCGGGACACCACGTAAGGCAAAACTCGTTTGTAGACCAAATCGTCTACTACCTTCAAATCTGGTAAACGTTCTGTATTTTCCTGGATTTTGGCGATTAATTCCAGGTAACTTTGTTCTTTAAAATATTTTGACTGCAAATCTATTATATTATTTACTTCCGCAGATATTTCCTCCATATCATATCTCGATAAGGTGTCGGGTACTATGTTTTTGGATCCGGGCCGATGTTCAATAGAAAACGAAAAGGCTTGGAGGTGTAAACTCCACCGAGCTAGTCTGCCACTGAGGTCTTTGTGGGACATCAGCCATTTGAGGCTACTGTGGTCAGTGATGACAGTAAACGGCAACAGTTCAATGTAAGGCCGGAATTTCTTAATGGCCATTACTACGGCCAAGCACTCTCTCTTGGTGACCGAATAGTTCTTCTGGGCACTGGTCAATTTGTGAGAGAAGAAAGCTACTGGATGTTCGCCGTCATTTTCGTCCTTATGGAACAGAACTGCTCCCAAACCTATGTCCGATGCGTCGCATTGGACATAAAAGTGTCTGTTGAAATCAGGATGCATAAGCACTGGTGATGTTGTGAGGGCGGACTTCAGCTTATCGAAGGCTTCCTTAGCTTCGTCCGGAAAGTCGAAACCTTTTCCTTTCTTAAGGGTGTTAAAAATAGGTGTTGATATGGTAGCGTAGTCGGGGATGAAGCGCCTATACCAACCCGTAGCTCCCATGAAGCTTCGGACCTGCTTGGCGGTTTTTGGGTAGGTATATTTTAAAATCGTATCTATCTTATTTGGGTCAGGTTTTAACTTCCCTCCTCCTACTATATAACCTAGGTACTTCAACTCTTCGAAGCAAAATTTCGACTTCCCTAGGTTGATGGTCAGACCCGCCGAATCCAGACAATGCGCTACCCGATCCAGCAACTCCAGGTGAGTCTCAAAGTCTGGAGATACGATCAAAAGATCATCTAGATAGACGAAAACTCTATCACGAAGTGCTGAAGGGATCACTTTGTCCATTAGACGACATAACATTTGGGCTGCGTTACACAACCCAAAAGGCATGACCGTAAAATGGTACAGTGGTCGCCCCGGCACCGTGAATGCAGTCTTCTCCCTACTAGATGCATCTAATGGTATCTGCCAGAATGCGTCTTTGAGATCCACGCTGGATATGAAGAACGTATCCCCTAACCGACTGAGCAGACCTTCGATGTGCGGCAGCGGATAGGCGTCCTTGACCGTGAGGGCATTTAGCTTACGAGCGTCTAGACACAACCGGTTCTTCTCGCCCCTACGGACGAGAGTAACCGGATGGCTCCAAGGACTCTCGCTCTACTCTATGACCCCAGGATCAAGCATCCTATCCAGCTCTGCATACATTAACTTCTGCACAGCCGCACAGTGCTTTGTTTTCATATAGGCAATGGACAAAAATAGAAGGAGTTATTGCAGACAAATAAAAATTTGTGGAACATTACCCTTTGATAAGGTTAAGAAAAAATATAATTTTTGAAAAAATCCGTGAAAGGACACGGGTACCTCCCATATATCCTGAACATATAATTTTGAATAAAATTCATAGTTATACTCCTAACATTTTAAAATTTGGTTATAGTCATTTTAATAAAGTTATTGTTGTTTGTGAAAATTTTTATTACAATCGCAGCAAGGATTCGGGTGGCTGCCATACATCCTTTTCCTTAAAAAACTTATAAACCTGTATAAAATTATTAATTTTCAGAAACTATTGTTCTCTTATAATATTAGATGCAAAGTTATGAAAATTTTATCGGAAGGATACTCATAATTCCAAGACATCAAGATTTCAATATCCTGTATAACATATAATTTTTTTTTTAAAAATTCGTAAAAATCGTTTCTTATTTTGGAACCAATTTGGTTATAATCATTTTAATAAAGTTATTGTTGTTTGTGAAAATATTTATGACAATCGCAGCAAGGATTCGGGTGGCTGCCATACATCCTTTTCCTTAAAAAACCTATGAACCTGAATAAAATTATTCATTTTCAGAAATTATTGTTCTCTTATAATAGTAGATTAATTTAGTTATTAACATTTCAATTCTAGCAAGGATTTACATAACTGCCATATATCCTTTTTTTAAAAAAATATTGAAATATTTTATTTATTTTCTAAATTCGGAAGGACGGATGGACGGACATTTTCAAATATTGATAGCCTTATGGTTCAGCTGTTATTAGAAACTGGATGTTGGACTATACTTTAAGTGTTCCTAATATCAGCAGAAGCTCATGTTAATATCTAAATCTAAGGATATGTAGGTTATATTAAATTATTGAGTTACTTACATTTACGGTAAAAATGTATTATTTATGGGTGCCATCAAAACAAATTTTTTTTAAAGTTCTAGTCAAAACGGACAAATAATGATTTCACATTATAATAAATAAGAGATAGGCATTAGATAAAATTAAAGAAAAATTAAAATTTATTAACACGTTTTTTTTCAAAATTAAATCAAACTTTAGAATTTTTTTTGATTTCAGCAAAAAAACATACAACATCAAGAACCAAATAAAGACCTATTAATACACTTTATGCCATTAAACTACTTTTGTTAAATAACGCAATATTTCTTAGTTATTTAAAAGAAAAAACGGTATTATTTTATAAAAAACCAAAAATCTGGAGCTATTTCCCCAAACCATCAAATTGAAAATTTACGAAATGGTAATTTATACATTTAAACAAAAACAAAATTTTAATAGTTTTCATACGAAAGGACAACTAATGATTACATTTTCTTATAGACAATGCTTATGGCTATTCTATAGTAAAACATAATCAAAATAGATTAACACGTATTTTACTAATATTCCAACAAAGTTTTAGAATTTCAGGTTTACAATAAAAAAATGTTAATTATTAAAAATTGCGCAGATTAAACTGTTAAACATTTTTTGATAAAAACAGTAATTTTCCAAAATTCCACATTCACATTCTTTCATTTGCAGCCAATCGCGAGTTTATATCTTTTAAAACGAACTTTTAACAATGATTTTAGTTAACCTTAAAAAAAATATATTTTTCTCCATAAAATTTATGTTGAAAATGTACTAACTTTAGCGACCTCTAGTGACGACAAAAAAAGATATTTATAAAAAAGTCTTTTTTACACGAATGAGTTATTTGGTTGTCTATTGAAAAATATAAATTTCATTAACATCAAAGACATGATCTTGTTTTTGATTTTTGTCCATTGAACAAAGCACTGTGAGCCGGTGAGACGGGTTAATGCCTGTCCTTCACTGGGATCGCGTCGCGGGTATCGACTGTATGGGTTTCGAGGGAAGTCTGACCGAGTCCTTTCTTTGAGAAACACGGGCATTTCGCTACCACCACATCTAATGCCGCCTTTTGCCCTGGAGTAAGACTATGGGTCTTAATCATATCCTTCGTCTCTTCAGACTCCGGACACAAATTAACTCCGTTGGTAGTAATGCTGCACAGACTAGGGAACAAACCAAAACTTTTCATAAAATCTACTCCTAAAAATAGAGGTCTATTTAGAGTAGGTACTAGATATAGAATCACTTCATTCCAACAATTATTAAAATTACCTCTGGTTTTTACTCGACCAACAATTTTATGTGGACTGCCGTCTTTACATAGGAAAAAAATTAAGAACTTAAAGACCCGATTTCTCCACCAACTCCATGCAACCCTTACCTAGACATGAAACCGTGGATCCGCTGTCTAATAGGCAATCAACCTCACTACCATTTATATTAATCTTTAAATAAAGTCTAGCATCCTTCCCCTCATACAAACTCGTAGACAATATTTCCTTCTTGACCTTTCTCCTAACCTTATACCTAAGTCTAGCTTTTCTTATTCTATTCGATACCTGACCAAAAATCCTAGATCTTGCTTCAGCGTATTCCCGAATTCTTTGATGAAGCGGTTTAATTATATGAACTTTGGGTTGTTCATCGGCAGGCATTATGCGTACAGTATTAACTAGAATTTTAGTTGGTCTAATTGTTCGATACCAGGGTCAATCGGGATTAAGCTAGGGTTGAACGAGTCTCCCCCGTTTGGGACTCGCTCCCCTTCAGGTTTCCCTGACATTTATGGCACTTAGGCGTGACTACATCATCTCTACCACATCTAAAGCAAAATATGCGTCTATTAGGCGAAGGGCAATCCACGAAACTATGGCCTGGCTGCTTGCAATACCAGCAAGTATACCGGCTGTTAGTGGCTAAGGCGTCGATTTCGAGGGTAGATACAGGCACTTCATCTCCCAATTGGAATTCATGGACTCGACCTGGAACGGGTTGTCTAGACTGGAAAGTCTGCCTCTGACTGTTGATTAAATTTTCGGCTCTTTTCGCCTGTTGACAGAACTCATTGAGACTGGAAGTGGTCACTGAAAATAGTAAATGTGACAATGATGGCTTTAGATTACTTTTCATAATCTCCACTAGGTCTCGTTCAGTATAGGGAGTTCGCTGCTGATTTCTTAGCTTCATTACCCCATTATAAAAGCTCTCAAAACTCTCCTGAGGCAACTGGCGTCTGTCCATAATTTGCTTCTGCAGCTGGAATTCGCTTTCATAACGCTTAAACTGGGTCAGAAAAGCTTCGTAAAAGCTCATTGAAGGGACAGCTGTAATCCTGCCTCAAGACATCCACTCGGAAAATGAAATCCTCCGCACTCATGGACTTCGTCGACCCATCAAATTTTATGCCCCATTTGGACAAATCTACCTTCCGCTGGGTGGAAAATGGGTGCTCGTTTGGCAAACTAGGAGCTTGTGAAGACTGGGTTGGTGGAAAGACTGGATTATAGTTTAGGTTAGGAGGTGGATACTGCGGCAACTGGTTAGCTGCTTGACCTGGTACCGGCTGAGAGGAATATGGAAACTGGTTAATATTAACAGGTATGTTCATCTGAGATTGTGGTTGTATATTATGTAATACATTATTATGTTGTCCGACAGGTGTTTGTGGTGCCGCTGGCTGTGGAGGTGATGCTTGCGAAACAGCACGTGATATGGCTTGAGAAAGCTCCTGCCGTATAGCTTGAATTTGTCTCTGCATCTCCTCCAGTATAAAATTACACATGTCAGGTGTAGCTGCAACATTATTAGCGGGCTGAGGAGCTGTAGGAGGCACACTAGCACGAAATTCTTGCTGCACATTTCTGGCGGTGATACTGCTGTACTCAGGAGAGGTTATGGTGCTGTTTGAGATGACCGATTCATTATGGAAACCAGAACGCTCATGGGCCATTGACATAAATTGTTGGACTGCTGGCGTAACGGACGACGTAGTAATGGTTGTTGTAGCACTGATACTGGCGATAGTATACATCGGGTGCGAAGTGGAAACTACAGTTAGTACAGTGGTTCTATTAACGTCCTCCATATTCGGAATGATTCTATTGTCAGTTTGGGAACGATTTCTAGATGAGCGAGTTAATACCATTCCTAATAGATAGAAAACTAGTACGAGTAATGACCAGCTAATCCGCACTCAACCAAAATAACGAAATATCCAATTGGTTATTTGTAATATAGACCGCTAGTAAAAAAAATAAATATTTATCTCTATGATAAATATTGGGCAAAATTTTTAAAAGAAATTCCTCCTCTTTTCCAAAGAAAAACTAAAAAAATCAATTCTAAAGAAAGGACGTAAAAACTCAAAAACTAAATTCAAAACGTTCGTAAAGATAAAGCTGAAACGTTCAACAAAGAAACTTAAAATCTCAATCCAAAAGAACCAAAGATAAATCTTGAAATCTCTCCAAAAACAAATTAAACCAAAATCTTAACATCGGCGGTGTATTTCAGGAAAGTAAAGTTTGCAGGTAATGTAAAAAATGTATTATTGTTCGTAGGTATGTTTCTAACTTTTTCTTTTCTATTCTGGTTTCAGGAGTTGCAGACATCTAATGAAAATAAAATGGATAACAAGTTTAGTAGGTGTTTTCCCACAGCACAACTTTCAAGGTGCAACTAAAAGGTTGGTTTGATAACCTAAAACTTCTAGGACTACCGTAGACATCCTACTGTGGACAAAACGAAAGTTTTCAAAACAAATACTATATGGACTATTGTTAAAAAGGGGCTGGCCTTAGCAATTCTTTCTTCACAACTTGAGCATTCTCAGATTTGCTATGGAAAGCTATTCTGAGAGCCTCAAATTGTTTGGAAAGGATAGGCTGAATAATCTATACTTCTGCATGAGCATATCGTTCACACCACACGTCGCAACGCGAAATAGACTAAGGTTGTCCTGTTGTCCGGGACTTACGTTAGAGTGTACAATATTGACCATGCACAATTATAGATTCCCATCTATTGAAATGGAGAAAAGTAAAAACTAAATTTACTATTTCGTCCGACAACGTCGCAACAATTAGGGACTCTAGTTATGACCTACCGGACTTACGTAGTCATGACTAAATAGGATTAGAAAACTAACAAAAGATCAGGCTATGGACCTACTCGTGCCCCACGTTGGGCGCCATTTATGTAGTGTAGTGGTTGTGTATGTTTGGTATGGTACAACCATACCATAAAAAAATGCATACCAGCAGGGTTTCGATATTCAGCTATAGCAACATATTTCTTATATTTGGCTATGCAATAAATATGAAATTATATCATTTCATCACAATCAACTACTATAAATATTCATACTGTTCGTTCGTATTAATATTAAAATTGCCATGCTTGTCTGCAATTTTTAGTAGCAAACACAATACATTGCACATCCACCAAAATATATGCTCGTGCTTTAGTAGCAAACACACTTTTTTACAAAACTAATATAGCACGCCATTCGTTTTATTTTGTTGTGCTGGCAAATTTCTCTAGCAACAATTCACATTTCTTTGGTTGTGCTATAGCACAATTGACATTTCTGCAATTGATGCTAACAGTTGCTGTTATTGCTAAGTGTGTTATACACTTATCAGTAAATGCTCACAATGTATGTAATTATTGGCATATAAATATTATAATGTATTTTATTATTTTCAATAATAATTTATTATATAGTCATTGCGAATTAATTTATATGCAGAATAAAAGAAAAAATTTATTTAATTTTATTATTAACGTTCGTTTTACAATGATAAACAAGTTGGTAATCTTAAAGAATATTATGAGTATCACATTTTATTTAGATAAAAGTAAATACAGGCAAATTCCGGTATAACGAATCTCACTTTAACGAAAATCCGATTTAACGCACGGTCAAATTCTTTACATTGACTACCTTATATAACGAACGTTTCAAAAATTGTATGCTCGATATAACGAATGGTGAGAAAAAACAAAATCAAACAAACGACCAAATTTTTAACATTGACAACCTTATATAGCGAACATTTTGAAAATTGTACGCTCAATATAACGAACAGAAAGTATAAAAAACTAAAGTAGTAAAGAATGTAAAAATAAGAAAATAAGTCGTTACAGTACCGTTTTCAATGGTTACATTCTTTAATAATGGGTGCTGTCATTTTTTCTATATATCGAATGAAAGATTTCATTCGCATTCTAAGAAAACTGATTCGTTCATATTGTGAAACAGGCTATAATTGTGCAAGTGTTGGCGTGAATTAAATATGGGAAACCGTAGAAGAATTTCATCGAAAGAAAAAGTAAAAAATTTAGATGAATGAATAAAATATGGAATAACAAAATTCTCAACATGTATTTTGAAGAAAATAAAAACAAACATTTTTATCTTCACACAAATAAAGTGGAATCTGGAATCTTCAAAATCAGTTTTTTTTTAAATGAATCATTTTCAGAATCGAAATCCCTTACAATGATGGCTTTAATTGTGGATAATGCACCAAGCCACACTCCTGAAGAAGAATTAGTAAACACTACTTAAGATATACAAATTTGGACGATATTCATGCTTCCAATGTCACACCGCTATTCCAACCTATGGAAGTTAAAAAATAAAAAGTCTCGATATAACGAATTTTTCAATTTAACGAATGGGCTTGACAACATATCGTTCGTTATACCGGGATTTGCCTGTACATATCTTTCGATTTTCCCCATATTCGGTATAAACAGACGGATTTGAACATGTCAAGTTTTATTTTTTTAATTTCTTAAACTTTTAATTATTTGCGATTTTAATTTTTGAAAAAATGTTTGTGTATCTTTAAATATTTGTATCTACGAAGCTGATGTCTAATTTAATTGATATTTATTTCGAAGTTAATTATGTTTTTTATACTACATAGTAAAACAATATATGTTTTCAATATGGCAATTTTTAGATGCACTTTTGAAAACGGGTTATTCATAAAATATAATTTTTGTTTATATTGTAGCATCATACAATTTTGAAGTTATTTTAAAAAATCTAAATCCAAAAACTGTTGAGATTAATTGCATGTAATGTTTGTGACAGGTTTTATAATTTAGTATGGTAACTTTGTTTGAGAAATGTAGTTATAATTGATATAACTGTATTTTTTTTCGGTGACTGTTTTCCATTACTACACAGAGGGGCAGAATCAACATTTTTTGGAAATAAATCTGGCATTTCTAAACGGCTGGGCGTAGCCAATGACCATTCATGTTTAATGTTTTAAAATGAGCCCTTCAAATGTCCCAGGGGCGGCGCTATGGGGGCTCAAACTAGGGTACCATCGACGTGTAAAATTTTTAAACACGTGCCATTTATATTTCCATCTGATTTTTGGAAAGCGCTTGGCTAGGTTTTGAAAAACGTGTGCTATTTATCTCTTATAATTTTCGAGTTATAGGCATTTCAAAATTTAAATTTTGTCATACCTTGGTCCGTTTTTTAAAATTTATAGGTCATTTTTTGTTACTTAGACAACTAAATCGCCAATAATGTACAAAAAATGTTAGAGCAATATCAATTATGGATCGAAAAATAAACGATTTTCAATTTAAAAAATAGTAGATTTTTGCTGTTTTTTTTTCGGCGAAAATGTGACTTAACTCTTTCTTTGTTAAAAAAAAACTATCTTTAAGAACATATAACAATTTTAAGCTTTTCTCTAAAGTATTTTTACGGAGAACATTTTGGTATAAAAAACATGTCCTATTTTCCAAATATGCCTAAAATCTAAAATCCCAAAGCTCGGATCAGAAAACGGAAAGGATCTTTAGAAACTTCGATGTGTTGCTTATTTAACCATAAAACTTTTTCCAAGCCCCGAAGGAAATATGGTCCCTTTTGGCAAAATTGTAAAAAATACCATTTTTGGGATTTTCGCTCCAATTTTTAGGAATAGCGGGATTCCCTTTGACCGTCCTTCAAAAATTTGGATTTTTAAAGCGGATGCCATTTCGTCCATTTGAGTTAGATGCAAATTACTAAAGGAAGTTTTACCTATTTTTTGGAAAAAAGACATTTTGCATAAAAAAACGAAAAAACGATTTGAGAGACCACTTCCCGTTCATTAATATTTAAGTGTTATACACCAAATTTCTTGGGTTTTAGAGTAGATTAAGAAAATCGAAAGCTTCGTCCTTGGGCCGAAAAAATTATATGTACCAAATTTTATCGAAATATCTTCAAAATTGCGATCTGTACTTTGTGCACAATGTTTACATGAACAGCCAGTCAGACGGACGGACGGACGGACATCGTTTAATCGACTCAGAAAGTGATTCTTTAATGATTAAAAATATTACATTTTTAATTTCAAATATTATAATAGACCAAAAGAGTAACTCATTTCAATAATTATACCAATGAACATCTCACATTTTAATATAATTATTAATAAAATATAAATAATATAAAATATTTTTATTATAATGAAATACATACGTATGTATTACATACTTGACAATAAAATTACTGGCAGCATCCAAATAGCATAAAACAAGAAATATTAATTTAACTATAGCAGAGAAAGAAAAGAAATGTAAATTGCTGCCAGAGAAAATTGCAAGCACAACGAAAAAAAAAAACGAATGCTGACACGCAATATTAGTTCGGCAAAAAAGTGTGTGTGCTGCTAAAGCACGAACATATAATTTGGTTGTTGTACTACAATAACGAGCTGGCAACTGGTTGTATTTGCTAAATTTAAATGGTAACTATATTTTTAGTATGCAGAGTGATAAAAATTGATATTTACTGCAATTGACGGCTAATATAGTAGCAATTGTAAACCCTGCATACCAGCTTAACAAAATAAAATGATAAATATGAAGGGGCACCGAGTAGGTTTTTGTCTGTCTCCCTGCTGAAACATACCTACGACCTATAATGGCTGGCAGATGTTGTGCCAGGTAAAACCCTCCCACTCGGGATTGGATAATCCCGCCATGACATCCTAATACTAGGGATGTCCCAAAATTTACCCTGCAAACTTTTCCTTTCCTTACTTACCGCCGCTTATTTCGTTTAGCCGATCATTTTAAATGAGAAGATTGTTAAAAATTTCAATTAAACATTATAAAATTTCAGTTTATTAATAAAAAGAAATGAAGCTATATAAATCAAAAGAAGTTTTAATAAAATTAATTTAGAATTTAATTTAATTTTACAAAATTTTAATTTAATTAGAATTTCAGTTTTTAGTTTTAAACATTAACTTTTGTTTTAATAAAATTTTTATAAACAACTTTCAGCTTTTTTAGTTTTAGATTTACGGATTTGAGTTTATGTTTGAAAAATTAATAGTTTAACAATTTTCTGTTTCGCTTGAGGATGAACGGGATCTATCAATTTATTTTTTTTTGTGGCAACTAACTGGTTTACGGGAGGCAATTCTAGAGCTGGAAGATTTCTTTTGGCGGATAAGGCTTTCCTGTCCGTCCGTATTAGGGTCCGTTCGGGTGAACCAGGTAAGTAATGCAAAATATTGTAAATTAATACACCTTTTAAATAATTTTTGTTTGTTTTTACAGGTTTTTTTTTTTATCTTAAAATCACGCGTTACTTTATCTGAGGCCTGAGCTCAACCCTGTTCGCGCACGTTTGAAAAAAAAAACCCCACAAACGGACTGAAATCGATTCGATGAACGATAGGTAAGCCTAGTAATACGTATATATATATCTATTTATTTTAACCTTTCTTCTTTTTTTTTTTATAGGAAATTATTTAAAAAGAACACTCGTCCGGTTCGTCTTGTCGTCCGGGTGCAAAAACTTATAAAAGGTCGGAAAACCAAAAATCTGATACCAGAGCACCCCAGGCGTGGTGGTGCTGGAAAGCAGCTTCTCCCTCGTTGGATGGAGTCGTGTTGCAGTGGCTTTGCAGGTTCGTTTGATTGGTTTTATTTTTTTTTTATATTTAGTTTTAAGTTTAGCTTTAAGTTTAAATTTCTTTTTTTTTTCTTTTAATAAAATTTATTTAATTTGTTACAAAAAAAATCAAAAATTTAGTTTTACTTTCTCTTATGATTAGGCCACAGACTCCACCTTCTTCTCTATTTGGAGCAAAAAGCAAAAAGGAGCGACATTTTCTTTTCTTGGTACCGAGAAACCTCTGTTACCAATATGGCTTCACAGCTTCAACAAATTATTCAGCAATTTCATTTGCCTACATAATATTTTTTCTATAGATACTTTGTTATTGGTTATTTCATCTTCTTCTTTCTTAAACAAAAATCCCTTTTTAATTATGTTACCACCTGTTTAAGTTTCTTCTTCTATTTAGTAGCTCTACTACAGGGTGTCGTGTGCACCCTGTAGTAGAAAACTGTAGTGAAAATAAAACTCCACCTAATTCTAAAGAAAAAAAATTACTCATTGATTTAAACAATAAATATGAGTATGTAATTTACTATAAAAATTTGCAACAATGTTTAAAATATGGTCTGAAATTAAGTAAAACTCATCGTATATTAAAATTTAAACAATCTGATTGGCTTAAAAAGTATATATCATTAAATAATTTGCATAGAACAAATGCAAAAAACACTTTTGAAAAAAATTTCTTCAAATTATTATTAAAATTTCTTCAAATTCAAACGTAGATAAACGTAAAACCATCAAAATAGTTAGAAAATGGGAAAGTGTTGGTAAAAGACTTGGAGCTCGAGCTCTTATTGCATTTCACTCATATAGCATATTTGAAAAAATATGCTTGCAATCGAATTAAATAAAAGTTTTTCATTATATGATAAACCTATTTATCTAGGATTTACAATTCTTGAACTAAAAAAATTGAAGATGTATGATTTCCATTATGATTATATTGTGCCTAAATATAAATCTAAAGCACAATTTAATTATATGTATATAGATTCATTCATTTATTCAATAGAAAAAGATGATTTCTATAAGGAGATAGTCAATGATATCGATGCTAGATTCGATACATCTGAATACGAATTGATTGACGAATTGAATTTGGTATCCCACAAAAGAATAAACAAGTATTAGGTATGATGAAGGATGAAAATAATGGTATAATTATGAGAGAATTTGTGGGTTTAAGAGCAAAAATGTTTTCGTTTAAAATGGAAGATTTAAAAGAAACCAAAAAGCTAAGATTGTTTATTTAATAAACAAATGTATTATGGATATATATATGTTTTTAAATCAAAATTACACGAATTATATACCTCTCATAGTATTAAGATATCTTTAAGTTATTTAGATAATAAGAGATATATATGTAGCAATAATGTTAATACTCTAGCTTGGGGTTATTATAAAGAAAAAAGTATAAAAAATAATGATAAAGTTAATTGTTTAATGGAAATAGATGAAATGGATTTTAACAAATAGATATTATAGATATAAGTTATGATAACACAAATTTTTTATAAAAATATTTGTATTTTTTTTTATTATAAGATAACACTAATTTATAATTTGTTGTAATTTATTATAAGTAAAATTTGTATGTTAAAGATTTATATGTATTGTAACATAGACTTAGTCCCTTTACTATGTCCACATTATGGTTGCCAGATTCAGATTTGCAAAAAGCAAATAAAAAAAACTGGACATTAAAAAAATTACAGAGAAAATGTTGATTTTGTGTAAATACTTTTTATTAAAATATAATTTTATCCATCGTAATCAACATACACACAGCCTCAAAAGTGAGTAAACACCCCCGACTTAAATCTTTTTTTTCACAACCGAATCTATTATTCAACTCATTAAACATTAAAATTTGAATCGATGAATAAATTTTAGGATTTTCATTATCTTAAAACAAAATCAAATATTTTTAGGTGTATACTCACTTTCGAGGCTCACTGTATATATGTATTACACGGTGCTACAGTGAGAAAAAAAACTTGGAAAACGACAAAGCGTGGTTTATAGGTCTTGTTGAGTACATTACAAATCGTGTCAAAAAATTTCAGAACACTCCCAAATTCAGAAGTTATTCTAAAAAACCGTTTTAAGTGATGTTCGTCAACTTATCGACCAGTAACTCAGTCAGTTTTTGTCCGATTTTAATTTTTTTAACTGGTTTAAAATTGATTATGCTTTAAAATGCATTTTTTGATATATTTGTAATTCTATAAAAAAAAAAAATATTTTGTAAAACTAGATCCAACTTTTTTATTTTAAGTAGCTTTTCATTGCTTATTTTACTATGAAAATAGTAAAATTTAGTTCTTAACAAAATATGGTTTTATTCAACTTTTCACTAATACTTTTTTAATAGAATATTTGTAGAGTTTTTAATTTAATTTTTAATTTTTTCGAACTTTTCCGAAAATGTTTTTAAATTTTTGCAAATTTAAACCGATTTTAACGAGTAATGTCTCGTTTTTTTCTATATACAATTTTCATTAAAACATTGTACAAAAAAATAGGATTTCATAGAAAATACATTTTATGTATACATTTGATGAAAGCTTAATTCTTTGCTTTTCTATAACTGTTTGAAAATGTTTTAATTGTAATTTTTATATATAGCTAGTAGCTTTTATTAACCATATAAGGCCCTTAGGGGCTCGGTTATGTAAATGAAGAATTAATAAAAAAAAGTACTACAGTTTTTTCAAAATAACTCAACATTTTTAAGGTGTTTCAAAATCTTTGAAAACGGGGGTCTACAATCCCCACTTGTTCGCTTTTCAAGTTCTTACAAAAAGTATTTTTTAGCAGTGTGTTAATTTTAAAAATTTAGAATCACAATTAAATATTTTCATTTATTTCATTCCTAAAAATTTATTTAACTAAACTTAAATTTGTTCGGTTCAGTCCGTGATAAACACATTCATATTAATATTTCAGCTCTAATCAGGTGAAATGACATTCGGTTTCTTTCTTTAGTATAAAGATTGTTTAAAATAGTAAAAACTCTTTCACAAAAAGCAATGCTTACTGGAAATACGAAACATACAACATTTCTTAAATTCTCTAATTCATTCCTTTCACCTTTGGTAAAACCACAGCATTTGACAAATCTCTTGGTATTTGTTTATAAACTTCACGAAGGCTGCAGATATATGTATAGTTTATCGTTTAACTCTAAAACTGTACAAGAGTCATTCTGAAGAGCTAAAATAGTTGTATGAAATTCCTGCATTATGTTTTTCATAAAATATAATTCTGATAATCCTTAACTTTTACATTCTTCTTCATTGACATCATTATCAGAAATTCCATATGACACGTATTCCCATAAATCTTTTTGGCATTTATTTTTTCCTTTCTTCAAAAAATACATACACTTTTTTGCATAAGTTATAACTGTGTACTAATTAGTAGTAAGTAAATTTGAAGTAATAAATAATATAGATATTATTGTCGAAAATTTCTATTTAGCTGGACAAATGATATTTTAGCTTGAAACTGGACAGGCATCAAAAAAGCTGGACAATCCAGCCAAGCTGGCAACCCTAGTAAACATACATGTATATAAAGTACCCTTATTATTTTATTTATATCATATTTTTATATGTATTGTTTTCATACATGTTACAATACATTCAATCGAACATAAACATTTCATACCAACATGTTGTTTTCATACCAACATGTTGTGTTCATACCCACACACATCACACTAATACATTCATAAGTAAAACAACTAACTGCATTGCTTATTAAACAAAATACAACAAGCAGTCATATACTTCCGATGTAGTTTATTTGGAAATAAGTATAAGTAGAGAAGGTTTTGCTACATTCGGGGCGGTTCACACAAGACGAGAATCTACACCTCAAGTCTCGGAAATTATAGAAATATAACTGAAGAGCCGACTAATTTTACTTTCGTGAAATTAGTTGTATTTTCTAAGGTAATACTCGGCCTTGGGTTGAGTTTTATCTAATTAATAAACAACCGTGACTTCGGTCGCCGGTTCTTACCGTGACTTCGGTCGCCTGTTCTTACCGTGACTTCGGTTGCCTGTTTTTAACGTGACTTCGGTCGCCGGTCCTTACCGTGACTCCGGACTTCTGTTCTTACCGTGACTTCGGTCGCCTGTTCTTACCGTGACTCCGGTCGCCTGTTCTCACCGTGACTTCGGTCGCCTGTTCTTACCGAGACTTCGGACGCCTGTTCTTAACGTGACTTCGGTCACCTGTTCTTACCGTGACCTCGGACGCCTGTTCTCGTAGCATAAGCAATCATTGTATTATTTAGAATTTAGACATTAAGAGTATTCTAAAAAAATAAATGATCAACAAGAACCCGAACCTGAACGCAGAACGCAGAACACACGAAAACCGAATCCAGAACCTGAAAACGAGATCCTGGTTGCCGAACCGACTGACGTATCTTATCGTAGTATCTTTTTATAATTGTATATTAAACCAAGAATAAAATTCAATAAAGAGATTTACTTATTTTAACCCCCAGAAAGGGGGCTTAAACGGGTAACGCTGAACATGACTAAGTTACTTCAGACGACGACAAAACCACGTTACAAAATGGCGCCCGAGCAGGGACCCGATTCCAAATCGAAAACCGAAACCAGCGCCAACGAGGAAGAATCGAGCCAAAATTACTAAAATACCAAACACGATAAGCCATCAACAAGCGAAACACTTCAGAAAGATTAAGTCATTTGGAATCGAAAAAAGCCGATGGTCGTTATTATATACCGGCCGAGATTAATGGAAAGATAGTGCACGCCCTTATAGACACAGGGGCCTGTCGTACCTACATAGGAGAAATTTTAAAACAGCACTTACATAGTTTGGGCGTCAACCCCCTCAGTTCCCAAGGCATGGTACAAATGGCCGATCAATCACTTGCAACATGTCTGGACGTATTCCCTATTGAAGTAGCCTATAAGGAGAAGAGAACACGACTTCAAGCTTCGGTTATTTCCACCGTGGCGGAACCCACTTGGCATTGATTTTCTAAGTGCTTTAAACTTTGATTTACGCTTAAACGGGGAAGTCCTCGAACGATCTACCTCTTCCGAAGAAGCCGAAACCCTCTACTCGCGATTTTCTTTCCGAGGATGAAAATGATGAACTTACTTTTCTGTTGGAGACTCATAAGACCCGATTCGACAAAGTTAAAGGATTATGCAAAGTCGCTACTCACGAGATTCGCCTACGACACCAAAAGCCAATCAAACATAGGTACATGCCGAGAAATCCTGCAATGATGGAAGTCATAAACGAAGAAGTAAACAAACTCCTAGCCGAAGACCGCATAGAGACCTCACGAAGTCCCTACAGTTCTCCGATCGTCCTAGCCCGAAAGAAACAAGGAGGGTGGATAATGTGTATCGATTACTGTCAATTGAATGCCGCTACAGAACCAGATGCCTACCCACTCCCTCAAATTAATGCAATCTTAGATCAACTACGAGAAGTCAAATTTATATCTTCGTTAGATCTCAAAAACCCCTCAGCCCGGCGTCAAAACCCTGCACCGCTTTTACAGTCCCTGGTTCCAGTGGAAGGTCATACCGTTCGGACTTCACTCGGCTCCAGCAAATTTTTGGAATTTTTGGAATCAAGTGGAAATATTTTATGGCCCTTCTTCGAAGTGGTAGGTTATTTATATGGTGGTTTATTTTTATTATTATTTGTAACATTTGGTTAAACTAGGTACTTTAGTATGTAAGCCCTTCTTGACCCTAATAAAAGATTTTAGACTCATTCATTAAAACGTACTACCTATATGATCTTAAAAAACTATTTATTGTCATTCTGAAGACATACGGAAATCAGTTTTTAGAAACAGCGTTAAAGTTAAGACGTGTGTTATTTACGTAAATACTTACAAAGGCTAAAGTTGAAAATGAAATTTATTCGTCTTTTTGTTTTAATCCCTTTAACAAAATGAAGCACAGATCATCAGATATGCGAAATATTTCCGACGGCTTATTAAAAAAATTCCCTACGCTGTCAAAACGATTGAAAATTTGTGGATCATGCAGGAAAGAGCTCGGAAAGTTGAACGAATTACCGAATTTGAATAGTAATGAGCCTTGCGTTGAAGTTATTCCAGATGAAGACAAAAGTAATTCCGAGAATGAAGACAGAACTGTTGATGATGATGGTTATTCTAACTTTTCAAATTCAACGAATGAGGGTCGAAATCAATACCATAAGGATGCAGTAGAACAAATAAAAGAGAAATACAAAACGTCACAGAGTGAAGCTGAAAGAATTCAACTTCTCACGCTTGCTCCAAGAACATGGAGTTCTGCAAAAACAATGACTGAGTTTGGAACGTCTCAACGAAAAGCAAGAATTGCTAAACAATTGGTTGCTGAGCATGGGATTCTCACACTCCCAAACAAAAAGAAGGGAAAAACTTTGGAGTGCGATACTAAATCTCTAATAACTTAGTTTTATCAGCGAGATGATATGAGTCGCCTGATGCCAGGGATGAAAGACTGGATGTCTGTACGAATCGATGGCAAGAAAGTTCAAATGCAGAAGAGAATGGTTCTCTGTAACCTGAATGAATTATTCGCAACATTTCAATCTGAATACGAGGATGTCAAAATTGGATTCACAAAATTTACACAACTGAGGCCAAAACATTGCGTTTTGGCAGGAAGCAGCGGAACTCACACAGTATGTGTTTGTATTTACCATGAAAATGTTAAATTGATGTTGAAGGAAATCAACTTAAATTACTTAAAAGATGATTCATCAGCAGATTCGATGCTGCGGTAACAATCGATGGCACTGCTCAATACCATGCTTTCATACCGCTTGTCGATGGAAGACTCAAATTAAAAAAGTTTTCTGCATCTACTCAATGCGATTTCTTTCCAAAGCCAAAAAAGAAGCCAGCAGCGAAATCAGTAGCTGAATCTAATAACGCCAAGAAAGGATTGACAAAAAAAAAAGCAGCTAATAAAGGTGACAAATAAGGAGGATAAAAGTATGGATATTTGAAAATTTAAAAACTTCATAAATTAAGTGTAAAATTAGTTATTATATAAATTGATCTATTGTGATTAAGATTAAATTTTACTAAATTATTCATCTTTTTATTATTATTATTATTATATATTAAATTAATTATTATTACAAATAAATAACAAAATTAAATTATTCAACATTTCCATAGAAAAAAAGTGATTTTTATTCCTGAGGTTAACATATTATGGGTATTACAGTATCGAGGCTATGAAATTTTAGTTGGGTATGTTACATACCATCGGAAAGGCTAATGTACATTCACTGCGTAAGTTTAATTTTTAAGGTTTACACACAAATATGAAAAAAATTAAAATAGTGCAAATTTAAAAACCTTTGTCTTGAGTTACAAAACATTTATTTTGATACATATCCCACTCGCATCCCACTAAGCGACCAAAAAGGTTTTAAAGGAAAAGACCTAAGCTTTCTTTTGAGAAAAAAAATTAATAAAAAAAGAGTCCATTTTGGAAAAAAAAAGTCAAAAAGGTTTTTGATTTTTCAAAAAAAAGTAAAAAATTGTATGTCTTGAGTTACAAAACATTTTTTTTATAGATATCCCACTCGCATCCCACTAAGCGACAAAAAGGGTGTTAAAGGAAAACACATAGGCTTTCTTCGAGCAAAAAAAAAATTAAAAAATGGGTCCATTTTTTTAAAAAAAGTCAACAAAGTTTTTGGTTTTGCAAAAAAATTAAAAAATTTTAAATCTTGAGTTACAAAATATTTTTTTTTATAGATATCCCACTCGCATCACACTAAGCGACCATATAGGTCGCTTAGGAAAAGACCTAAGCTTTCTTAAAAGAAATAAAAAGGGCCCATTTTGAAAAAAAAAAAGTCAAAAATATTTTTGATTTAAAAAAAAAAAATCAAAAATATTTTATTCAATTTTTTTAATTTTTTTTTTTCGAAAGATTGCATAAATAGCTATCTAAACTATTTGGGACACATTTTGCTAAGAACAATAGGTAATAAGTTATATGGATAAAAAAAAACACCTGTTTGGCCAAAATGTCAAATTTTGACCTCCTATAACTCAGAGAGTTCTTGACCGATCTTGTTGAAAAATGGTGTCCGTATTACTATCCAATAGAACTAACATTGGTGCAAATTTCATCGCGATCGGAAGACATCGATTTCAAAAGTTGGTTCACTTGACGTGAAATGCCCCATATATATATATTGTTACGAAATTTTACATGAATTCAAATATAACGATTTTAAGGGCTGATTTAAAAGTAGCATAATGCAAACAGTGCTGTAATAGCAAACTGTAACATATCTGTGGGCATTATTAAATAAAAGCTTTCAGTTGATTTGATCGTAAGTTGGCAACGCTGTATTCGAATTCGAATATTCAGTTAAAGAACATTGTAGAAATTACACCACAGATGGCGTATGAATTAGTAAGATCTAGAATATTCGAGTGCAGATGGCAGTATTATAAATAGTGGCAGAGGTTGCAGTCGTTTATCAGAGACGCTTTTCGAATAAACATCAACTGGGTGCCTTAATGTGTGTTGTATTTTTCAAGTAAATTCGTGTACATTATAAATTGTGTCTGTATTTCTGAGAATTTATAAAGGTGTATAAAAAACATTGAGTGGCTACTTAATTCTGTGGTTGTTGTACATTTTGAATAAATAAAGAGTTGTTACAATTTTTAAACTACTAAACGGCTTTTATTTGCAATCAAAAGTATACGGTTTATTTAAAGGAATCTTCTAACAACGAGAAACTCCTAGCTGAAATGGAAGCGAAACTTCAAGAATCATCTAGAGTCACAAACAAGAAAATTCTGGAAATGCCTGAGGTTATTAACAGCAGAGTGGATGTCGTTGACAAAAAGGTGTCCGAATTAGAGAGCGGACTAGAAAAACAATCCCAAGATGTTGATAATAAATTTCACATCTGAAGGCCCCACAATCTCCATATCCGTAATTCAGCAGAAAAATAGCAACTTACTGCTTGTGGGTACATAAACGGTCAGAAGCACGTTTTTACTATAGACACTGGGGCATCACAGTCTATCGTCAAGCCCGATTTAGTCAAAAACACAATTGAACCATTACGTGGGGTAAGTCTGCGCACAGCTACTGGGGAGCCAGCCACTGTCTATGGTAAAGTAAATGTGAAAGTAACCATTGCCAATGTTAGCGTCAATCATGTATTTATTGTTGCCGATATTGTGGACGAAGTAATCATTGGTGCTGATTTCATGATTACTCACGGCATTACTTTGGATATGGGACAAAAAGATATGATTTGGCGAAATGTGGAAATACCCCTTGACGTCGGATATGAAAATAGGACTCAAGTAAGAAAGCTAGTTACCGTCGAGCATCAGAGACTACCACTACAGTCAGAAACTTTAGTATGGGCCTGTATGGAGGGAGATTGTGAGGACAACAGTTTGTGGGTGGTAGAACCAGCAGAAATAAAAAGTGATCTTATAACAGCAAAAGCCCTCGTTAAACCCTGCAACAACAAAATAGTTCCTGTAAGACTGCTTAACCAGTCCAGCTTTGAAAAGTCGTTAAGCCAAATTCCGAAATAGGTCGATGCACTTCAGCAGAGCCAGTAATCAATTGCGAGAAAAACCCGAAACATGCCAATAAATCCACCAAGGAACACGAGCTACTAGTGGAATATGTGGAGAAATGGGTAGGAGGATTAGCGCCGCCCGATAGAAATAAGGCCAAACAGCTTCTGAAGAAACATACCTCGGTCTTCGTCTTAAAAGTCAAAGCCAAGGTAGAACGGCAATTGTAAAGCATCAAATAAATACTGGCGAAGCGAGGCCCATAAAGCAGGAGCCTAGATGTATTCCTCTAGCAAAACGAAGTGAGGTGAAGGAGCTGGATAACGAAAGGGAGCGGGATGGAGTAATCGAACCATCTTCAAGTCCTTGGAGCTCGCCTGTTGTGTTAGTTAAAAAGAAAGACGGCAGGACTAGATTTTGCGTCGATTATAGAAAGCTGAACGGCGTCACCAAGAAAGACAGCTACCCGCTACCAAGAATTGACGACACCCTGGACACATTAGCTGGTACAAAATGGTTCTCCACATTGGACTTGCAAAGTGGTTATTGGCAGGTAGAGATTGCAGAAAAAGACAAAGAGAAAACTGCGTTTAGTGCTAGTGATGGATTATGGCAGTGTAATGTGATGCCCTTTGGACTCTGTAATGCTCCAGCCACATTAGACATGCTTGCTTGTCATCGAGGTACATGCTTGGTGTACCTCGATGACATAATTGTCATGGGGAAGTCTTTCGATGAACACTTGAAAAACCTTGAAGAAGTCCATAAACGAATAGCTGCGGCTGGACTAAAACATAGCGTAAAGAAATGTGTATTGTTCCTGAAAGAAATTAAGTATTTAGGGCATCGCGTAACAGCAGACGGCATATCAACAGATGAGGATAAAATACGAGCCGTAAAGGACTGGCGCCGTCCGAGAAATCTTCACGCATGGCGCAGTTTTCTAGGCCTTTGCACGTACTACCGACGATTTGTACCGAATTTTGCCAGTGTTGCCGCAAACCTACATGAGCTAACGCAGAAGTCGCGAGCGTTCCTGTGGAGTGAATCTCAAGAACAGGCATTCCTTCAGTTAAAGGAATTGTTGTGTACAGCACCAATTTTGGCATATCCCATCCCAGGGGCGAAGATGCGAGTGGATACGGAATAGGCGGTGTGCTTTCGCAGGTGATCAACGGGACGGAAAAGGTCATAGGCTACTACAGCCGAATACTTTCCAAGCCTGAGAGAAATTACTGCGTAACGCGACGTGAACTCCTGTCAGTATTAGAGTGTGTGAAGAATTTCCACAAGTTTTTGTATGGTCAGCACTTCCAACTGAGAAACGATCATTCTGCCCTCAGGTGGTTGTTGCAATTTAAACAACCTGAAGGGCAACTGGCTCGTTGAATTGAGCGGCTTTAGAGCTATGACTTTAGCATTGAACACCGGAAGGATTTGAAACACGGCAATGCGGACGCGCTCTCAAGACGGCCTTGCAACCTGGAATGCAAGCATTGCGCAAAAGCCGAGGAAAAGGAATGTGTCATTGACGTTCGACTAATGCATATAGAGTCCGTTGCTGATTGGTCTGCATTACAGAGAAATGACCCCATACTATCAAAAATAATATCGGCAAAAGAAGAAGGCAGAAGGCAGGCCCGCAATGAAATATTGGTCGAAAGTCCACTGATGAACTCATATTGGGCCCTATGGAATAGTCTACAATTGTTAGATGGCTGCTTATACCGCATATGGGAAAGCGCTGATGGTAAAACAGTGACAAATCTAATTGTGACCAGTGGTGGTCATCTTTGTGTGACAAAAACCTTAGAGAAGCTAAAACAAAGTTTTTATTGGGTGGGTTGTCAGCAAGCAGTAGCCGATTGGGTAGCCAATTGTCCACAATGGATAGCAGCGAATTGCCTAGTAAGAAGAAGTCGTGGACAACTTCAGCAGTATAACTCAGGTGCGCCATTCGAGCCGATTTCGATGGATGTAGCAGGCCCTTTCCCTATCAGTGATGCTGGAAACCGTTACGTTCTAGTGGTTATGGATTATTTCAGCAAATGGCCAGGGTATATGCAATACCCAATCAGGAAGCTAAAACGGTTATAAGCGTATTTGTGAACAACTGGGTGTGTCGGTATGGTGTTCCACTGGAGTTGCACTCGGATCAGGGTAGAAATTTTGAATCCGCCGTATTCAAGGAAATGTGCGATTTATACGGAATAAGAAAACCAGAACAACGCCACTGCATCCTCAATCTGAGGAATATTTAAGAAAAGTGGTCAGTGCACACCAGAAGGACTGGGATGAACACATAATAAAATTTCTATTGGCATACAAGTCAGTTGTTCATGACTCGACCTCTCGAACACCTGCAAAAATTGTCTTCGGGACAGAACTCAAATTGCCTGGCGATTTAGAATTCGGTATTAAGCCCTCATCAAATAATGACAACACTTCCCAAGAGCAAGATGACCTTAACGAACTTCACGAATTCGTACGCATACGAATAAAAATGACCAGCGACAAAATGAAAGCCAGATACGATCGAGCAGTGAATTCTGAGGGATTTAATGAAGGCCAACTTGTACTGCTGTATAACCCACAACGCAAGAAAGGATGTCTCCCAAACTACAAACAAATTGGGATGAACCATACAAGGTGATTATGAAATTAAACGACGTTGTGTACAGAATACAGAAAGAAAAGAGCCCGAGATCTAAAATGAAGGTCGTACATCTAGAACGACTAGCCGCCTATGGGAGAAGTGAATCTATGCCTATTCGGGACGAACAGGCTTAAGCGGGAGCAGTGTTACGAAATTGTACTTGAATTCAAATATAACTATTTTAAGGGCTGATTTAAAAGTAGCATAATGCTTTCAAATAACAGTGCTGTAATAGCAAACTGTAACATATCTGTGGGCATTATTAAATTAAAGCTTTCAGTTGATTTGATCGTAAGTTGGCAACGTTGTATTCGAATATTCAGTTAAAGAACATTTTAGAAAGTACACCACAGATGGCGTATGTATTAGTAAGATCTAGAATATTCGAGTGCAGATGGCAGTGTTATAAATAGTGGCAGATGTGGCAGTAGTGAGTCAGTTTATCAGAGACGCTTTTCGAATAAACATCAACTGAGTGCCTTAAAGTGTGTTGTGTTTTTCAAGTAAATTCGTGTACGTAACAATTGTTAAAACGTAACAATATATATATATTGTTACGTTTTAACCTTTTCAAAACGGAATACTTTTGATTAAATAAACCGGATACTTTTGATTGCAAATAAAAGCCGTTTAGTAGTTTGAAAATTGTAACAACACTTAATTTATTTAAAATGTTCAACAGAATTAAATAGTCACTCAATGTTTTTTTATACACGTTTATAAATTCTCAGAAATACAGACACTTTATAATGTATACGAATTCACTTGAAAAATACAGCACACTTTAAGGCACTCAGTTGATGTTTATTCAAATAGCGTCTCTGATAAACTGACTCACGACTGCAACCTCTGCCACTATTTATAACACTGCCATCTGCATGTTCAACAGAATTAAATAGTCACTCAATGTTTTTTTATACACGTTTATAAATTCTCAGAAATACAGACACTTTATAATGTATACGAATTCACTTGAAAAATACAGCACACTTTAAGGCACTCAGTTGATGTTTATTCAAATAGCGTCTCTGATAAACTGACTCACGACTGCAACCTCTGCCACTATTTATAACACTGCCATCTGCACTCTAGATTGCTCTTTAACTGTCAAAGTTCGAATATTCTAGATCTTACTAATACATACGCCATCTGTAGTGTACTTTCTACAATGTTCTTTAACTGAATTTCGAATTCAAACAGCGTTGCCAACTTACGATCAATGGTCAACTGAAAGCTTTTATTTAATAATGTCCACAGATATGTTACAGTTTGCTATTACAGCACTGTTATTTGAAAGCATTATGCTACTTTTAAATCAGCCCTTAAAATCGTTATATTTGAATTCAAGTACAATTTCGTAACACTGCACCCCGCTTAAGCCTGTTCGTCCCGAATAGGCATAGATTCACTTCTCCCATAGGCGGCTAGTCGTTCTAGATGTACGACCTTCATTTTAGATCACGGGCTCTTTTCTTTCTGTATTCTGTACACCACGTCGTTTAATTTCTTAATCACCTTGTATGCTCCATCCCAATGGGTTTGTAGTTTGGGAGACAGTCCTTTCTTGCGTTGTGGGTTATACAGCAGTACAAGTTGGCCTTCATTAAATCCCTCAGAATTCGCTGCTCGATCGTATCTGGCTTTCATTTTGTCGCTGGTCATTTTTATTTGTCTGCGTACGAATTCCTTGAAGTTCGTTAAGGTCATCTTGCTCTTGGGAAGTCTTTTCATTATTTGATGAGGGCTTAATACCGAATTCTAAATCACCAGGCAAGTTGAGTTCTGTCCCGAAGACAATTTTTGCAGGTGTTCGAGAGGTCGAGTCATGAACAGCTGACCTGTATGCCAATAGAAATTTTGGTATGTGTTCATCCCAGTCCTTCTGGTGTGCAGTGACCACTTTTCTTAAGTATTCCTCCAGGGTGCGATTGAATACGGCGGATTCAAAATTTCTACCCTGATCCGAGTGCAACTCCTTATAACCGTTTTAGCTTCCTGATTGGGTATTGCATATACCTCTGGCCATTTGCTGAAATAATCCATAACCACTAGAACATAACGGTTTCCAGCATCACTGACAGGGAAAGGGCCTGCTAGATCCATCGCAATCCGCTCGAATGGCGCACCTGAGTTATACTGCTGAAGTTGTCCACGACTTCTTCTACTGGGCCCTTCGCTGCATTGTGGACAATTGGCTACCCAATCGGCTACTGCTTGCTGACAACCCACCCAATAAAAACTTTGTTTTTGCTTCTCTAAGGTTTTTGTCACACCAAGATGACCACCACTGGTACCGTCATGAAACTCTTTCATTACATCGTTTATTTTAGAGGATGGTACAACAATTAGATTTGTCACTGTTTTACCGTCAGCGCTTTCCCAAATGCGGTATAAGTAGCCATTTAACAATTGTAGACTATTCCATAGGGCGCAATATGAGTTCATCAGTGGACTTTCGGCCTATATTTCATTGCGGGCTGGCCTTCTGCCTTCTTCTTTTGCCGATATTATTTTTGATAGTATGGGGTCATTTCTCTGCAATGCAGACCAATATATGCATTAGTCGAACGTCAATGACACATTCCTTTTCCTCGGCTTTTGCGCAATGCTTGCATTCCAGGTTGCAAGGCCGTCTTGACAGCGCGTCCGCATTGCCGTGTTTTAAATCCTTCCGGTGTTCAATGCTAAAGTCAAGATCGGTTCTCAGTTGGAAGTGCTGACCATACAAATACTTGTGGAAATTCTTCACACACTCTAATACTGCCAGGAGTTCACGTCGCGTTACGCAATAATTTCTCTCAGGCTTGGAAAGTATTCGGCTGTAGTAGCCTATGACCTTTTCCGTCCCATTGATCACCTGCGAAAGCACACCGTGGGTTTGTGGGTACATAAACGGTCAGAAGCACGTTTTTACTATAGACACTGGGGCATCACAGTCTATCGTCAAGCCCGATTTAGTCAAAAACACAATTGAACCATTACGTGGGGTAAGTCTGCTCACAGCTACTGGGGAGCCAGCCACTGTCTATGGTAAAGTAAATGTGAAAGTAACCATTGCCAATGTTAGCGTCAATCATGTATTTATTGTTGCCGATATTGTGGACGAAGTAATCATTGGTGCTGATTTCATGATTACTCACGGCATTACTTTTGATATGGGACAAAAAGATATGATTTGGCGAAATGTGGAAATACCCCTTGACGTCGGATATGAAAATAGGACTCAAGTAAGAAAGCTAGTTACCGTCGAGCATCAGAGACTACCACCACAGTCAGAAACTTTAGTATGGGCCTGTATGGAGGGAGATTGTGAGGACAACAGTTTGTGGGTGGTAGAACCAGCAGAAATAAAAAGTGATCTTATAACAGCAAAAGCCCTCGTTAAACCCTGCAACAACAAAATAGTTCCTGTAAGACTGCTTAACCTGTCCAGCTCTGAAAAAGTCGTTAAGCCAAATTCCGAAATAGGTCGATGCACTTCAGCAGAGGCAGTAATCAATTGCGAGAAAAACCCGAAACATGCCAATAAATCCACCAAGGAACACGAGCTACTAGCGGAATATGTGGAGAAATGGGTAGGAGGATTAGCGCCGCCCGATAGAAATAAGGACAAACAGCTTCTGAAGAAACATACCTCGGTCTTCGTCTTAAAAAGTCAAAGCCAAGGTAGAACGGCAATTGGAAAGCATCAAATAAATACTGGTGAAGCGAGGCCCATAAAGCAGGAGCCTAGATGTATTCCTCTAGCAAAACGAAGTGAGGTGAAGGAGCTGGATAACGAAAAGGAGCGGGATGGAGTAATCGAACCATCTTCAAGTCCTTGGAGCTCGCCTGTTGTGTTAGTTAAAAAGAAAGACGGCAGCACTAGATTTTGCGTCGATTATAGAAAGCTGAACGGCGTCACCAAGAAAGACAGCTACCCGCTACCAAGAATTGACGACACCCTGGACACATTAGCTGGTACAAAATGGTTCTCCACATTGGACTTGCAAAGTGGTTATTGGCAGGTAGAGATTGCAGAAAAAGACAAAGAGAAAACTGCGTTTAGTGCTAGTGATGGATTATGGCAGTGTAATGTGATGCCCTTTGGACTCTGCAATGCTCCAGCCACATTCGAGCGTTTAATGTATTGAAAGGACTTCACTGGAAGACATGCATGCATCTTTCGATGAACACTTGAAAAACCTTGAAGAAGTCCTTAAACGAATAGCTGCGGCTGGACTAAAATATAGCGTAAAGAAATGTGTATTGTTCTAGAAAGAAGTTAAGTATTTAGGGCATCGCGTAATAGCAGACGGCATATCAACAGATGAGGATAAAATACGAGCCGTAAAGGACTGGTGTCGTCCGAGAAATCTTCACGAATTGCGCAGTTTTCTAGGCCTTTGCACGTACTACCAACGATTTGTACCGAATTTTGCCAGTGTTGCCGTAGCTAACGCAGAAGTCGCGAGCGTTCCTGTGGAGTGAATCTCAAGAACAGGCATTCCTTCAGTTAAAGGAATTGTTGTGTACAGCACCAATTTTGGCATATCCCATCCCAGGGGCGAAGTTTGTGCTAGACAGCGAAAAAGGTCGGAAAAAGGTCATAGGCTACTACAGCGACGTGAACTCCTGGCAGTATTAGAGTGTGTGAAGAATTTCCACAAGTATTTGTATGGACAGCACTTCCAACTGCGAACCGATCATTCTGCCCTCAGGTTGTCAGCAAGCAGTAGCCGATTGGGTAGCCAATTGTCCACAATGCATAGCAGCGAATTGTCCAGTAAGAAGAAGTCGCGGACAACTTCAGCAGTATAACTCAGGTGCGCCATTCGAGCGGATTTCGATGGATGTAGCAAGCACTTTCCCTATCAGTGATGCTGGAAACCGTTACGTTCTAGTGGTTATGGATTATTTCAGCAAATGGCCAGGGTATATGCAATACCCAATCAGGAAGCTAAATCGGTTATAAGCGTATTTATGAACAACTGGGTGTGTCGGTATGGTGTTCCACTGGAGTTGCACCTTGATCAGGGTAGAAATTTTGAATCCGCCGTATTCAAGGAAATGTGCGATTTATACGGAATAAGAAAAACCAGAACAACGCCACTGAATCCTCAATCTGATGGCATGGTCAATCGCTCCCTGGAGGAATATTTAAGAAAAGTGGTCAGTGCACACCAGAAGGACTGGGATGAACACATAAAAAAATTTCTATTGGCATACAGGTCAGCTGTTCATGACTCGACCTCTCGAACACCTGCAAAAATTGTCTTCGGGACAGAACTCAAGTTGCCTGGCGATTTAGAATTCGGTATTAAGCCCTCATCAAATAATGAAAACACTTCCCAAGAGCAAGATGACCTTAACGAACTTCACGAATTCGTACGCAGACGAATAAAAATGACCAGCGACAAAATGAAAGCCAAATACGATCGAGCAGCGAATTCTGAAGGATTTAATGAAGGCCAACTTGTACTGCTGTATAACCCACAACGCAAGAAAGGAAGTCTCCCAAACTACAAACCCATTGGGATGAACCATACAAGGTCATTAAGAAATTAAACGACGTGGTGTACAGAATACAGAAAGAAAAGAGCCCGAGATCTAAAATGAAGGTCGTACATCTAGAACGACTAGCCGCCTATGGGAAAAGTGAATCTATGCCTATTCGGCACGACCAGGCTTAAGCGGGGGCAGTGTTACGAAATTGTACTTCAATTCAAATATAACGATTTTAAGGGCTGATTTAAAAGTAGCATAATGCTCGTGTTCCTTGGTGGATTTATTGGCATGTTCCGGGTTTTTCTCGCAATTGATTACTGCCTCTGCTGAAGTGCATCGACCTATTTCGGAATTTGGCTTAACGACTTTTTCAGAGCTGGACAGGTTAAGCACTCTTACAGGAACCATTTTGTCGTTCCAGGGTTTAACGAGGGCTTTTGCTGTTATAAGATCACTTTTTTTTCCTGCTGGTTCTACCACCCACAAACCGTTGTCCTCACAATCTCCCTCCATACAGGCCCATACTAATGTTTCTGACTGTGGTGGTAATGCTCGATGGTAACTAGCTTTCTTACTTGAGTCCTATTTTCATATCCGACGTCAAGGGGTATTGCCACATTTCGCCAAATCATAACTTTTTGTCCCATATCCAAAGTAATGCCGTGAGTAATCATGAAATCAGCACCAATTATTACTTCGTCCACAATATCGGCAACAATAAATACATGATTGACGCTAACATTGGCGATGGTTACTTTCACATTTACTTTACCATTGACAGTGGCTGGCTCCCCAGTAGCTGTGCGCAGACTTACCCCACGTAATGGTTCAATTGAGTTCTTCACTAAATCGGGCTGGACGATGGACTGCGACGCTCCTGTGTCTATAGTAAAAATGTGCTTCTGACCGTTGATGTGTCCACTAGCCGTAAGATTGCTATTTTTCTGCTGCATTACTGATATGGAGATTGTGGGGCCCTCAGACGTGGGAGCTAGCTCTTGCCCCATAGTACTAGCTCGTTTTAGTTTAAAGGTGATTCTTGTGACGATTGATGATTTGACGGCTGGTTGTTTCTTGGAGGAGAAACAGATCTGGTTCGTTTTCTCGGTGCTTTGCAGTTTCGCTGAATATGACCAGATTTACCGCAATTATAACATTTTACTCTGGCTTTGCTATGCTTATCATTAAACGCCTCCAAGACCTTTTGTAATTCGGCGACTATACTTCTCTCGTCTTCAGCAACAACCTCGATATTGCGCACCTAGCATATTTGCGGCTTTGAAATTATTTTCGCCGTTTCTTGCGCCAGTGCAAATGAGACTGTTTCAGCAAATGATGGTTTAGGTGTAGCACAAACCGCATGCTTTATTTCAGGATCGCGAATGCCATTGACGAATGCCTCTATCTTGATATGGTCCAAAAATGGATTGTTTTACCCTGGATAAGTGAGCTGTAGCAAACGCTCGATTTCCAACGCAAAATCTTGTAGTGTCTCATTAGCCTTCTGCACTCTGCCACGCAATTCCATTCGGTATAATTCTTTTTTATGTTCGCCACCGTACTTACGTTGTAGCGCCTCCATTATGTCATCATAACAATTTCTGTTGCTTGCTGGCACGCTTTCAAGAACTACTGCTGCATTCCCTTTTAAGGCCAATATCAATTCTATAGCTTTTTCTTCATTGTTCCACATGTTTCTAATGGCAACTGTATCAAACTGGAACTTGAAAACATTAAATGGTGTGCTGCCATCAAAACTAGGGGCCTTTATTCTACTAGAGGATTCTGGAATAATTCGTACCGGTCCATCTTGGCATCGAAGATTATTAACCTTTGTTTCTAGGTCATGCAGTTTTTGATCAACTCCATTTTCTAAATCTGACACCTTCTTGTCAATACCATCCACTCTGCTGTTAAAAGCTTCAGACATTTCCTGAATTTTCTCGTCTGTGACTCTAGATGATTCTGGAAATTTCGCTTCCATCTCAGCTAGGAGTTTCTCGCTGTTGAATTGAACTTCAGCTAATAATTTTTCATTGTTGACTCTAGAAGTTTCTTGAACTTCAGCCTTAACTTCAAATAATAATTTCTCATTGTTGATTCTAGAATTTTCGTTCAATTTCGCTTCCAGGTTCTCGTTGTTTACTTTAGAAGTTTCTTGAAGTTTCATTTGCATTCCTTCCATCTTATCCATCATAGCCGCAAACATTGTGCTTAAATCCATGCTGCTTGTTGCTGAACGTGTAGAAACTTCCATTTCTTCCTTATAATCGAATTCGTAAGCACCGATGTCAATATCACGCCGCTTAAATTCGTCTATCATCCTCTTCTGCAATTCTGCCTTGTTACCTGCTGTTGGTAGCTCCAACTTACTCAATTCTTTCTTGAGCTTATTAATTTGCAATCCCACTTCTGACACCAATTGTTACGTTTTAACCCTTTCAAAACGTTGGTTTATTTCCTTTAAATAAACCGGATAATTTTGATTGCAAATAAAAGCCGTTTAGTAGTGTGAAAATTGTAACAACTCATTATATATTTAAAATGTACAACAACCACAGAATTAAATAGTCACTCAATGTTTTTTATACACGTTTATAAATTCTCAGAAATACAGACACAATTTATAATGTACACGAATTTACTTGAAAAACACAACACACTTTAAGACACTCAGTTGATGTTAATTCGAAAAGCGTCTCTGATAAACTCACTAACGACTGCAACCTCTGCCACTATTTATAAAACTTCCATCTGCACTCTAGATTGATCTTTAACTGTCAAAGTTCGAATATTCTAGATCTTACTAATACTAATATGTAGTGTACTTTAAACAATGTTCTTTAACTGAGTATTCGAATTCAAACAGCGTTGCCAACTTACGATCAATGGTCAACTGAAAGCTTTTATTTAATAATGCCCACAGATATGTTACAGTTTGCTATTACAGCACTGTTATTTGAAAGCATTATGCTACTTTTAAATCAGCCCTTAAAATCGTTATATTTGAATTCAAGTACAATTTCGTAACAATATATATTGTTACGAAATATATATATATTTACAGGTAGGCCTTCATTTACACGGTTTGTTGGGCGCAAAAAAAATATCGTGTAAATCAAATTCGCGTAAAACGAGGTTCTAATTTAGAACGAAATGCTTTTGTGGGGCCAACAATTTTTTATTTCGCGTAAAACAATACATCAGTACCATAACAAAAAAGAAATTGGGACCTAAAAATCGCGTTAAATAGAAAACACATATCGTCACCTTAAATGAAAGCGGACGTTACTACACAACAATTGTAAAGTTGTTGTTGCTGGGTTTTGATAGCCTTTTTACCTCCTCAGCACACGCCACTGCAATCACGCATAAACTGCGAAATAGGAACAAGGTCCTCAAAGCACTAGCCGGCAGTACTTGGGGTATGGACAAAGAAACCTTGCTTGCTACCTACAAAACGATTGGCCGGTCAGTGGTCAACTATGCTGCTCCAGTGTGGTCACCTTCGTTGAGTGATACCCAGTGGAGAAATATTCAAAGCTGTCAAAACGCAGCCTTAAGGACCGTCACAGGCTGCCTTCAAATAACCTCCGAACACCACCTTCACGAGGAAACCAAGGTTCTACCGGTCAAGGAACACAACGTCATGTTGACGCAACAGTTCCTTCTGGGATGTCATCGGAGGAGTCATCCAAACTTTAACATCACACAGTTGGAATCTCCCCCGAGGCATGTCAGGCAGGACCTTCGGAAATACGAGGGGAACATACAGAGGTATGTGCAGGATCCATTTGATCGCCGCTCGTATATGACAGCTTTGAACGACATTCACAGAGACGCCATAGCAGGATACCGTATGAATGTCGTACTTGGAGGTCGCCCACCACCGATAGCAGACGCCGAGAAGGTTCTGCCGCGTGGAACAAGAGTCGTTCTGGCACAACTTAGATCAGGATGGAGCAACAGGCTTAATGCCTTTTGGTCTCGCATAGACCGTGCCGTCCTTAACTTATGCCCAGCATGTGGTCAGGGTCCTCATGACACCCTCCACATATTTAACTGTTCAGCCAACCCTACTTCACTCAGTCCAATGGATTTATGGACTCATCCTGTTGAAGTAGCTCAATTTCTTGGACTTGAACAACATGCAGAACCACCAGAACATCCAGATTGATTATTGTAAATTGTTCATGCTGCTACAACAACAACAACACAACAATTCAAAATCGAGTTTTTGATTGATTGAACAATTGCCAAGAATACTCTATTATTGATTTTATAACGTATCCTGTAAAAACAATAAAAATGTAGTTACGCCCGTTTGCATTTAAGGCGAAGATATACATATGTATACTTTTAGTCAGACATCGGCAGAGAGTAAAATTGCCTTTGCACACTAACACCACTTTGCGTTTTTTGAGTAGCGCTCTCTGGCATTCTTTATAACCAAAATTGGTTATTTTTTTTCCTGATGTGTAGATGTGTATTTATTTTTCATTTTGGTTATTTTTATATTATAACCGTATATATACAGCAATATAAGGTGTACCACAAAAAATAGTTTTTACATCGGTTTGTGTTAATCCTTGTTGTAGGTGAGAACGAATAATTATTTTAAAAGATATTACGATTTTTGTGATTTAGGGATTTAAATGAGCTCACAATATTGGTTTAATTACACAGGGGAAAATACATTTTGGTGACGGAAATTTCAACTACGTTTTGTACGAGTTGATGAACCCTCAGTACAATGTTAAACATGTTTTTTTTCTAGTCAGCTCGCGTTTTAGAAATATCGCGGTTTTTATAATAACATTACATACCCTATTTTTTGTAATTTTTCTTATAAATTTTGGGTAATGCAGCTTAGAATATGAAATTTTTTTTAGCATTAAACTGGTCTACGTAAACATATGTTTCTTTTGAGTATAATAATTCTGGTGTATGTTTTGGAATATTTGTCTGATATTTCAAGAATGTGAAATTTGACTATTTTTGCTTTATTCTCACTAAAATGTTATATTCCTAAAACGATAAAAAAATAAAAATTTAACACTTCACATTCAAGTGAACATAGTTTTTAATTAAAATGAAAAATTAATTAAAAATGTAATGAAATATTTGGATAATACCCCGAAATTTTACATCCTAAAAAACATTTTTATTATAAATTAATTCTTTAGGTAATTTAAATCTAACTGCAGCAATAGAAATTTGAGTTTTTTATTTACGTGATATACAAAAGTTAAAAACATGAATGTTAAACCATAAAAGAAACGAAAAGTTGTTTTTGTTTTTACAAATTATAAGCAATTATTGTTTGTTTGATGTTTATTGTTTTGAGTTCTTTTCGACAATGACAAAATTCTTAAAACTAAAGTTGATTGAAGCTAATGATATAATCCCGTTAGATTTCAATGTATTCAAAAATATAATATGTAAATAAACAAGTGTATGTATGTTTATACATATGATATGTAAAAAAGGGCAACAAGATATTTAAATGAATGTTTTGTTAAGAATATAATTCAGGACTTTAAATTAATGAATTAATTCAACAAAAATAAAATTAATTAAAGTATTAATAAAATAAATTGTATTAGGTATATTTTGACCCAACATACTGCCCCCATTGAAAGGGTCTTTCAATCAGCTTCGGTAGGTAAAGGTGCTATTTTATGTATGGGACGTCTTAGATTTCCTTTTGTTGTTTTAAGGTCTACTACTCTGACATTTCCATCTCGACCAGGAATAACTTTGCTCACTCGAGCTAGGAGCCAATGTTGAGGCGGAATGTTGTCTTCATGAATGATTACGAGTGTACCTTCTTTAATATTTTCGCAAGTCTTGAACCATTTGTATCTTTGTTGTAGATTTAGTACATAATCACGGACCCAATGAAGCCAGAACTGTTGTTTAAGATATGTAACAAGTTGATAGCATTTTAGGTAAGTTACATTTTTATAGTTGTTCAAGTTTTCATCAGGTAGAGCCATCAATGAACAACCAATTAGCATGTGAGCAGGCGTTAGGGCTTCACCATCATTTGGATCATCTGATCTGGGTGCCAGAGGACGAGAATTTAAAATAGCTTCGACTTCGATGAGGATTGTTTGGAACTCTTCATATGTTAGGTTGGCTCGAGACATGTTTTTGACGAGAAGAGTTTTTGTTGACTTAACAGCAGATTCCCACAGGCCACCGAAATGGGGGGAACGAGGAGGGATGAACAAAAATCTGAATCCAGTAACTGAGCTGTAGTGCATGAGCTGCTTGACATTAGCCTCATTAAAGAAATGTTGTTTGAACTCTTGTAGCCTGGTATTGGCGCCAACAAAATTTGTTGTATTATCGCAATTAGGGTTTTTAATTTCCCGACCTTTTTTGATTCCCGGGAATCGGGAAATTTTTTTCTACATTCCCGGGTACCCGGCTATTCCCGAAAAATATAATGATACTGTAAATTAGGAATATTATAGCCAAATTTCATATAAAAACTTAGTGTTGTAATTATTAAATATCAGAGCTTCGAATTAATTAATAAAATCTTAATCCGTAATTAAAGAAAGTCCGCCTTTCATTGAATTTTTTAGATTCATTCCAAAGCCTTTGTTTAAACTGAATTAATTTTAAAGTTAATTAATAACAGAATTTATTCAAACTTTGAATGATTAAATTTTTGTTTAAACAAATCATTTACAAAATTAATTGAAAAAATTGTCTTAAGCCTTTTTGTACTAGATTTGAATTGAAGAACAATTTAATCATTTAATAAATTTTTGAAGCTATTTTGTTATGGATTTGAAGAAGAAATTAGAATGAATTAATAATAATAAATTCTATAAATAATGAATTCACTTTATAAATTTTCATACGAAAAACCCCAAATAAATAATAATAATAATAAACGGTCTATTATTGCCGAGATATAAGCAAAAAACTGTAAACAACTTTTTACTGTTTTTTGGTGAAAAAAATAGAGTTCCAACTTGTTTTCTATGTATTTTCGTCAGTTTTTAATTCCCGGGATTCCCGGCTAAAAATCCCGGGAATCGGGTAGCGAAAAGTTGACAAAATTCCCGGGAAATTTGTACCGGGAATTCCCGGGATAAAAACCCTAATCGCAATAAAGCTTTTCGGGGATGCCACGACGACCTATAAATCTTTTAAGACATAAAAGAAAGGTATTAGTAGAAACATCTGATACTAATTCAATATGGATGGCTTTATATGTAAAGCAAACAAAAATGGCAACATTTGCCTGTTTTCCTCTAATACAATAAGAGGTATAGAAAGGACCACAAAAGTCGACGCCAGAGACAAGAAAAGGACGTTGAGCCTTTAAACGATCAGCAGGAAGATTGCAGTTTCGAACAACTTTTCTTACCAGCTTTCTTGCGTTGATTACCCAAACTTGTTGGCGAAGAATTCCGAGAAGCGCCTTTGGACCAGCATGTAGATGTTTGCGATGGAGATACTCGATGAAGATTTTAGTGAAACGATGATCCTTTGGTAAAAGGGCAGGAAATTTGGTGTCGTATGATAACGGTGCATTTGCTAGCCGACCACCCACGCGAACGATGATTAAAGTTGAATTGCAGCACTGAATTTTATCTAAAATGGAGCAAGCTTTTGATAGCTGGGTTGTAAGTTTTTTCCTTTGTTGAGTAGCTCAATATGTTCCTTAAATGTTGATTGTTGTATGTTAAACACGATTCTCCAAAACGATGATTGTTGTTCCTCAGCGGTTACAAACAAATTCCGATGTGTTTTGTCGAAGACACGATGAATATAAGCGACGATACGAAGAATGCGAAGATACGAAGAATGACGAGAAATTAATTGATCGATGATTGATTCGGTTACGATAGTAGTTTTAAATATAGTATTCCTTATTTCTTGTTGGGGAAGTTCTACAACTTCATTATTACCTTTGGGCCAATTTATATCTGGTTCCAAAATGAATTGATGGCCATTAAACCATATTGTATTATATAAATCATTGGCAAGACAGCCTCGCGACACCACATCTGCAGGGTTTTGTTTCGAAGGCACATGTATCCAGGGAATGTTGTGAGTTAAGTTTTGTATTTCTGATAATCTATTAGCGACAAAGCAAACATATGACGACGAGTGATTAGTAAGCCAGCTTAGAACTATTTTTGAGTCAGACCAAAAGAAAATTCTATATGTAAAGGCATCAAACTTATGTTTGATTTTGTCCCAAGTTCGACTAAGCAATAAAGCGGCGCAAAGTTCTAATCGCGGCAAGGATTGGTGAACCACTGGAGCAACTTTCGATTTTGCTATGAGCAAAGTTGATTTTAAATCAGTTTTATGAGTCACATAGATGCAGCATCCATATGCCAATTGAGAGGCATCCGCAAATCCATGGATATCAAATTGAGTTTTTGGAGATGTACCTGCAAATCTAGGGATTTCAATTTTGTTGATATTTGGAAAATCCTGTTCAATTATCCGCCAGCGATTCCCATTCTAACTTTTGTTTCCATAATTCTTAAATCAGAATCTTGCAAGAAATTATAATAGGACTGAGTATACCAAGAACATCAAAGATTTTTGCTACAGCTGACAAAACCGATCTTAATGTTGGAACTTCTATAACTGGTAAATCAAAACGAAAGCAACAGACGTCGTCCTTGGGCTTCCATGACATCCCAAGTGCCTTAGCAATGTGTTCGTCATTTGTTTTTAATTGTAGTTCACCGTCACAGGGAGCAATATTTGGGCAATTTGAATTCCATTTTGACAGTTGTAGTCCGGCTTTTTGTAAAACTTCGACAAGTTCACATTTTTTTGCTAAAAGTTCAGAAAAGCTATCTGCCCCCGTGAGCTGGTCATCAACGTAAACATCTTGCTTAAGAGTTTTAGAACCAATAGGAAATTCATTTTTGTAAAAATCAGCGATGAAAACCAAACTTCTTACCGAAAGGAAAGTTGCAGCTGAAGTGCCATATGTTACGGTGTTCAATTGATATAATGTGATTGGCTCATTTACGTTTTTTCTCCATAAAATTAGCTGAAAATTTCGGTCTCTTTCGTCCATCAAAAACTGTCGATATATTTTACAGATGTCAGCTGATAGGGCAAGTTTATTTAAACGAAACGACAAAATTGTTATTATTAGCTCCTGTTGAATTGTTGGGCCGACCATTAGAGCCTCATTCAAAGAAGATGTTAGAAGATGTGCGGCAAGATGCGTCAAAAACCACCCTCAGTTTTGTTGTGGTAATTTGAGGGCGCAAAACAGGATGATGAGGAATTACATAATGCGAGGAATCTAAACGATTAAATGTTACAGGTGACATATGACCATGTTCAATGTATTCGTCCATAAAATCGAAATACATCTGTCGTAAATTATCCTCTTTGTAAAGTCGTTTTTCTAAATATAAAAAACGTCTGCGAGCTACTTCAAATGAGCTACCAAGTTGATTTATAGAACTTTTAAATGGTAAACGTACCTGAACCTTTCCATTAGAATCGAAAATGGTGTTTTTAATAAAATGGTCCTCACATTGTTGTTCTTCTTCTGTAAAAAAGGGCGTGCTTGAATTGAATTCTTCTATTTCCCAAAAGGCCTTCAATAAAGAGTCCAGATTATCGGTTTCTGTTATGACATTGCACGATAAGGCACGATGTGAACGTTGAGTATTCACGCTGCCACCGATAATCCACCCAAGAAATTTTGCCGTCAAGAAGTAAATCAAAGAAAATTTCAGAACTAATTAAAAGATCAATTCGTTGAGGAATGTAAAATTGTGGATCTGCTAATTCAATCCCATTTGGAATGTTCCAATTTTCTACATCGATTTGTTCAGATGGGTGCTGTGATGAAATAGCTTTTGCGACTAAAAAACACGTAGTCCATTCAAAGTCAGAAACACGAGATTTAATTGTAGCTTTTACCATGTATTTCAATTGAGTTCGTATATCAGAAACATCAGAAATTTCGTGAGTTGATTTACTTTGTTTTAAACGAAGACGATTTGCAGCTTCTTGGGTGATAAGATTTACTTCTGAACAAGAATCCAATAAGGCTCGAAAAGGTTGTAGACAACCGAATGAATCTTTAACAAAAATAATTGCTGTCGGAAGCAGATTTATATGACGACTTCGAATGACAAATGACGTTTTTGTTAAATGAGTTGAGGATGTATTAGTTGGTGTTGGAACAAATGATTGGTGCGATGACGAAGACGATGGTTGAAAAGACGAGGAATGTGGTTGTTGAATGGATTAATTAAACGAAGCATTATTTTGAGTCGAAGGCAAATGACTTGAGTCCGATGAACAAGAAGTATTATTTGAATCAGTTTTTGTTTGGAAGTTTGGTTTGTGTAAAGTGGTATGATGCGATACCCTGCAAGTGCGACAGCGAGATTTCGATAGACATTGAGAAACTACATGGCCTTTTCTAAGGCAGTTTATACACAACTTGGAACTTTTAACGAAATCGAAACGACGAGATATGGGCAACGACAAGTACGTAGAACAACTTCCAGTTAAGTGTTCTTTGTTTTTGCAATATTCGCAAATTGTTGATGAAACCATGAATGATAATCCAGGTCGCTTGGGATTTGGTTTAGATTTGTTATCACGAGGTTGAAAAGAGTCCATTTCTGCAGTACGACTTTCCAGAAACTGGCAACGATGACTTAAAATTGAATAGCACTGATCCCATGATGGCAAAGAATTAAAATCTTGTTTTTCATCATAATTCTTTTTTGAGTCTGCATCAATTTTCGACAAAACTATATGAATTATTATAGCGTTCATCACATCGACTTCTGAACCGAGTGAAAGCAACGAACTACGAAGAGCCGAAACGTTATCAAGAATTGAACGCAACATTGAAGCATTTGGTTTATGCATAGGTGAAATCGAAAACAATGAATTAATATTGTCGATAAACATTAACGATTTGTTGTCATATCGTTCAATTAAATGATCTAAAGCCTTTTGGTAATTTGACTCGACAACTTGAAATGGTTCTATTACTGCTAGTGCTTGACCAGATAAACAATTAAGCAAATAATTGAATTTATCAATGATTGGAATATGTGATTCATTATGCACTAACGTTTTGAATGTGCTTATAAATCGAGAAAACTCCGAATATTTTCCGTCAAATTTAGGTAATTTTAATTGGGGCAAACGATTTTGATGAGATACAAATGATTGAGACGAATTTAAAAAGCTTTGTTCAATATCACCAGAACTACGTTTTTGATTCATAAGACTTACCAATGGTGCCTTGGCATAAATAAACAGCTCTTCTAAATCTGATCGAGCCATATCAGAATCATCCAACTTCTCTATTTGTGTTTGAATGTGGCTTATTTGTTTGAAGTAAGATTCTAAAATCTGTAGTCGACATTCCAAAATTGTATAATGGGATGAGTCACCATCTCTGTCTGTTTTCCCTTTCAGTTGTGATATATTTCTTTTCATTGTTGTGCGTTGTAACTTTAATGAAGCGAGCGTATTTCCTCCCATATCTGTTTTCTCGGTACTCATTTTGCAGTAAATATTGTTAAAGTTGCATTAAATTTTGTTAAAGTTGATAAAAATTTAATAAAGTTGCTTTAAATCGACAATTTGTAGAAAGAGTACCACAAATTGTAATAAGTACCACTCGTTGTTTAAAAGGGCCAACACTGATTATAAGTGCCAACACTAATTGTTGAATTCAAATAAACACGATATGTATGTATGCTGTATGTATACAGAGTAAAGAGAAATATATTATGAGCGTAGACAGTGTAAGAGAATTTGATTTGTTTTACTTACTAGAATAAACGTAGAACATGTGTATCAGGGCACACTTAGAAAGGTGACTGCGATGAAACAGCTGATTATTTTTTTTATTCAGTTTGAATTGTCAATTCACTTGTGGTTGTTGTGGCGAAAAATACAACAATCCCAAAAGCAAAAACAACAACAGGCAACTTTGACAGTTCACCTACTTTTTAACAAAAACAAAGTACGACGATAATGATAATTAATGAAGAGACTGCTGCTGGCTGGAATTGCCAAAGGGATGACAACTGTTAGGTGCAAGTGCACTAACTGCAATGATAATGTTGATGATGATCACGATGATTACGATGAAGTTAACGTTTTGTTTTATAAGAACTTAATTTTTCTTATTTCAGCACAGTAAATGGTTTTTAGTTTTTATATTTAAATTGTTTATATTTTTTACACAAATGTTTATACACTTTAATATTTATTAAACTAATTTTATATTAATTTATTGGACTTTATTGTCTTTAAATTAATATAAGTCCTGTCACGGTCGCCAATTTTTATGTTGAACCATAAAAGAAACGAAAAGTTGTTTTTGTTTTTACAAATTATAAGCAACGATAAATTGTTTGTTTGATGTTTATTGTTTTGAGTTCTTTTCGACAATGACAAAATTCTTAAAACTAAAGTTGGTTGAAGCTAATGATATAAAAGGAAATGAAAAAAATGCAATCCCGTTAGATTTCAATGTATTCAAAAATATAATATGTAAATAAACAAGTGTATGTATGTTTATACATATGATATGTAAAAAAGGGCAACAAGATATTTAAATGAATGTTTTGTTAAGAATATAATTCAGGACTTTAAATTAATGAATTAATTCAACAAAAATAAAATTAATTAAAGTATTAATAAAATAAATTGTATTAGGTATATTTTGACCCAACAGTGACGTTTCCAATAAATTTTTTTGGTTATTTTTTAGCATTTTGGTTATTTTTTTAAACAAACTTGGTTACAAATATTTTGAGCTTGTGGCAACACTGGCACTGATACAAAGGTTTGTAAGAATGATTTCTTTTAATTTTTTTTGCCAATTACGTACGTGTGAAAGAAAATAAAACCAGAGAGCTCTTAAGGTGGCTCTTTGCCGATGTCTGCTTTAAGTAAACTTATTTTATTTGTACTTTTAAAAACTTACTTAAACAAAAGTAAAGTAAAAAAAAATATTTCTTATCGAAAATTAAGGAAAAAATGTCAATTAAAAAAACAAAATATTGTAATACATATATACATATATCGAGCCCTTAGCGCCAAATTATCGTAAGCGACATTTTCTAATTTTTTTTTATTGCAAAAATTAAAATTTTATGGACCGACTGATGTTATAGCGTTCTCAGAATATCAAAATTGTTAATAACTTCAAAATTACAGGCGGTAAGATTTTATCGTAAGTCAATGTTTACAATTTACAATAAACGAATTTTATCGTAAGCGACACATAGTGGTATAGAAAAAAATAAGGAAAGAAATCTGTAACTTCTAAATGGTTAGATTGGTTTGAATGAAATTTCACATGCGCAAAGAAGAAGTGCTGTCGAGTTTAAGTTCTGAATGTGGACTTCATGGACCGACCAGGGGCGCGACCAAGGGTCCTCAAAGTAGGACACCTCGGGTATGTAACATTTTTAAAACGATCCTATTTCTTCGTTTGTGTTCCGATTTCAAAAAAATACACATATAATCTTTTCATCTAGCGTTACAAGAGACCTAGTCGTAGCTATCAATTACCTCTTGTATCTTAGGAGATATTCGCATTTGAAAATTAAATGTTCAATATTTTTACCCAAGCTACTCCAGTTTTTTGATAATAGCGTATCCAAATATTTTCCGATTTTATCCTTCCTTGTCTTCATTGGACTAAGAACATATGTATGTGTCAAACAGAAAAAGAACTGTTTAAAAATAATGACTAAGTCCAAAGTTATATGCATTTGAATTTAAAAAATTTTAAAAAGCCGATTTTTCGCTAATTTTTTGAGAAAAAACAACTGTTTTTCGTTTTAAGTTATCACAAAAAATTTGCTAGAGGATGTATAAGGAATTTATACTTTCTGAAATCTAAGTTTTCATAAAATATTTTAAATCAAAAAAAATAAATAAAAATTTTTGTTACCGAAGGGACCAGGTCCATTAAAAAAACACCTATTTTTTATATAAAATTAAACTTTAGGGCAAAAATCTTCAAATCGCATATTCGATATCAAAATATAGTAACCGATTTTGGATGGCCCAATATGCTTTTAATTATTTTGTAAAGGTCTCCGATAACTACGACTTTGGTATGGATATTATAGCCAAAAAACTAAAAATATCCATTTTTGGGATTTTTCAACACTTTTTTAGGAATTGCTGATAATAAATTTGAAAATTCGTTTTTATTTTTCAATTTTTAATAGAAAATTTTACATAACTGTGAAATTTCATTTAAAACTATTCATAAATTACAATTTTATTTCAATACGAAAAATTTGAATCTATGCAAAAATTCAATAAAAAATATTTTTTGTCATATTTTTCAATAAAGTATTCCATGAATTTTTAATTGTCAAAAGTTATAAATATTTTTGAAAAATAGACAAATAGCTTGAACGAAATTATATCGCATCATAACATTTTTAATTCTATGTATAAATTTCAAAATAATCGAAAAAACCTTCTCCTGTAAAATTTGTGTTTTGTAGCTTACGATAATTTGGCTAGGGCTCGATATATTGTTAGTTGATTTCTGGCATATTTAATACAATAATAAATATAACTAAAATTTAAAAAATAATCAACAAATTGTAATTTGATTATTCCACATTAGTTATGTTAAATCCTTTACTATTGAACTATTCAATTTTTGAATAATTTGTTCAAAAAATATTTAGCATTTTTGTGTCATGCATATCATTTTTACCATTTTCGTAATTTCCCATTTCAATACTCTTGGTACAAATAGAAATATACTCAATAACAAATTCTAATTTCATCCATTTCTAATTTTATATATTTCGACACGATTATGTCGGTAAAATGTATACATCTGCAACCAAATAGGTCTTAAAAAAAAACCTAAGCTTTCTTTTGAGCAAAAAAAAAAAATTTAAAAAAGGGCCCATATTGAAAAAAAATTCGATTTTGCAAAAAAATTTAAAAAATTGTATTTCTTGAGTTACAAAATATTTATTTTTATAGATATCCCACTCGCATCCCACTAAGGGACCAAAATTATCTTAAAGGAATGCTTAGTTGCATTCCTTTAAGAAACAAAAAATTTCAAAAAAGGGCCCATATTGGAAAAAAAAAGTTTGTATGTCTTGAGTTAACAAAATTTATATTTTGATATACAGTGGTGGCCACCAATTTAAGACAAATACTTGAATTTTTTTCATCAACTGAATTTTAAGTGCGATAGAGCCAAAATAAAAGGAATTCTAAGGGTATGAAATTTATTATTAATGTTTCTAGTTTCTGAAAAATGTTTGGAAAAATCGGTAAAACATATATGGACAAAGATATGTGGAAATACGTTGACCCACCTCAGCGAACATCCGCTGTTAATAACATGATATGAGCGAAACTAATGGAACTAAAAATACCAAATTTGGTCCGAATATTTTATAATAATAAAAATATAATGATATAAATGTGAGAAAATATGTTTATTTAAAAACAACATTTTTTGGTCAGTTGTCAAAAAATGTTATGTGTTCGTGGTGAATATGTATGAATTGACACAGTCGAATAAAACGCACTTGTGTGTTAAGACAGTCCTCATGCATACATATTTGTGGAAATATTTGAAAAAATAATTGACAATCACGTGGAATTTAGCAAACAATTTTTGTCTTAAATTCCTGGCCACCACTGTATATCACACTCGCATCCCACTAAGCGACCAAATAATTCTTGAAGGAAAAGACCCAAGCTTTTTTTTGAGCTAAAGTCAACAAAGTTTTTGATTTTGCAAAAAAAGTCAAAAATTTTATGTTTTGAGTTACAAAATATTTATTTTGATAGATATCCCACTCGCATCTCACCTAACAGAAAATTTAAAAAAGGGTCAGTTTTGAAATAAAAAGTCAAAAAGTTTTGAAATAAAAAAATTTTATGTTTTGAGTTACAAAATATTTATTTTGATAGATATCCCACTCTCATCTCACTAAGCGACCAAATAGGTCTTCAAGGGAAATATCTAAGCTTTATTTAAAAAAAATGGGTCCATTTTAAAAAAAAAGTCAAAAATGTTTTTGATTTCGGAAAAAAAATATTAAAAATTTTTTATTTTTATTATAATGGTATCTATCAAAATAAATATTTTTTAACTCAAGACTTACAATTTTTGATTTTTTTTTTGCAAATTCGAATTATTTTTAAAAATGGGCCCTTTTTTTAAAAATTTTTTTTTAGTCAAAAGAAAGCTTAGGTCCATTCCTTTAAGATATTTTTAGTCCCTTAGTGGGATGCGAGTGGGATATCTATCAAAATAAATATTTTATAACTCAAGAAATACAATTTTTTAATTTTTTTTGCAAAATCTAAATTTTTTCCAATATGGGCCCTTTTTTTAAGTAAATATGTATATATTTTAAGTAAAAATTAGCTCTTATTGTAATATTTCTCAAAATATGTTTATTTTGTTCCTACGTTTCTTGTTCTAGTGGCCTGAGACACGTTAATGGCTGGCGATTTTTTAATAACTTTAAAATTTTTTAACCAATTTTTGTGTTTTATATCTTATTAGAACGACAATTACGTACACATATCGATTCTTTTAAATTAAATTGCAAAAGTAATTATTTAATGGCAAAATTTTTACAAAAACTGAAAAAATTGCATTTTTTCCCCTTGTAAATGCACCACAAAACTAAATCGCAAGTCGGCACGGGTTGCAATCATGATAGAAAGACAAAATTTCATATTTAACTATAGTTTTATATATATTTATTATTTTACCGTTAACCTATTCACAGGTATGACCAAAAAAATATTTTTTTTAACGGCAGTTTATCAAATTATTAAAAATTTTGTTAAACAAATTTCAGAATTTTTTGATCATCACTTGGGGATTTATTGTCAACATAATAGGGAATAAAAATGTGAAAAAATTATGTCAATACCTCCTAAGTTTTTCCGTACCTGCGATTTTCGAGAAAAACAAATTTTTTGGTCATATTTTGGCGAATGAGCCGAATTTCCTTACTGTTATGATTTTTAAGTAAATGCTATTCAGAATATTATAGTCCATGTAATTTTAAATATAGGCTGAAAGTTTTACTAAAATCGGAAAACGCCAACCCTTAAATCGAGAAGGTCAGTGTCTTTTAAACCGCAAGTGCTATTAAGGGTTAATTTTAATTTTTGTGCTGTTATTATAAATACTAGACATCATGTTATACTTTTCATGAGTTTCATCAAAATCGGACCAAAAATATATAACATTTCGCTATTTTTCCTTGAGAAATTCCAAATATTGAAAAAAACCATTCGAATAAAGAAAAAGTACCAAAAAGTCTCCCCTACAATTCTCACTGACTTAGGACGGAGTATGCTTAATTTCATGTTTCTAAGTCCATTGTTATATAAAATTAAAAAAAGTACCATTATAATAAAGAAAAAGTACCATGAAGTATCCGCTTGAATTTTTACTCAATAGGACCATATACGCTTAATTACATATAAAAGCAGTCACTTGTAGATGCCCACCCACTCTGACCAATGTAAGCTTTATTTCATGTTTCTAGGTTCATTGGTGAAGAAATTACAAAAAGTTCCATTCGATTAAAGAAAAAGTACCAAAAAGTCTACCCCTAAAATTCACACTCACTTAGGACAAAAAGTATCATTCGATTAAAGAAAAAGTACCATGTAATAATAATAAAATGTATTTTCCCGATTTTATCCCCTTTTTGGTACCTTTTTTCTCCCCATTGCTTTGGTAAAATTTAATTCAAATAAATTTCTGTATCGTGGTGGGAGCTCATAATAAAATATTCGTATGTCTATGTCAAATTATAGAAAAATATATTTTATGAAAAAGTTCCTTAAGTACTTAAGGGTTCGAATTTCCAAAAAGTACCAAACTTATATTTTTTATTTTTTGTTAGTTAAAGAATACGATTTAAAATTTGTTTCTATGTTTATTGGTTTAAAAGATAAAAAGTACCAAAATACAGTTTTTACATGTTTTCTCCCCTAAAAGTTTCGAATTTCCAAAAAGTACGAAACACATGTCAGCTTATTTTTTAAATGGAGTAACATGCAATTTTAAGTTTTTTTGTATCTTTATTAGTTTTGAAGATATAAGGTTACCGAATTTACCCGTTTTTACCCTTTTTACCCCCTAAACGTTCGAATTTCCAAAAATTCTTATCGGATCGTTTTGGGTAGGGAGGAACCCACAGTTAAAATTTCGTGATTCTAACTTCAGCCGTTTGGGCTGTGCGATGATGAATCATTCATTCAGTCAGTCAGTAACGTTACTCTTATATATTTATAGATATATATGGGGCATTTCATGTCAAGTGAACCAACTTTTGAAATCGATGTCTTCCGATCGGGATGAAATTTGTACCAAGGTTAGTTCTATTGGATAGTAACTCAGACACAATTTTTCAACAAGATCGGTCAAAAATAAAAAATTTTTAATATTTTTTTTCCGAAATCAAAAACATTTTTGACTTTTTTTTTAAAATGGACCCCTTTTTTTAAATAAAGCTTAGATATTTTCCTTGAACACCTATTTGGTCGCTTAGTGGGATGCGAGTGGGATATCTATCAAAATAAATATTTTGTAACTCAAAACATAAAATTTTTGACTTTTTTTGCAAAATCAAAATCTTTGTTGACTTTTTTTTTCAAAATGGACCCTTTTTTAATTTTTTTTTTTAGCTCAAACAAAAGCTTAGATATTATCCTTGAAGACCCTTTTGGACGCTTAGTGGGATGCGAGTGCTATATCTATCAAAATAAATATTTTTTAACTCAAGACTTACAATTTTTGATTTTTTTTTTGCAAATTCGAATTATTTTTAAAAATGAGCCGAATTTTATTACTGTTATGATTTTTAAGTAAATGCTATTCAGAATATTATAGTCCATGTAATTTTAAATATAGGCTGAAAGTTTTACTAAAATCGGAAAACGCCAACCCTTAAATCGAGAAGGTCAGTGTCTTTTAAACCGCAAGCGCTATTAAGGGTTAATTTTAATTTTTGTGCTGTTATTATAAATACTAGACATCATGTTATACTTTTCATGAGTTTCATCAAAATCGGACCAAAAATATATAACATTTCGCTATTTTTCCTTGAGAAATTCCAAATATTGAAAAATTAGGCCTTTGACCTTCTCGATTTAATGGTTGACGTTTTCCGATTTTAGTAAAACTTTCACACTATATTGAAAATTACATGGATAATAATATTCTGAATAGCTTTTACTTAAAAATCATAACAGTAAGGAAATTCGGCTCATTCGCCAAAATATGGCCAAAAAATTGATTTTTCTCGAAAATCGCAAAATTTAAATAGCTGGTACGTAAAAATTATAGGAGATATTGACATAATTTTTTAACATTTTTATTCCCTATTATGTTGACAATAAATCCCCAAGTGATGATCAACAAATTCTGAAATTTGTTTAAAATATTTTTGAAAAAATAGAAATTGGAGTTTTGAAACTGCCATTAACAAAATAATTTTTTTATTATACCTGCGAATATATTTTAAGTAAAAATAAGCTCTTATTTTAATATTTCTCAAAATATGTTTATTTTGGGCATACTCCCTAAAACGGGAAGATCTAGTGAAATATCTATCCCAGGTTGGAAAAGATGCCACAGGAAACGTATATGAATTACGGAAAAGGTTTGCAAAATTGACCACAGATCACACGGAGGACGAGATGAAAGAGCTACTGGAATTGCAGTCAAAACATGATGCTATAAATAATCCAGCTCTACTATCCCCTGATTCAATATTACAGATACCTGTCGCAGCCACGTACATCCCGCCAACGTCACCAGTAAAAATGGAGACTCCCAATAAAACAGGGGATACATCAGAAGCAGCCATGATATTGCCAATACCATTACCGAGTCATAATGAACCCCAACGAGCACCAAGTGAAAGCCGTATTATGGTCGTAGAGCTGGTACGAAAATGGGGATTGAAGTTCGATGGAGGCAGAGATCCATTAGGTTTTATTGAAAGGGCGGAAGAACTTGCCAAAAATGTACAACATCGACCTGGACCAGTTACCACTAGTGTTGCCGGAGCTATTCAAAGAGAAAGCACTGGTTTGGTTACGAAACAATAACCGACACTGGACACTGTGTAGTTCTGTGTGTCTGGGACCCACACATAAAGTTAAATAATCTTCCTTTTTAGAGGGGAACTGCTGGGCTAAGAGTAGATCTTAGAAAGGAGATTATAATTACAATCACTCATATGAGTGATTATAATTGTAGGGATTTGGGTATTGGGTATTTTCTTTTTATATTATATTCTTTTTTTTTATTAAAACATATTCACCTTTTTTGTTGTTTTAAAGCTGGTTTACAATTTGACGATTAATTGATTCAGGTAAGTATTTTATGTAAATATTTTAACAATTTTAGGTTAAAAAAGGTAAGTTTTATTTTAAGCAAAAGGGTAAGTTTATTTATTTTAAGTTTAAGTAAAAAATGCTAAATTGATCTTATTGGGTCTGTTGCCAAGCAAAAAGTGAAAGAATTCAATTTTAATTTTAGCTAACAAGAACTATCTTCGGTTACAGATAGCCGAAGATATTTGGAAAAAATCCGTAAGTACTAAATGGTGTTACGGTTTGTATTCATTTGTAACGCCATCTGTACTTCAATATACTTAAATTTAATGTAATTTACATGCTTATGAATTAGGGTGTACAATTCTTTTCATCTTTTCTTAAATTTAACAATTTTGCTTGTATAAATAATGAGTTTTTGGTTAAGATTTTAATACAATTTTAAAATTCATATTTATTTATTTATTTATTTATTTATTGTTCAAATATGGGTTTGAACATGGCGCCGCCTCGGAATTTGGCACCAATTTTTTATGGGTTGCTGGCGACGCACAACACGTCGGCCAGTGATTTTATGGCGTCGGCTAAAAGATGCGCATTTGGCTTCGGCTGTGGTACACTGGATGGTTGTGCTGTTGGTTGTTGGTTTTTTTGCTGCTGATGATGATGTTGTTGAGAAAGCTGATGTTGTTGATGTTGACGATGATTCTGGTGTTGACGTAGACGTTGTTGATGTTGACGGTGACTCTGGTGCTGACGTGGCTGACTCTGGCGCTGACGACTCTGATGCTGACGTTGACTGTGTTTGATATGTGGTCTTCTAGGGCGTTGGGGGCTTGACGTCCTTCGGTGTGACGATGGACCTCTTCGCTGCCGTTGTTGGCGACGTGGCGGATGCAACAACGTGTGGTGTAGTTGGTCACATCTTTTGCACGCTCCCATTGAGATGCAAGAATTTAAATTATGGCTTCTTGCTAAGCAATTGAAGCAGTAGCCTAAATTTCCAACCACTTCCCTCCTCTTCTCTACAGACATCTTCCGGAACTTCCGGCAGAACCGTAAGCCGTGGTATCCCCTACATATTAGACAATATAACACCTCCAAATCTCTAGGTGTTTGGCTGTGGTTGCTAGTGGGGTTACGGCTTGGGCTAGTTATTCTGGTAGTGGTTAGTCTGCGGTTAGATCTGTCAGTATTAATGGAGATTAGCAGAAAGGTAAAACAAATTGATTAGTTTGTATATAAGAATTGAATCGGAAGCTGGAAAGAGTAGATTTAATTTATTAGTAGGAGATCGGGTTAGACTTGGGTTATTAATAATGAGAGATAAGTGTAGTATTATAAATAATTTTAAGATTCTTGATATTTGTGTGAAATATGTTTCCTGTGAAATCTCTAGTTGCTTAAAAATTGTAGATAGCATAACTTTACTATGGGTCTAGTTACTACTCCAGAAGATGTGCGTATCTCCGCAATACGAGCATTTTTATCTGTACCATGGAAGATTTTTCCAATCCTACCTAGACGCCACTCATGAGGTGGTAATAAGTCGTCCATTACGACTACGAGGTCGCCTACCTGACGGTTTGGAGCAGAGTTTTTCCACTTATAGCGTTTATGTAAGGATTTTAAATATTCCTCCTTCCATCGTATGGAGAACTGGTGATGGATGGCTTTTAACTTTTCCCATCTGTTTACGACAGAGATATTTTCATAAGTTTGCTCGGGAAAGGCCATTAAAGGAGCCCCTCTTAGAAAATGTCCTGGAGTTAGTGCTGTTAAGTCAGATGGATCTTCTGATAGGGCAGAGATTGGGCGAGAGTTGAGGACAGCTTCAATTCGCGCCAGTATGGTAGAGAATTCCTCAAAGTTGAATTTCTGGGCGCCTGCTACCCGCTTAAAATGAAACTTAAAGCTCTTTACAGCGGCTTCCCATAAGCCGCCCATATGAGGAGCGTCAGGAGGTATAAATTTCCATTCAAACCCGTGGGCTACATATTTTTGGGAGATATCTTGAGCTGAGTTTCTGAGAAATGTTACGAATTCGCGTTCAAGAGCTCTACTTGCCCCAAGAAAGTTCTTTCCGTTGTCTGATGTAACCCTTTGGGGGAGGCCCCGCCTCCCGACGAATCGAGCGAATGCGGCTTGAAACGCCGCCGTACTTAGATCAGAGCAGGCTTCTAAGTGAACAGCTCTTACACTGAAGCACACAAAAACGCAGACGTATCCTTTAACATAAGTAGAATTGCGTAAGGGAGAGACCTTGAGCTCAAATGGCCCAGCGAAGTCAACGCCTGTTGATTGAAATGGTGGCGATAAAGTACACCGTTCAGGTGGTAAGGGAGCCATAATTTGGGAACAGGGCTTTTGTCTTTGTATTATGCAAATCTTACAGTTGCGTATTATGCTCTTTACTCTAGGCTTAAGTCTTGTTATAAAATATTCTGTTTGTATCATTCTGCACATTTGACTGCATTCAGCATGATACAGAAATTGATGTAAATATTTTATATACAAACGACAGAATTGTGAGTTGCCTGGCAGAATTATATGGTATCGCTCATTGTATGGTTGAGTTAACTAATCTACCGTTTGCTCGAAGAATTAAGTCTGAGTCCAAAAATGGATTTAAAGTGTTTAGGGGCTTTTATTTGGCAATTTTTTAGAGGCTTGCAAACATTTGTATTCTTCGGGATAAAATGTTTCTTGAGCCAGTGTAATTAGACGTGATTTCGTAAATTTCATTTCCTCATGTGTTAAATTAATTAAAGACTGTTGTTGAGTTTTTTTTCGTAAATTTTTCATGCAATTTTTATAAAATCTGAACATATAGCATACAACTCGTAAAGCTTTGCTATAAGACGAGAATCTACTCAAAATTTCACTGTCTTGTACTTCTGAATGTAGTGATTGGGTCTCATTTTTTGATATATACGAAGTTTTGAGGCAATTTCTTTTTGGCCACTCTGTTGCTGGTTTAGTAAGCCATGATGGTCCATTCCACCAGAGAGAATTGTGCTCTAAATCTTGGGGCTTGCAACCTCGGGTACCAAGATCTGCTGGGTTGTCGTGAGAGGGAACATGATGCCATTTTGCATCTGACACTAATCTGTGAATTTGAGCTATTCTGTTAGCGACATATGTTTCCCATGTCGAAGGAGGTTTTGAGAGCCAACCTAGCGTTATCGAGGAATCAGTCCACAAATGAATCTCATCAGTATTGAGGTTTAATGATGAAATGACATAATTGACGAGATTCGCTAAAAGGACTGCGCCACTTAGTTCCAAACGTGGCAGAGAAACCGTTTTGATAGGGGCAACTTTACTTTTCGCTACTAATAAATTAACGAACGTATTTTGGGAACTAGTTTGACATCTCACATAAATTGTGGCACAATAAGCTATTTTAGAAGCATCTGAGAACCCATGCAGTTGAATTTTGTCTGAAGGATTATATTGTATCCATCGAGATATTGAAATTGTTGTCACTTGAGACAGATCTTGAACAACTGCATTCCACTTTTGTAAAGATTCTTGTGATACATCTTCATCCCATTCTAGGCATTCCAACCAGAGTTGTTGAATGAGTGTTTTTGCCCTTATAACAATAGGTGCGAGCCAACCAGCTGGATCAAACAATTTTGCCACTGATGAAAGAATCTGACGCTTAGATATTTTTGTCGCTTGTTCAATTGGATCAATATTATAGGAAAACGAGTCTGAGAGCGCGTTCCACTTAATACCAAGTGTTTTGGTAGAGCTTGCATCGTGGAAGCGAAGAAAATCTGAATCATATAAATCCTCTTTTGGAATATGAGCAAGCAATTTAGGATGATTTGCAGTGATTTTCTTTAGGGGAAATCCAGCTGATTTCAATACAAGTACAATCTGTTTTTGAGCTGAAAGAGCATCTTCTAATGAATAACCTCCTGACAGTATGTCATCAACATACGTTTCTGTGCGCAGTATTGAAGCTGCTTCAGGGTATGCAGATTCAGAAGCTAGTTTTAAAAGGGTTCGAATAGCGAGATATGGGGCACAGTGTAGTCCGAAAGTTACCGTTTTTAATTCGTAATCTTTAATTGGGCCGTCATCTAGAGGTTGAAATAAAATCCTTTGATAGGGTATATCATCAGTATGTAATAGTATCTGACGATACATTTTTTGAATGTCCCCATTAAAAACATATTGATATTTTCTCAAATTTAGAATTATGGACATCAAATCGTTTTGAAGTGTGGGACCTGTATATAAAATGTCATTAAGAGAGAATTGGGACTTAGATTTTCTAGATGCATTAAAAACAACTCTGACTTTGGTTGTTTTGTGATCTGGGCGAACTACGGCATGATGTGGTAAATAAAATGAACCATATTTACCGTGGGAGTTAATTTCATTAAATGACGTTTCGTCCATATGACCTAGAGTGATGTATTCATTTATAACAGCCTTGTATTGTGATTGAAGGTTGGGATCTTTGGATAGTGATTTTTCCATGCTCGTATACTGAGCTAGGGCTATGAATCGTGATGATCCTAGAAATATTTTGTCTGGAAAATCAGGTTTAAATGGTAATCGCACGATGTATCTACCATTTTCGTTACGTGTAGTTGTTGTTGTGTAAAAACTTTCACAAAACTCATCTTCTGCTGATTTTGAGCGAGCTACTGGAATTTCTTCCTGTTCCCAAAACTTTCTTAATAGAGAGTTTAGCTCAGAGTTTTCATTCGGAACAACAGTAGTTGTGAATGTCTGTATTGGTTGTGCTTTTATGGGACCACTGAGTACCCAACCGAAGACAGTGTTATAGGCCGATGTTTGCCCACAAACATTTTTCTTAACACCTTCAATATTTATAGAGTGTTCATAATCATTACCTAAAATTAGATCTACCTGAGATGATTTGTTGAATGTTGGATCTGCAAGATCTAATTCATCTAAATCGGTTGAGTAAGGTATTTCAAAAGTTTGCGCTGGAAGTCTTTTTGTTACTTTTGGTAGCACTATGGCTTTAATGGGAATTCGTAAGTCATACCTTTTGGCGTACAAAACAAACTCGCATTCTTTGTTTGCCGACTGCTTTTGTCCACCAATACCTATTATTTCGAAATGAGATTTTTCATAGTGTAGCTGAAGACGATTACGAATTCTTTCTGTTAGAAAAGTTCGTTGAGAACCAGGATCAATTAGCGCTCTAATTGTAAAAAGTTCACCTATGTGTTCTATTTGCATTAATGCAGTTCGGAGCAATATACTTTCATTGCTTGTAGAGCAGTTGGCTTGAAATTGCCTTGAGGTGCTAGGAATTTCATCTTGGGGGTTATTCTTGAAATTTGAGTATTTGTGGAAGAAGTTTGATTTTGTTGGTTGTGACTAGTTGCTGAGTCTTTATATTGTGAGCTTTCTGCTGATTGAGTGGAATGTTGTAGTTTTGGCTTCATATGAAGCAAAGTATGATGAGGCTTTTTACATTGTAGGCAAGTGTATTTACTTCTACAATTAGCTTTAAGATGAGATGACGCTAGACAATTATTGCAGAATTTATTTTTAAATACATAATCTACTCTTTGCTGTACCGTGAAGGCTCGAAATTTTGGACATATTCTCAAAGAGTGGTTTTCTTTGCATAACTTGCACGACAAGTTTAAATTTTCTTGGGAAATGTATGTCTGTATATCAGATTTGGGTGTATCTGATAGAGTGAAACAATCTTTAGTGGTTTTTATGCTGTTGAGACGTTCCACAGCTTCATATCTGTCCACAAGGAATTGGGACATTTGGTTCCACTTTGGAAGCTCACGTGGAGAAGTTAGTGATTGTTCCCATAGCGAAAGTGTAACATTTGGAAGTTTGGTTGAGATTAAACGTATGATAATAGGATCCCAGCTTTCTACGTCGACGCCAAGCGTTTTGAGAGTAGCTAGGGAATCATTTAGGGATGATTGAATTCTCCTGATTGACTCACTATCCTCATTTGTTGCCGAGGGTATATCAAATAGGATTTTTATTTGATTGTCAACCAAAACTCTTTTGTTTTCATAGCGGGTTTTTAGTGCATTCCACGCTAGATCAAAATTGTCGTTTGAAAGGGGATATCTCTTCACTATTGCCCCCGCTTCACTTCTAGTTTTATTTCTGAGGTGATATAATTTAGTGACTGGTGTTAGCTTTGGGTGGTTTATGTATACGGCCGTGAACATGTCACGAAGTGATGGCCATTGTTCATAACTACCTTTGAAAATTTCGGTGTCACAAGGAGGAAGTTTAATACATGAGGTGTCAGGTGTAAAATTTTGAGTGGAAGCTTGCTGGGGTATGGAAAATCTAGCTGATGTATTGAAGCCTTGCATATTGGAAGCGTCGACTCTTAAAGTCTTCACTAAGTCGGTTATTTGCGAATTGCAGTGATAGTATGCTTCAATGCACGAATCAAAATTTGTTTTTGCAATTTCTTTGAATTCTGGGTCTATTGACTCTTCAGAAGCTGTCATTACTTTTTGATAAGAATAATCTAAATTACCCCATCTCGATTCCAAGTCCTTTAACTTGACCTCGAGAACTGATTCAGTTTGGTCTTCGACATGAATCGTATTAAACTTTTTGCAAAATTGTAATAAATGATCGCATTTAAATACAAAATCTTCCTTTAGAATAGGGTCAGAATTAGAGGTGTTTTTCGATGTTGTAGCCATTTTGACAATAGCGATAGATTTTAAGTTGTAATTAGGTTATTACTTATATTTTTGAGGCTATTTGGGAAATAGCACTAGATTTTGGTATCTAGTTTAAATAGATTTTTTATATTTGGGGCTATTTGAGAAATAGCACTAGATTTTGGTATCTAGTTAAAATAGATTTTTTTATATTTGGGGCTATTTGAGAAATAGCACTAGATTTTGGTATCTAGTTAAAATAGATTATTTAATTTTTGGGGCTATTTGAGAAATAGCACTAGATTTTGGTATCTAGTTAAAATAGATTTTTTATTTTTGGGGCTATTTGAGAAACAGCACTAGATTTTGGTATCTAGTTAAAATAGATTTTTTATTTTTGGGGCTATTTGAGAAATAGCACTAGATTTTTGTATCTAGTTAAATAGATTATTTATTTTTGGGGCTATTTGAGAAATAGCACTAGATTTTGGTATCTAGTTAAAATAGATTATTTATTTTGGGGCTATTTGAGAAATACCACTAGATATAAGTCTCTAGTTAAAAATATTTATAAGATTTAAATAGCAGTTAGGTTTGAGCTTTTTGTTAAATATTGTGTATAAATGTGGGCTATTTTGTAAATAGCACTAGATTTGATTTTCTAGTTCTTTACTAATTATTAATTTTCAGAGAATTTTTCATATGCTTTATTTCGTTCATAGCAATTTTTAAAATATATCTTCATTAAAGAGAGATTCTAGTATTTTCTTTGTCTCCTATTTGCTTTCGATTTTATTCATTTGTTTTTATATATCTGTTTGATGTGGCTGTATATGTATTTGATTAATTCCAAATACACATAACTTTTTAATTTTATCTTCTTTTTAGAAAATAAAAACAACGTACGAATTATTAAACAGACTAGATAATTTAAATTTTGATTTGTATTATATATTTGGTTCCTGTTTGCTGTGGCTGTATATGTATTTAATTAATCTTAAATACACATAACTTTTTAATTTTGTCTTCTTTTATAGAAAATAAAAACCACTTACGAGTTCATTATTAAGTTTAACTTTTCGCAAATTTTCATTAATATTAATTGGCACAACGGTAACTCTGACTGAATAACAATTGAGTTCCTGTTATTCCTCTTATTTTATTTCATTAATTTACAAATTTTACAAAAGTTGAAAACTATGACGTATGCTGCACGCTAATTGATAGTAAAAATGCAATCAGTTTTTTCTTCAGTGTATTAAAACTTGAAATGTAAAACTTTAATGTTTAACCCCCAAGTTAATAAATAAATTTATAGTATTGGAGTTCAAATGTGGAAAATTGAGATTTTAAAATTTCAATTTATGCAAAAAAAATACTTTCTTTATTTTTTGAGAATTTGGGATTTAATTTATTAAATTAATTTGGTAATAATCTAACCAAATTATCGAAAATAGTTTAGTAGAGAATAACTAGAAATTTTCGTAATAAATTTTAGCAAAATCTTTGAATAATTCTTTATTTTCTAAATTATAAATTTTATTTCGACATAAATTTAAAATTTTTTTGTTTTTTCCCTTTTTTTCTTTTTTTGAATTGAAATGAATATTATAGTACACTGGCAACACTTATGAAACTGCATACAAATATATGGAAGTATGTAGGGTTATCAATTAAGGGGATTTTACAAAAGTAAAATCCTTTATCAATTCTTAAAAAAAATAGTATATTATGTTTAATCGCACTTTTTGTAAAAAAAATTTAAAAAAAAAAAAATCGAGGACCCTGTAACTTTTTCCTTTCTTTAACATCTTTAAGTTTTGACAAATTTTGTTTTATATATGTATGTTTAAATGATGTATTAGTAAAATTATGTATGTTTCATTTGAGTATTTTGTGTATTACGTAGTTTGTTTTCTCTTGTTGTTTTATTTAAATTCTTTGTTATTTGAGTATTTACAAATCAGAAGTATTTTAGGGAATTATTTCTCTTTGAGTGAGAATTAATTTGTAACCAAGATCACTCACAGAGAAAACAACAGCGAAATACACAAACTTTCGTTTTAGGTATGATTGTTATTATATATGTGTGTGTGTGTTTTATTATATTATTCACTGTTTCGATCTTCTTCTCTTCTTTATTATTTGATATAATTTACCTTATTTAATTTTGATGAAGTCTTTTAAATTTTTAAGTAATGTTGTTGATTTCTTCTGTTAATTTTAAGGGGTGTGTTTTTGTTGTTGTAACGGTGTTTTGTTGTTTTTATGGCTTTTCTTTCTTTCTTTCTTTATTATGTTCTCTTTTTAACATGGAATTTTTTAGTTAAAACTCTTTTATATTTTTCATTTTAAACACTTGTACGAAATTTAGAATATTATTATTTTTGTTTAAATTTATTCTTTTATAAATTTATTTTAAAAATCACCAAAAAAAAAATTTCAATAAAAAAGAAAAAGTAAAGGAACAACAAAGCAAAACTAAAAGATACACTAAAAAAGCACTAGTTATTTTTCTTTTTTTTTACTGTGTTTTGCAAATTTTTGATTTTGGGAAAAAAAATGTTGGTATACACAAATTTCTTGTTCTTTCTTCTTTGTAAATTTTATTTTAAATAGGCTTTATTTTTGAAGAAACACTATTTTCCTTAAACTTATTTTTTCTTTTTTTTTAAAAAAATATTTTACTTAATTCTTCTTTTAAATAATTTTATTTCATATTATTTCTTTCAACACTGACTTTACTTGTACATTTAAACCAACTAAATGAGCTACTTGCTTTTGGTGGTTGATTTTGCGTATTCTTATGTTTAGAAAATAACTAAGAGAGCCACTTGCTTTCGGTGGTTGATTTTGCGTACAGTGTATACAGATGTATAGCTGAGAACTTAAGAGAGCCACTTGCTTTTGGTGGTTGAAGAGAACGAAAGAGAGCAACTTGCTTTTGATTTTGCGTACACAGCATGAGCTATATTCTTTTTTTTCACTTTCTTCTTATTTTTATAACTGTGGTTTGCAAAAAATTTTTTTTTTGTTTTCTTTTTCCAGAAGAAATATTTTCTGGTGTACATACACAATTCTATGTTGTTGTTTTTGCCTTTTTTTTAATTTTTTCGTACATACACAATTAGAATTTGTTTTTTTTGCTTTTCTTTATTTAAATTTTTATATGTTCTTTAACACTTTTATTAATTTATTATTTTCTTTAAGTTTAAATGATATTATTAGTTTTTTTTTCACCTTTTTATTTAAAATAGTTTTTTCTGATTTTTGCACACACACACGATAAATTGATTAAAATGATAATTTGTACTTACAGCTTCGGTAGCTTTCATAGACTGAGTTATTGAATTTTGAGTTTACCTCATTCTGCTTGGGTATTATGTATGAGTTTTTTTTTTGTTTGTCTCCGCTGGTTGCAATAATCGAAGGACCATGTATTTCTGTGTGTCTGGGACCCACACAGAAAGTTAAATAATCTTCCTTTTTAGAGGGGAACTGCTGGGCTAAGAGTAGATCTTAGAAAGGAGATTATAATTACAATCACTCATATGAGTGATTATAATTGTAGGGATTTGGGTATTGGGTATTTTCTTTTTATATTATATTCATTTTTTTATTTAAAACTATTCACCTTTTTTGTTGTTTTAAAGCTGGTTTACAATTTGACGATTTATTGATTCAGGTAAGTATTTTATGTAAATATTTTATCAATTTTAGGTTAAAAAAGGTAAGTTTTATTTTAAGCAAAAGTGTAAGTTTATTTATTTTAAGTTTAAGTAAAAAATGCTAAATTGATCTTATTGGGTCTGTTGCCAAGCAAAAAGTGAAAGAATTCAATTTTAATTTTAGCTAACAAGAACTATCTTCGGTTACAGATAGCCGAAGATATTTGGAAAAAATCCGTAAGTACTAAATGGTGTTACGGTTTGTATTCATTTGTAACGCCATCTGTACTTCAATATACTTAAATTTAATGTAATTTACATGCTTATGAATTAGGGTGTACAATTCTTTTCATCTTTTCTTAAATTTAACAATTTTGTTTGTATAAATAATGAGTTCAATTTTGGTTAAGATTTTAATACAATTTTAAAATTCATATTTATTTATTGTTCAAATATGGGTTTGAACACACTGGAATGGTCACTTTTTAAGAAAGATTTTTATAGATTTTTCCTTCCCACACGCTACTTCGAGAAGCTGGAAGACGAAATCCGTAAAAGAACTCAACACGCTCGAGAACCGTTTAAGGAATATGTCCTTGCCTTACAAGATTTAATGCGACACGCAGATCTATCCGAAGCGCAGAAACTGGAGAGAATCTTCCGTAATGCCCAGCCGGATTATCAGTGGTATATCCGAAGAAAGGATTTTACTACCCTCGATGATCTCTTACAATTAGCTGATGATCTAGAAAGTATACCTACAGACACACCCCAAAGTCGCAGCGCTCATCATCGTATGGTTATTGAAAGCCCATACTCCCGTAATGACGTCACACTATGTAAGGACTTCGAAGTCCAAGGTCACAAAGGTACCATCAACAGCACACGACTTCTCTATGAAGATGAAAAATTAAAGGCCATTGTTTTAATCCGAAACAATTTTGTCACCACCATTATAGAAGTTTCATAACTCCACAGCAAATACAACGATTTTCCAGCCAACCTGTTTATGTACCAGTAGACATTGATGTACTCCTAGCTGATGGGTCAAAGAAACTCATAAAGGAAGCTGCAAAATTTATGGTTACCTTAGGAAATATTTCAGCAGAATGTAATTTCCCAATTATGGAAGAATCTACAGAAGACATCATCCTGGGGATTGACTTCTTACGAATCTTCAACACCACTCTCACTTGTGCCGGCCTTGAAGTAAACTGTGGATGTAGAAAACCGGAAAACAACAATATGAACCTCTGCAATAGAAGTCAAGAACTTCAGGTAAGTGAAGTTGTTTATATACCTAAAATTTTATGTACGCCCACTGAATGTGATGAAAAAAAATCGTTGTCACCCGGACAACGGCTACAAGTATCAAAATTCTTGGCGGAAGAACTCGAATCAGTTGATTTCCCGTGGATGTATTGAGCCATCATGTAGCCCCTACAGCTTCCCCATCACCTTAGTTAAAAAAAAGGACGGAAGGTGGCGTACTTGCATGGATTTTCGCCAATTAAATTTAAGGTCCGAAATGCCAAATTTATTAGCAGTCTGGACTTAAAAGATGGTTACTGGCAGATCCCTATGGATGAAGAAAGTAAAAAGTATACTGCATTCGCCGTCACCGGAAGAGGTTTATATCAATGGCGGGTGATGCCATTTGGTTTGCACTCGGCTCCCGCAACCTTTCAACGAGCGTTAGACAGCGTAATAGGAGCAGATATGGAACCCCACGCCTTTGCATATTTAGATGACATTATTGTCATCGGGTCCACGTTTGAAGAGCATTTGGCCAACTTAAAAGAAGTATTTCGACGATTGCGATCTTCCAAATTAAGAATCAACATAGAAAAATGCCAATTTTTTAACACCGAAACGAAGTATTTGGGTCATGTGGTGACCACCAATGGTATTAAAACTGATCCAGATAAGGTCGCGGCTATTTCTGAAATGCTTAAACCAAAGAATGTTAAGGAAGTCCGTCGTCTTCTAGGTGTCACATCGTGGTATCGACGTTTTGTTCCCGACTTCGCCACAATTTCTCACCCACTGACTCGCCTGCTTAAAAAGGGCAAACACTGGAAGTGGGGAGAAGAACAACAAAATGCTTTTGATCTCCTTAAAGAGAAACTAACAACGGCGCCTGTATTGTCGTGCCCAGATTTTACAAAAACGTTCGTACTACAAACTGATGCCAGTGACTATTGGCTAGGTGCGGTCTTGACACAAACTACCGATAGCACAGAGAATGTAATAGCGTATGCCAGCCGACGTCTGAATGGAGCAGAAAATAATTATTCAGCTACCGAAAAAGAGTGTCTAGCTATTGTTTGGGGTATACGTAAAATGAGACCCTATCTCGAAGGATACGAATTCATTGTCGTGACCGACCACCTTGCGTTAAAGTGGTTAAATTCAATCGACACCCCAACGGGAAGACTTGCACGATGGGCACTCGAACTACAGCAATACAAATTTTCTATTCAATATCGAAAAGGAAAACTAAATATAGTAGCAGATGCACTATCACGACAGCCAGTCGAAGGTATCAACATGGTTCAAACAAAAACCCCCGTTTTATGTCCATGGCTGGAAGCGCGAATGGCAGAAGTACGGGATCAGCCAAATAAATTTGCAGACTATGCCATAATAGGGGACCAACTGTACAAGCACTTTTCACGCCAGTTCAACGATGAAGACTGTACTTCATGGAAGTTATGCGTTGCTACGCCCTTAAGAGAAAAGGTATTAAAAGAAAATCATGACTGTGCAGCCGGTGGTCACTTAGGAATTAGAAAAACCATTAATAAGGTAGCAGGTCGATATTATTGGCCGGGAATGACCCGGGATATAAAACGATATGTTCGCAATTGTGAAATCTGCCAAAAATATAAGGTTTCTCAGCAACAACCCGTCGGAGTTATGCTCACTCGGATACCAGATGAACCTTGGTCCACCATTTGCGCAGATTTTGTGGGTCCATTACCTAGGACGAAGCACGGAAACACCATGCTCTTAGTGTTCTTCGATAACTTTTCGAAGTGGTGCGAACTAGTACCAATGAGAAAAGCAACTTCAGAGGGCCTTGTTATAGCTTTCCGTGAACGTATAGTGGCTCGCTATGGAGTGCCAAAGATGATGGTCACCGACAATGGAACGCAATTCACATCTCGTATATTTAAGAAATATTTGAACGACATTGGTGTGCATCAACAGTTTACTGCCCCATACACTCCACAGGAAAATCCTACAGAGAGGGCAAACCGCACCATAAAAACTATCATAGCTCAGTTTTCGGGTCAACAACATACCACATGGGATGAACTCTTACCAGAAATAATGCTTGCGATTAATACCAGCAGTTCCGAATTTACGGGCTACTCACCGGCATATCTAACGCAGGGTAGAGAACCGCGGCTGCCGAAGGCTCTATATGATGAGGTAACCATAGGAACAGGAGCTCGAAATATAACCCCCGATGAAAGAGCCACCGAGCTAAAAGAAGTGTTCAGAATTGTAAGACGAAATCTAGCGAAGGCTTCAGAAAACCAGCAAAAACGATATAATCTACGTCGTCGTCGGTGGAAACCAAATATTGGGGACCAAGTCCTGGTGAGGCAGCATCCACTGTCAAAAGCAATTGATAATTTTGCTGCCAAGTTAGCACCGAAGTACGGGAGACCATATGTCGTTAAGGGATTTGTGTCCCCCGTTATTGCAGAAATCTACGGGATGCAAAACAAAGACTGCGCAAAGCACATGTTAGTGAACTAAAACCTTACTATCAATAATGTCATCAACATCGTCAGCTACGTCATCAACATCATCAGCTACCTCATCAACCTCGTCAACTACATCGATCTCATCACTCACATCAATGTCGCCGACCTCATCAATACCAACATTACTTATACGGCATCATCACTCATCGACATCACCCACCATTCTACAATCACCAGCGATGTCCACAACACCTCTCATACCGTGGAGCTCCAGGCAAATACGTATGGCGCAGGTTCCCGATCGCCTGAAACGAATTTGTGCGTCCAGAAGTCCCACAAACAACAACGATTGATGGAAATCATTGATGTCAAATGTTATCGAATATTGATGTCTCAAATACGCTACCTACACGCATACGATCGCTCAACCCGTAATTCCACAAGGGGAAGGAAGGGGATAATGTGACGACAAAAGTCGTAAACTTGTTTTTGCCACCATTAAATATTAATTTTATTATTTTATATATATTTTATTTTATGTTTAGTTTTAATCTGATTATTTTATTTGTTTTATGTATTTAAATTTAACGGTTTCATTTATATGAGTACGCCATCTGTTGGTAAATAATAGAGTCAATTTAATATCACTACCCCAAAATACAACCATGCAGAATGTAATAAAAGTACCATAGTACGATCGTTACCAACGATGGTTGTAGTCACTTAGTTGTCCGACACGGGTATAAAAGAAGGCACACTGAAATTGAAGTCAGTCTGCCAGCAGGAGGCCAAGCGGTAAGAACCACTCGACGTTAGCGACGAGTAGTACTAACTAATTGGTTAGTTTTAAAAGGAAACTAGTGGGAAACCAGTGGTACATCCAGAGGTTATACCTCTACCTTGTAACACTCTTGTCCGACACTTACGACGTTAGCGACGTGGTGTAAACAAGTCCCAATAGAGGCATTTTAACAATAATTGGCTATTCTAATAGGCACTAGTGGGAAACCAGTGGTACATCCAGAGGATATACCTCTACTTTGTAACACTCTTGTCCGACACCTACGACGTTAGCGACGTGGTGTAGGCAAGTCCCAATAGTAGCTTATTGATCTAGCTCACCAGGGTACAACTAATTGGCTATTCTAAGAGGCACTAGTGGGAAACCAGTGGTACATCCAGAGGTTATACCTCTATCTTGTGACACTCTTGTCCGACACCTACGACGTTAGCGACGTGGTGTAGGCAAGTCCCAATAGTCGCTTGTTATTTTAGCCCAACAGCGTCGTCGTCAGCAGATTTTATCTCAGCACGACTGACTAGTTGCTACCTTGCTTCCCGTGGCTCCACTCAGACAGTTGGCGTTACTCTCTAGATTGAGTTTTTGTGTTATTTGTAAAATTAAAATAAAGTGATACGTATTATAACGTTTAAGAGAACTACGTCTTTTATTCTCTTTACTGAGACGACATAGGAGAACTTTGTGGTTTCTCTTCAATCAAGATAACAATACGACCCTGGACTCCGCTGAGACTACCCCGGCAACCAGCGGAAAAACGTGGTTGTTATTACAACACTGTGCGCATAAACAATTACAATTTCTGGGTGATTTACCTTTAGAATAAGGTATGTCCCATCCTTGCATCTATCTGAGTTTGTGCACAATTGTCGAAAATTCTTCCGAGGATCAACATTGAAAAATTTAAATTTTGATAAAAATATTAAAAATAATCAGACGGAATTTTGGAAAAAGAGCTATATTGGTGACTAATTCTAGGTCAATTATCTTTAAAATGTGGTATGGCATCTGTCTAAGTTTGTGCACAATTGTTGAAAATTCTTCAAATGATCAATATTAAAAAATTAAAATTTTCATTAAAATATTAAAAATAGTCAGATGAAATTTTGGAAAAAGGGCTATGTTGGTGATTTATCTTTAAAATGAGGTATGTCCCACCCTGGCATATATCTTAGTTTGTCCACAATTGTCGAAAATTCTTCCGAGGATCAACATTGGAAAATTTAAGTTATCATAAAAATATTAAAAATAGTCAGACGAAATTTTGGAAAAAGAGCTATATTGGTGACTAATTCTAGGTCAATTATCTTTAAAATGTGGTATGTCCCATCCTGGCATATGTCCACAATTGTTGAAAATTCTTCAAAGGATCAACATGGAAAAATTTAAATTTTCATTAAAATATTAAAAATAGTCAGAAAAAATTTTGCAAAAAGAACTATGTTGGTGACAAATTCTGGGTATATCAAAAATGAGGTATATCATATTCTGGCATCTATCTTAGTTTGTCCACAATTGTCGAAAACTCTTCCGAGGATCCACATTGAAAAATTAAAATTTTCATAAAAATATTAAAAATAGTCAGACGATATTTTGGAAAAGAGCTATATTGGTGACTAATTCTTTTAAAATTATCATTAAAATATTAAAAATAGTCAGATGAAATTTTGGAAAAAGGGCTATGTTGGTGATTTACCTTTAAAATGAGGTACGTCCCATCCTGGCATCTATATTAGTTTGTCTGCAATTGACGAAAATTCTTACAAGGATCAACATTGAAAAATTAAAATATTCATTAAAATATTAAAAATAGTCAGACGAAATTTTGGAAAAAGAGATATATTGGTGACTAATTCTGGGTTAATTATCATTAAAATGAGGTATGTCCCATCCTTGCATCTATCTTAAATTGTCCGCAATTGTCGAAAATTCTTCCAAAGATCAACATTTAAAAATTAAAATTTTCATTAAAATATTAAATAGTCAAACGAAATTTTGGAAAAAGAGCTAATGGTAACTAATTCTAGAATTATCTTTTAAATGAGGTAAGTCCCTATTAGGCATCTATCTTAGTTTGTCCACAATTGTCGAAAATACTTCCGAGGATCAACATTGAAAAATGTTAATTTTCATACAAATATTAAAAATAGTCAGATGAAATTTTGGAAAAAGAGCTATATTGGTGACTACTTCTAGGTCAATTATCTTTAAAATGTGGTATGTCCTATCCTGGCATCTGTCTAAGTTTGTCCACAATTGTCGAAAATTCTAAGAAGGAGCAAATTCTTCAAAGGATCAATATTGGAAAATTAAAATTTTCATTAAAATATTGAAAATAGTCACACGAAATTTTGGAAAATTAGATGTATTGGTGACTAATTCTAGGCCAATTATCTTTCAAATGAGGTATTTACCATCCTGGCATCTATCTTGGTTTGTCCACAATTGTCGAAAATTCTTCCAAGGATCAACATTGGAAAATTAAAATTTTCATTTAAATATTCAAAATAGTCATTTTGGAAATAGAGATATATTGGTGACTAGTTCTAGGCCAATTATCTTTAAAATGATGTATGTCCTATCCTGGCAAAAAGTGCTAAGGTGGTGACAAATGCTGGGTGATTTACCAGCATTTGTCTATCTTAGTTTGTCCACAATTGTCGGAAATTCTTCCGAAGATCAACATTAAAATTATTAAAATTTTCATTAAAATATTAAAAATAGTGAGACGAAATTTTGGAAAAAAAGCTATGATGGTGACAAATGCTGTGTGATTTGCTTTAAAATGAGGTATGTCGCATCCTGGCATCTATCTTAGTTTGTCCACAATTGTAGAAAATACTAAGAAGGATCAACATTGAAAAATTAAAATTTTCATTAAAATATTAAAAATAGTTAGACGAAATTTTTGAAAAAGAGCTATATTGGTGACAAACGAGCTATATTGGGTGATTTACCTTTAAAATGATGTATTTCATATCCTGGCATCTATCTTAGTTTGTCCACAATTGTCGAAAATTCTAAGAAGGATCAACATTGATAAATTAAAATGTGCATTAATATATTAAAAATAGTCAGACGATATTTTGGAAAAACGGCTAAGTTGATTACAATTGCTGGGTGATTTACCTTTAGAATGAGGTATGTCGCATCCTGGCATCTATATTAGTTTGTCTGCAATTGACGAAAATTCTTCCAAGGATCAATATTAAAAAATTAAAATTTTCATTAAAATATTAAAAATAGTAAAATGAAATTTTGGAAAAAGGTCTATGTTGGTGATTTATCTTTAAAATGAGGTATGTCCCACCCTGGCATATATCTTAGTTTGTCCACAATTGTCGAAAATTCTTCCGAGGATCAACATTGAAAAATTTAAGTTATCATAAAAATAATAAATAATAAAAATAATTAAAAATAGTCAGACGAAATTTTGGAAAAAGAGCTATATTGGTGACTAATTCTAGGTCAATTATCTTTAAAATGTGGTATGTTCCATCCTGGCATATGCCCACAATTGTTGAAAATTCTTCAAAGGATCAACATTGAAAAATTAAAATTTTCATTAAATAAATTTAAAATGTCAGACGAAATTTTGAAAAAAGGGTTATGTAGTGACAAATGCTGGGTGATTTACCTTTACTCCTGGCATCTGTCTTAGTTTGTCCACAATTGTCGAAAATTCTTCCAAGGATCAACATTGAAAGATTAAAATTTTCATTAAAATATTAAAAATAGTCAGAAAAAATTTTAGAAAAAGAACAAATTCTGACAAATTCTGGGTGATTTACCTTTAAAATGAGGTATATCATATTCTGGCATCTATCTTAGTTTCCGTGTTGAACTTGAACCCGGTGACATAACCCTGAAAAAAAAAATTAAACACATCCCATATATAACTTGAAGTACTTAGTGCATCGTAAAATTACGGTAGAAGAACCACACAAACGATTTGGCCCCGTTCAATGTATGAATTGCCAAGAATATGGACACACCAAGGCATATTGCAAATTGCCACCAGTATGTGTCATTTGCGGGGTGTTGCATAACACATCCCAATGTAACAAATCTAAAGATGATCCTAAAATAAAAAAAATGCAGCAATTGCGGAGGTAACCACACAGCAAACTACAGGGGTTGTCCTGTCTACTCAATTGTTAAAAAATCACAAAGCCAGAAACCAAAGATTTTCCCCGCTCAGCCATTAAATAACATCAATTTGAACTACCCCCCGTTGCAACAGACATATGACAACAAAGTAACATATGCAAATGTACTTAGAAACAACCAAACTCAGCCGCAATTCCGTCAACTCCAAAACGAAAATATGAACCCAGAGGTAAGAGAGCAAAAGGAATGTAAAATTGTGGATCTGCTAATTCAATCCCATTTGGAATGTTCCAATTTTCTGCATCGATTTGTTCAGATGGGTGCTGTGATGAAATAGCTTTTGCGACTAAAAAACACGAAGTCCATTCAAAGTCAGAAACACGAGATTTAATTGTAGCTTTTACCATGTATTTTAATTGAGTTCGTATAACAGAAACACCAGAAATTTCGTGAGTTGATTTACTTTGTTTTAAACGAAGACGATTTGCAGCTTCTTGGGTGATAAGATTTACTTCTGAACAAGAATCCAATAAGGCTCGAAAAGGTTGTAGACAACCGAATGAATCTTTTACAAAAATAATTGCTGTCGGAAGCAGATTTATATGACGACTTCGAATGACAAATGACGTTTTTGTTAAATGAGTTGAGGTTGTATTAGTTGGTGTTGGAACAAATGATTGGTGCGATGACGAAGACGATGGTTGAAAAGACGAGGAATATGGTTGTTGAATGGATTAATTAAACGAAGCATTATTTTGAGTCGAAGGCAAATGACTTGAGTCCGATGAACAAGAAGTATTATTTGAATCAGTTTTTGTTTGGAAGTTTGGGTTGTGTAAAGTGGTATGATGCGATACCCTGCAAGTGCGACAGCGAGATTTCGATAGACATTGAGAAACTACATGGCCTTTTCTAAGGCAGTTTATACATAACTTGGAACTTTTAACGAAATCGAAACGACGAGATATGGGCAACGACAAGTACGTAGAACAACTTCCAGTTAAGTGTTCTTTGCTTTTGCAATATTCGCAAATTGTTGATGAAACCATGAATGATAATCCAGGTCGCTTGGGATTTGGTTTAGATTTGTTATCACGAGGTTGAAAAGAGTCCATTTCTGCAGTACGACTTTCCAGAAACTGGCAACAATGACTTAAAATTGAATAGCACTGATCCCATGATGGCAAAGAATTAAAATCTTGTTTTTCATCATAATTCTTTTTGACTCTGCATCAATTTTCGACAAAACTATATGAATTATTATAGCATTCATCACATCGACTTCTGAACCGAGTGAAAGCAACGAACTACGAAGAGCCGAAACGTTATCAAGAATTTAACGCAACATTGAAGCATTTGGTTTATGCATGGGTGAAATCAAACAATGAATTAATATTGTCGATAAACATTAACGATTTGTTGTCATATCGTTCAATTAAATGATCTAAAGCCTTTTGGTAATTTGACTCGACAACTTGAAATGGTTATATTACTGCTAGTGCTTGACCAGATAAACAATTAAGCAAATAATTGAATTTATCAATGATTGGAATATGTGATTCATTATGCACTAACGTTTTGAATGTGCTTATAAATCGAGAAAACTCCGAATATTTTCCGTCAAATTTAGGTAATTTTAATTGGGGCAAACGATTTTGATGAGATACAAATGATTGAGACGAATTTAAAAAGCTTTGTTCAATATCACCAGAACTACGTTTTTGATTCATAAGACTTACCAATGGTGCCTTGGCAGAAATAAACAGCTCTTCTAAATCTGATCGAGCCATATCAGAATCATCCAACTTCTCTATTTGTGTTTGAATGTGGCTTATTTGTTTGAAGTAAGATTCTAAAATCTGTAGTCGACATTCCAAAATTGTATAATGGGATGAGTCACCATCTCTGTCTGTTTTCCCTTTCAGTTGTGATATATTTCTTTTCATTGTTGTGCGTTGTAACTTTAATGAAGCGAGCGTATTTCCTCCCATATCTGTTTTCTCGGTACTCATTTTGCAGTAAATATTGTTAAAGTTGCATTAAATTTTGTTAAAGTTGATAAAAATTTAATAAAGTTGCTTTAAATCGACAATTTGTAGAAAGAGTACCACAAATTGTAATAAGTACCACTCGTTGTTTAAAAGGGCCAACACTGACTATAAGTGACAACACTAATTGTTGAATTCAAATAAACACGATATGTATGTATGCTGCAAGGTGCATTTAATAAGGTGCCATCGGCAGCACAGCTGATTATAGAAATAGCACGCACAAATGTCAAACTACATATATAAAAAATATTCGCCCGTACGTCCGTATGTCAAACTCTATATATAAAAAATAAGTGAATTCGCCTGTATTTATTTCAATTCGCCACTGCTGTCACCTTGTTAAATGCGCCTTGGTATGCTGTATGTATACAGAGTAAAGAGAAATATATTATGAGCGTAGACAGTGTAAGAGAATTTGATTTGTTTTACTTACTAGAATAAACGTAGAACATGTGTATCAGGGCACACTTAGAAAGGTGACTGCGATGAAACAGCTGATTATTTTTTTATTCAGTTTGAATTGTCAATTCACTTGTGGTTGTTGTGGCGAAAAATACAACAATCCCAAAAGCAAAAACAACAACAGGCAACTTTGACAGTTCACCTACTTTTTAACAAAAACAAAGTACCTATTGTTTTTGTATTGTTGTAGTGATGCAGTCACCTTTCTAAGTGTGCTTTGATGTGTATGTTTGATGCTACAAAACTGCAGATGATGGTGGCTAGCAAATACAAGAGCGAAGACGACGATAATGATAATTAATGAAGAGACTGCTGCTGGCTGGAATTGCCAAAGGGACGATGATGATGATGTTTATGACGATGCGTTTGTAGACAACTGTTAGGTGCAAGTGTACTAACTGCAATGATAATGTTGATGATGATCACGATGATTACGATGACGATGATTACGATGAAGTTAACGTTTTGTTTTATAAGAACTTAATTTTTCTTATTTCAGCACAGTAAATGGTTTTTAGTTTTTATATTTAAATTGTTTATATTTTTTACACAAATGTTTATACACTTTAATTTTTATTAAACTAATTTTATTTTAATTTATTGGACTTTATTGTCTTTAAATTAATATAAGTCCTGTCACGGTCGCCAATTTTTATGTTGAACCATAAAAGAAACGAAAAGTTGTTTTTGTTTTTACAATTTATAAGCAACGAGAAATTGTTTGTTTGATGTTTATTGTTTTGAGTTCTTTTCGACAATGACAAAATTCTTAAAACTAAAGTTGGTTGAAGCTAATGATATAAAAGGAAATGAAAAAAATGCAATCCCGTTAGATTTCAATGTATTCAAAAATATAATATGTAAATAAACAAGTGTATGTATGTTTATACATATGATATGTAAAAAAGGGCAACAAGATATTTAAATGAATGTTTTGTTAAGAATATAATTCAGGACTTTAAATTAATGAATTAATTCAACAAAAATAAAATTAATTAAAGTATTAATAAAATAAATTGTATTAGGTATATTTTGACCCAACAGTGACGTTTCCAATAAATTTTTTTGGTTATTTTTTAGCATTTTGGTTATTTTTTTAAACAAACTTGGTTACAAATATTTTGAGCTTGTGGCAACACTGGCACTGATACAAAGGTTTGTAAGAATGATTTCGATGTCTGCTTTAAGTAAACTTATTTTATTTGTACTTTTAAAAACTTACTTAAACAAAAGTAAAGTAAAAAAAAATATTTCTTATCGAAAATTAAGGAAAAAATGTCAATTAAAAAACAAAATATTGTAATACATATATACATATATATATATAGGGCATTTCATGTCAAGTGAACAAACTTTTCTAATCGTTTGTTTTTTCCAACATATATCGAGCCCTTAGCGCCAAATTATCGTAAGCGACATTTTCTAATTTTTTTTTATTGCAAAAATTAAAATTTTATGGACCGACTGATGTTATAGCGTTCTCAGAATATCAAAATTGTTAATAACTTCAAAATTACAGGCGGTAAGATTTTATCGTAAGTCAATGTTTACAATTTACAATAAACGAATTTTATCGTAAGCGACACATAGTGGTATAGAAAAAAATAAGGAAAGAAATCTGTAACTTCTAAATGGTTAGATTGGTTTGAATGAAATTTCACATGCGCAAAGAAGAAGTGCTGTCGAGTTTAAGTTCTGAATGTGGACTTCATGGACCGACCAGGGGCGCGACCAAGGGTCCTCAAAGTAGGACACCTCGGGTATGTAACATTTTTAAAACGATCCTATTTCTTCGTTTGTGTTCCGATTTCAAAAAAATTACACATATAATCTTTTCATCTAGCGTTACAAGAGACCTAGTCGTAGCTATCAATTACCTCTTGTATCTTAGGAGATATTCGCATTTGAAAATTAAATGTTCAATATTTTTACCCAAGCTACTCCAGTTTTTTGATAACAGCGTATCCAAATATTTTCCGATTTTATCCTTCCTTGTCTTCATTGGACTAAGAACATATGTATGTGTCAAACAGAAAAAGAACTGTTTAAAAATAATGACTAAGTCCAAAGTTATATGCATTTGAATTTAAAAAATTTTAAAAAGCCGATTTTTCGCTAATTTTTGGAGAAAAAACAACTGTTTTTCTTTTTAAGTTATCACAAAAAATTTGCTAGAGGATGTATAAGGAATTTATACTTTCTGAAAGCTAAGTTTTCATAAAATATTTTAAATCAAAAAAAATAAATAAAAATTTTTGTTTCCGAAGGGACCAGGTCCATTAAAAAAACACCTATTTTTTATATAAAATTAAACTTTAGGGCAAAAATCTTCAAATCGCATATTCGATATCAAAATATAGTAACCGATTTTGGATGGCCCAATATGCTTTTAATTATTTTGTAAAGGTCTCCGATAACTACGACTTTGGTATGGATATTATAGCCAAAAAACTAAAAATATCCATTTTTGGGATTTTTCAACACTTTTTTGCGAATTGCTGATAATAAATTTGAAAATTCGTTTTTATTTTTCAATTTTTAATAGAAAATTTTACATAACTGTGAAATTTCATTTAAAACTATTCATAAATAACAATTTTATTTCAATACGAAAAATTTGAATCTATGCAAAAATTCAATAAAAAATAAATATGAATTTTTAATTGTCAAAAGTTATAAATATTTTTGAAAAATAGACAAATAGCTTGAACGAATTTATATCGCATCATAACATTTTTAATTCTATGTATAAATTTCAAAATAATCGAAAAAACCTTGTCCTGTAAAATTTGTGTTTTGTAGCTTACGATAATTTGGCTAGAGCTCGATATATTGTTAGTTGATTTCTGGCATATTTAATACAATAATAAATATAACTAAAATTTAAAAAATAATCAACAAATTGTAATTTGATTATTTCCACATTAGTTATGTTAAATCCTTTACTATTGAACTATTCAATTTTTGAATAATTTGTTCAAAAAATATTTAGCATTTTTGTGTCATGCATATCATTTTTACCATTTTCGTAATTTCCCATTTCAATACTCTTGGTACAAATGGAAATATACTCAATAACAAATTCTAATTTTCATCCATTTCTAATTTTATATATTTCGACACGATTATGTCGGTAAAATGTATACATCTGCAACCAAATAGGTCTTAAAAAAAAAACCTAAGCTTTCTTTTGAGCAAAAAAAAAATTTAAAAAAGGGCCCATATTGAAAAAAAATTCGATTTTGCAAAAAAATTTAAAAAATTGTATTTCTTGAGTTACAAAATATTTATTTTTATAGATATCCCACTCGCATCCCACTAAGGGACCAAAATTATCTTAAAGGAATGCAACTAAGCTTTCTTTTGAGCAAAAAATTTCAAAAAAGGGCCTATATTGGAAAAAAAAGTTTGTATGTCTTGAGTTAACAAAGCGACCAAATAATTCTTGAAGGAAAAGACCCAAGCTTTTTTTTTGAGCTAAAGTCAACAAAGTTTTTGATTTTGCAAAAAAAGTCAAAAATTTTATGTTTTGAGTTACAAAATATTTATTTTGATAGATATCCCACTCGCATCTCACCTAACAGAAAATTTAAAAAAGGGTCAGTTTTGAAATAAAAAGTCAACAAAGTTTTTGATTTTGCAAAAAAAGTCAAAAATTGTTTGTTTTGAGTTACAAAATATTTATTTTGATAGACTTTTTTTTGACTTTTTTTTAAATGGGCATTTTTTACTTAAAATAAGGCTTAGATATTTTCCTTGAACACCTATTTGGTCGCTTAGTGGGATGCGAGTGGGATATCTATCAAAATAAATATTTTGTAACTCAAAACATAAAATTTTTGACTTTTTTTGCAAAATCAAAAACTTTGTTGACTTTTTTTTCAAAATGGACCCTTTTTTAATTTTTTTTTTTTAGCTCAAACAAAAGCTTAGATATTATCCTTGAAGACCCTTTTGGACGCTTAGTGGGATGCGAGTGGTATATCTATCAAAATAAATATTTTTTAACTCAAGACTTACAATTTTTGATTTTTTTTTTTGCAAATTCGAATTATTTTTAAAAATGGGCCCTTTTTTTAAAATTTTTTTTTTAGTCAAAAGAAAGCTTAGGCCCATTCCTTTAAGATATTTTTAGTCCCTTAGTGGGATGCGAGGGATATCTATCAAAATAAATATTTTATAACTCAAGAAATACAATTTTTTAATTTTTTTTGCAAAATCTAAATTTTTTCCAATATGGGCCCTTTTTTTAAGTAAATATGTATATATTTTAAGTAAAAATTAGCTCTTATTGTAATATTTCTCAAAATATGTTTATTTTGTTCCTACGTTTCTTGTTCTAGTGGCCTGAGACACGTTAATGGCCTGGCGATTTTTTAATAACTTTAAAATTTTTTAACCAATTTTTGTGTTTTATATCTTATTAGAACGACAATTACGTACACATATCGATTCTTTTAAATTAAATTGCAAAAGTAATTATTTAATGGCAAAATTTTTACAAAAACTGAAAAAATTGCATTTTTCCCCTTGTAAATGCACCACAAAACTAAATCGCAAGTCGGCACGGGTTGCAATCATGATAGAAAGACAAAATTTCATATTTAACTATAGTTTTATATATATAAAAAAATTAGAGGGTATGCTTTCCGAAATTCCAAAAAAAAAATTTTCGACACTCTAATGTCCATATTTGGCATCTATCTTAGTTTGTCCACAATTGTCGAAAATTCTTCCAAGGATCAACATTGAAAAATTAAAAGTCAGACTAAATTTTGGCAAAAGAGCTATGATGGCGACAAAAACTGTGTGAGTTGCCTTTAAAATGAGGTATGTCACATCCTGGCATCTATCTTAGTTTGTCCACAATTGTCGAAAATTCTTCCAAGGATTAACAGTGAATAATTAAAATTTTCATTAAAATAGTCAAAATTTTGGAAAAAGAGCTATATTGGTGACTAATTCTAGGTCAATTATCTATCATGGCATCTGTCGAAGTTTGTCCACAATTGTTGAAAATTCTTCAAAGAATCAATATTGAAAAATTTAAATTTTCATTAAAATATTAACAATAGTCAGATGAAATATGTTGGTGACTTATCTTTAAAATGTGGTATGTCCCATCCTGGCATATGTCTACGTTTGTCCACAATTGTTGAAAATTCTTCAAAGGATCAGCATTGAAAAATTAAAATTTTTATTTAACTATTTTTTATTAAAATAAATTTAAAATGTCAGACGAAATTTTGGAAAAAGGGTTACGTAGTGACAAATGCTGGGTGATTTACCTTTAAAATGAGATATGTCACATCCTGGCATCTGTCTTAGTTTGTCCACAATTGTAGAAAATTCTTCCAAGGATCAACATTGAAAAATTAAAATTTTCATTAAAATATTAAAAATGGACAAACAAAATTTTGGAAAAAGAGCTATGTTGGTGACAAATTCTGGGTGATTTACCTTTAAAATGAGGTATGTCCGATCCTGGCATCTATCTTAGTTTGTCCACAATTGTCGAAAATTCTTCCGAGGATCAATATAGAAAAATTAAAATTTTCATTAAAATATTAAAAATAGTCAGATGAAATTTTGGAAAAAGAGCTATATTGGTGACTACTTCTAGGTCAATTATCTTTAAAATGTGGTATTTTCTATCCTGGCATCTGTCTAAGTTTGTCCACAATTGTCGCAAATTCTTCAAAGGATCAATATTGGAAAATTAAAATTTTCATTAAAATATTAAAAATAGTCACACGAAATTTTGGAAAAAGAGCTATATTGGTGACAAATGCTGGGTGATTTACCTTTAAAATTAGGTATTTCATATCCTGGCATCTATCTTAGATTGTACACAATATTCGAAAATTCTTCCAAGGATCAACATTGAAAAATTAAAATTTTCATAAAAATATTAAAAATAATCAGACGGAATTTTGGAAAATGAGCTATATGGTGACTAATTCTAGGTCAATTATCTTTAAAATATGGTATGTCCCATCCTGGCATATGTCCACGATTGTTGAAAATTCTTCAAAGGATCAATATTGAAAAATTAAAAATATCATTAAAATATTAAAAATAGTCAGATGAAATTTTGGAAAAAGGGATATGTTGGTGATTAACCTTTAAAATGGGGTATGTCCCATCCTAGCATCTATATTAGTTTGTCTACAATTGACGAAAATTATTACAAGGATCAACATTTAAAAATTAAAATTTTCATAAAAATATTAAAAATAATCAGACGCAATTTTGGAAAAAGAGCTATATGGTGACTATGGTATGTCCCATCCTGGCATATGTCCACGATTGTTGAAAATTCTTCAAAGGATCAATATTGAAAAATTAAAAATATCATTAAAATATTAAAAATAGTCAGATGAAATTTTGGGAAAAGGGCTATATTGGTGACTAATTCTAGGTCAATTATCTTTAAAATGTGGTATGTCCCATCCTGGCATATGTCTACGTTTGTCCACAACTGTTGAAAATTCTTCAAAGGATCAGCATTGAAAAATTAAAATTTTTATTAAAATAAATTTAAAATGTCAGACGAAATTTTGGAAAAAGGGTTACGTAGTGACAAATGCTGGGTGATTTACCTTTAAAATGAGATATGTCACATCCTGGCATCTGTCTTAGTTTGTCCACAATTGTCGAAAATTCTTCCAAGGATCAACATTGAAAAATAAAAATTTTCATTAAAATATTAAAAATAGTCAAACAAAATTTTGGAAAAAGACCTATGTTGGTGACAAATTCTGGGTGATTTACCTTTAAAATGAGGTATGTCATATTCTGGCATCTATCTTAGTGTGTCCACAATTGTCGAAAACTCTTCCGAGGATCAACATTGAAAAATTAAAATTTTCATAAAAATATTAAAAATAGTCAGACGATATTTTGGAAATAGGGCTATATTGGTGACTAATTCTAGGTCAATTATCTTTAAAATGAGGTATGTCCCATCCTGGCAAAAAGTGCTAAGGTGGTGACAAATGCTGGGTGATTTACATTTAAAATGATGTATGTCCTATCCTTGCATCTATCTTAGTTTGTATACAATTGTCGAAAATTCTTCCGAGGATCAACATTGAAAAATTTAAATTTTCATAAAAATATTAAAAATAGTGAGATGAAATTTTGGAAAAAGGGCTATGTTGGTAATTTGTTAGTTTGTCCACAATTATTACAATATATTAGTTTGTCCACAATTGTCGAAAATTCTTCCAAGGATCAACATTGAAAAATTAAAATTTTCATTAAAATATTAAAAATAGTCAGACGAAATTTTGGTAAAAGAGATATATTGGTGACTAATTCTAGGTTAATTATCATTAAAATGAGGTATGTCAAATCATGGCATCTATCTTAAATTGTCCGCAATTGTCGAAAATTCTTCCAAAGATCAACATTTAAAAATTAAAATTTTCATTAAAATATTAAAAATAGTCAAACGACATTTTGGAAAAAGAGCTATATTGGTGACTAATTCTAGAATTATCTTTTAAATGAGTTATGTGCCATCCTGGCATCTATCTTAGTTTGTCCACAATTGTCGAAAATTATTCCGAGGATCAACATTGAAAAATTTAAATTTTCATAAAAATATTAAAAATAATCAGACGAAATTTTGGAAAAAGAGCTATATTGTTGACTACTTATAGGTCAATTATCTTTAAAATGAGGTATGTCCGATCCTGGCATCTATCTTAGTTTGTCCACAATTGTCGAAAATTCTTCCGAGGATCAATATAGAAAAATTAAAATATTAAAAATAGTCAGATGAAATTTTGGAAAAAGAGCTATATTGGTGACTACTTCTAGGTCAATTATCTTTAAAATGTGGTATTTTCTATCCTGGCATCTGTCTAAGTTTGTCCACAATTGTTGCAAATTCTTCAAAGGATCAATATTGGAAAATTAAAATTTTCATTAAAATATTAAAAATAGTCACACGAAATTTTGGAAAAAGAGATATATTGGTGACTAATCTAGGCCAATTATCTTTAAAATGAGGTATGTACCATCCTGGAATCTGTCTAAGTTTGTCCACAATTGTCGCAAATTCTTCACAGGATCAATATTGGAAAATTAAAATTTTCATTAAAATATTAAAAATAGTCACACGAAATTTCGGAAAAAGAGATATATTGGTGACTAATTCTAGGCCAATTATCTTTAAAATGAGGTATGTACCATCCTGGCAAAAAGTGCTAAGGTGGTGACAAATGCTGGGTGATTTACATTTAAAATGATGTATGTCCTATCCTTGCATCTATCTTAGTTTGTCCACAATTGTCGGAAATTCTATATAATTCTGAATAATTAAAACTTTCATTAAAATATTAAAAATAGTCAGACGAAATTTTGGAAAAAGAGCTATGATGGTGACAAATGCTGGGTGATTTGCTTTAAAATGAGGTATGTCACATCCTGGCATCTATCTCAGTTTGTCCACAATTGTCGAAAATTCTAAGGAGGATCATCATTGAAAAATTCTAATTTTCAAAAAAAAATTAAAATAGTCAAACGAAATTTTTTTATAAAGACCTATGTTGCTGACAAATGCTGGGTAATTTACCTTTAAAATGAGGTATGTCCCATCCTGGCATATATCTTAGTTTGACCACAATTGTCGAAAATCCTTCCAAGGATCAACATTGAAAAATTAAAATTTTTATTAAAATATTAAAAATAGTTAGACGAAATTTTGGAAAAAGAGCTATATTGGTGACAAACGCTGGGTGATTTACCTTTAAAATGAGGTATTTCATATCCTGGCATCTATCTTAGTTTGTCCACAATTGTCGAAAATTCTTCCAAGGATCAACATTGGAAAATTAAAATGTGCATTAAAATATTAAAAATAGTCAGACGATAATTTGGAAAAACGGCTATGCAATTGCTGGTGTTTTACCTTTAGAATGAGGTATGTCCCATCCTTGCATCTATCTTAGTTTGTGCACTATTGTCGAAAATTCTTCCGAGGATCAACAATGAAAAATTTAAATTTTGATAAAAATATTGAAAATAATCAGACGGAATTTTGAAAAAAGAGCTATATTGGTGACTACTTCTAGGTCAATTATCTTTAAAATGTGGTATGTCCTATACTGGTATCTGTCTAAGTTTGTCCACAATTGTCGCAAATTCTTCACAGAATCAGTATTGGAAAATTAAAATTTTCATTAAAATATTAAAAATAGTCACACGAAATTTTGGAAAAAGAGATATATTAGTGACTAATTCTAGGCCAATTATCTTTAAAATGAGGTATGTACCATCCTGGAATCTATCTTGGTTTGTCCGCAATTGTCGAAAATTCTTCCAAGCTATATGGTGACTAATTCTAGGTCAATTATCTTTAAAATATGGTATGTCCCATCCTGTCATATGTCCACGATTGTTGAAAATTCTTCAAAGGATCAATATTGAAAAATTAAAAATATCATTAAAATATTAAAAATAGTCAGATGAAATTTTGGAAAAATGGCTATGTTGGTGATTTACCTTTAAAATGAGGTATGTCCCATCCTGGCATCTATATTAGTTTGTCTACAATTGACGAAAATTATTACAAGGATCAACATTTAAAAATTAAAATTTTCATAAAAATATTAAAAATAATCAGACGGAATTTTGGAAAAAGAGATATATTGGTGACTAATTCTAGGTTAATTATCATTAAAATGAGGTATGTCGCATCCTGGCATCTATCTTAAATTGTCCGCATTTGTCGAAAATTCTTCCAAAGATCAACATTTAAAAATTAAAATTTTCATTAAAATATTAAAAATAGTCAAACGAAATTTTGGAAAAAGAGTTATATGGTGACTAATTCTAGATCAATTATCTTTAAAATGAGGTATGCCATATCCTGGCACCTATCTTAGTTTGTCCACAATTGTCGAAAACTCTTGCAAGGATCAACATTGAAAAATTAAAATGTTCATTAAAATATTAAAAATAGTCAAAATTTTGGAAAAAGACCTATATTGGTGACTAATTCTACGTCAATTATCTTTAAAATATGGTATGTCCCATCCTGGCATATGTCCACGATTGTTGATAATTCTTCAAAGGATCAATATTGAAAAATTAAAAATATCATTAAAATATTAAAAATAGTCAGATGAAATTTTGGAAAAAGGGCTATGTTGGTGATTTACCTTTAAAGTGAGGTATGTCCCATCCCGGCATCTATATTAGTTTGTCTACAATTGACGAAAATTATTACAAGGATCAACATTTAAAAATTAAAATTTTCATTAAAATATTAAAAATAGTCAGACGAAATTTTGGAAAAAAAATATATTGGTGACTAATTCTAGGTTAATTATCATTAAAATGAGGTATATCGCATCCTGGCATCTATCTTAAATTGTCCGCAATTGTCGAAAATTCTTCCAAAGATCAACATTTAAAAATTAAAATTTTCATTAAAATATTAAAAATAGTCTAACGAAATTTTGGAAAAAGAGTTATATGATGACTAATTCTAGATCAATTATCTTTAAAATGAGGTATGTCATATCAACATTGAAAAATTAAAATTTTCATTAAAATATTAAAAATAGTCAAAATTTTGGAAAAGACCTATATTGGTGACTAATTCTAGGTCAATTATCTTTAAAATGTGGTATGTCCTATCCTGGCATCTGTCGAAGTTTGTCCACAATTGTTGAAAATTCTTCAAAGAATCAATATTGAAAAATTAAAATTTTCATTAAAATATTAACAATAGTCAGATGAAATTTTGGAAAAAGGGCTATGTTGGTGACTTATCTTTAAAATGAGGTATGTCCCACCCTGGTATATATCTTAGTTTATCCACAATTATCGAAAATTCTTCCGAGGATCAACATTGAAAAATTTAAATTATCATAAAAATATTAAAAATAATCAGACGAAATTTTGGAAAAAGAGCTATATTGGTGACTAATTCTAGGTCAATTATCTTTAAAATGTGGTATGTCCCATCCTGGCATATGTCTACGTTTGTCCACAACAGTTGAAAATTCTTCAAAGGATCAGCATTGAAAAATTAAAATTTTTATTAAAATAAATTTAAAATGTCAGACGAAATTTTGGAAAAAGGGTTACGTAGTGACAAATGCTGGGTGATTTACCTTTAAAATGAGATATGTCACATCCTGGCATCTGTCTTAGTTTGTCCATAATTGTCGAAAATTCTTCCAAGGATCAACATTGAAAAATTAAAATTTTCATTAAAATATTAAAAATAGTCAAACAAAATTTTGGAAAAAGACCTATGTTGGCGACATATTCTGGGTCATTTACCTTTAAAATGAGGTATGTCATATTCTGGAATCTATCTTAGTTTGTCCACAATTGTCGAAAACTCTTCCGAGGATCAACATTGAAAAATTAAAATTTTCATAAAAATATTAAAAATAGTCAGCGATATTTTGGAAATAGGGCTATATTGGTGACTAATTCTAGGTCAATTATCTTTAAAATGAGGTATGTCCCATCCTGGCATCTATCTTAGTTTGTCCACAATTGTCGAAAATTCTTCCGAGGATCAACATTGAAAAATTATAATTTTCATAAAAATATTAAAAATAGTCAGATGAAATTTTGGAAAAAGGGCTATGTTGGTAATTTGCCTTTAAAATGAGGTATGTCCCATCCTGGCATCTATATTAGTTTGTCCACAATTGTCGAAAATTCTTCCAAGGATCAACATTGAAAAATTAAAATTTTCATTAAAATATTAAAAATAGTCAGACGAAATTTTGGTAAAAGAGATATATTGGTGACTAATTCTAGGTTAATTATCATTAAAATGAGGTATGTCAAATCATGGCATCTATCTTAAATTGTCCGCAATTGTCGAAAATTCTTCCAAAGATCAACATTTAAAAATTTGAACATTTTTGAAAAAGAGCTATATTGGTGACAAACGCTGGGTGATTTACCTTTAAAATGAGGTATTTCATATCCTGGCATCTATCTCAGTTTGTCCACAATTGTCGTAAATTCTTCCAAGGATCAACATTGGAAAATTTAAATGTGCATTAAAATGTTAAAAATAGTCAGACGATATTTTGGAAAAACGGCTATGCAATTGCTGGTGTTTTACCTTTAGAATGAGGTATGTCCCATCCTTGCATCTATCTTAGTTTGTGCACTATTGTCGAAAATTCTTCCGATGATCAACATTGAAAAATTTAAATTTTGATAAAAATATTAAAAATAATCAGACGGAATTTTGAAAAAAGAGCTATATTGGTGACTACTTCTAGGTCAATTATCTTTAAAATGTGGTATGTCCTATACTGGTATCTGTCTAAGTTTGTCCACAATTGTCGCAAATTCTTCACAGGATCAATATTGGAAAATTAAAATTTTCATTAAAATATTAAAAATAGTCACACGAAATTTTCGAAAAAGAGATATATTGGTGACTAATTCTAGGCCAATTATCTTTAAAATGAGGTATGTACCATCCTGGCATCTATCTTGGTTTGTCCGCAATTGTCGAAAATTCTTCCAAGGATCAACATTGGAAAATTAAAATTTTCATTAAAATATTAAAAATAGTTAGACGAAATTTTGGAAAAAGAGATATATATATTGGTGACTAATTCTAGGCCAATTATCTTTAAAATGAGGTATGTCCCATCATGGCAAAAAGTGCTATGGTGGTGACAAATGCTGGGTGATTTACCTTTAAAATGAGGTATGTCCTATCCTTGCATCTATCTTAGTTTGTCCACAATTGTCGGAAATGAAGAATTCAAATTTTCATTAAAATATTAAAAATAGTCAGACGAAATTTTGGAAAAAGGGCTATGATGGTGACGAATGCTGGGTGATTTGCTTTAAAATGAGGTATGTCACATCCTGGCATCTATGTTAGCTCGTCCACAATTGTCGAATATTCTTCAAAGGATCAACATTGGAAAATTAAAATTTTCATTTAAATATTAAAAATAGTCAGACGAAATTTTGGAAAAAGAGCTATGGTGGTGACAAATGCCGGGTGTTTTACCTTTAGAATGAGGTATATCCCATCCTTGCATCTATCTTAGTTTGTGCACTATTGTCGAAAATTCTAAGGAGGATCAACATTGAAAAATGCTAATTTTCAAAAAAAAAAAATTAAAATAGTCAAACGAAATTTTGTACAAAGACTTATGTTGCTGACAAATGTTGGGTGATTTAACTTTAAAATGAGGTATGTCCCATCCTGGCATATATCTTCGTTTGACCAGAATTGTCGCAAATCCTTCCAAGGATCAACATTGAAAAATTAAATTTTTCATTAAAATGTTAAAAATAGTTAGACAAAATTCTGGAAAAGAGCTATATTGGTGACAAACGCTGGGTGATTTACCTTTAAAATGAGGTATTTCATATCCTGGCATCTATCTTAGTTTGTGCACAATTGTCGAAAATTCTTCCGAGGATCAACATTGTAAATTTAAATTTTGATAAATATATTAAAAATAATCAGACGAAATTTTGGAAAAAGAGCTATATTGGTGACTAATTCTAGGTCAATTATCTTTAAAATGTGGTAAGTCTTATCCTGGCATCTGTATAAGTTTGTGCACAATTGTTGAAAATTCTTCAAAGGATCAATATTAAAAAATTAAAATTTTCATTAAAATATTAAAAATAGTCAAATGAAATTTTGGAAAAAGGGCTATGTTGATGATTTACCTTTAAAATGAGGTATGTCCCACCATGGCATATATCTTAGTTTGTCCACAATTGTCGAAAATTCTTCCGAGGATCAACATTGAAAAATTTAAGTTATCATAAAAATATTAAAAATAGTCAGACGAAATTTTGGAAAAAGGGCTATGATGGTGACAAATGCTGGGTGATTTGCTTTAAAATGAGGTATGTCATATCCTGGCATCTATCTTAGTTTTTCCCCAATTGTCGAAAATTCTAGGGAGGATCAACATTGAAAAATGATAATTTTCAAAAAAATTAAAATAGTCAATCGAAATTTTGTATAAAGAGCTATGTTGCTGACAAATGCTGGTTGATTTACCTTTAAAATGAGGTATGTCACATCCTGGCATATATCTTAGTTTGACCAGAATTGTCGCAAATTCTTCCAAGGATCAACATTTAAAAATTAAAATTTTCATTAAAATATTAAAAATAGTCAGAGCTATATTGGTGACAAACGCTGGGTGATTTGCTTTAAAAAGAGGTATGTCACATCCTGGCATCTATCTTAGTTTGTCCACAATTGTCGAAAATTCTAAGGAGGATCAACATTGAAAAATTCTAATTTTCAAAAAAAAAATTAAAATAGTCAAACGAAATTTTGTATAAAGAGCTATGTTGCTGACAAATGCTGGGTGATTTGCCTTTAAAATGAGGTATTTCCCATCCTGGCATATATCTTAGTTTGACCAGAATTGTCACAAATCCTTCCAAGGATCAACATTGAAAAATTAAAATTTTCATTAAAATGTTAAAAATAGTCAGACGAAATTTTGGAAAAAGAGCTATGATGTTGACAAATGCTGGGTGGTTTGCTTTAAAATGAGGTATGTCAAATCCTGGCATCTATCTTAGTTCGTCCACAATTGTCGAAAATTCTTCCAAGGATCAACATTTAAAAATTAAAATTTTCATTAAAATATTAAAAATAGTCAGACGATATTTTGGAAAAACGGCTATGCAATTGCTGGGTGTTTTACCTTTAGAATGAGGTATGTCCCATCCTTGCATCTATCTTAGTTTGTGCACTATTGTCGAAAATTCTTCCGAGGATCAACATTGAAAAATTTAAATTATGATAAAAATATTAAAAATAATCAGACGAAATTGTGGCTACTTCTAGGTCAATTATCTTTAAAATGTGGTATGTCCTATCCTGGTATCTGTCTAAGTTTGTCCACAATTGTCGCAAATTCTTCACAGGATCAATATTGGAAAATTAAAATTTTCATTAAAATATTAAAAATAGTCACACGAAATTTTGGAAAAAGAGATATATTGGTGACTAATTCTAGGCCAATTATCTTTAAAATGAGGTATATACCATCCTGGCATCTGTCTTGGTTTGTCCACAATTGTCGAAAATTCTTCCAAGGATCAACATTGGAAAATTAAAATTTTCATTAAAATATTAAAAATAGTTAGACGAAATTTTGGAAAAAGAGATATATATATTGGTGACTAATTCTAGGCCAATTATCTTTAAAATGAGGTATGTCCCATCATGGCAAAAAGTGTTATGGTGGTGACAAATGCTGGGTGATTTACCTTTAAAATGAGGTATATCCTATCCTTGCATCCATCTTAGTTTGTCCACAATTGTCGAAAATTCTAAGGAGGATCAACATTGAAAAATTCTAATTTTCAAAAAAAAAATTAAAATAGTCAAACGAAATTTTGTATAAAGAGCTATGTTGCTGACAAATGCTGGGTGATTTGCCTTTAAAATGAGGTATGTTCCATCTTGCCATATATCTTAGTTTGACCAGAATTGTCGCAAATCCTTCCAAGGATCAACATTGAAAAATTAAAATTTTCATTAAAATATTAAAAATAGTCAGACGAAATTTTGGAAAAAGAGTTATGATGGTGACAAATGCTGGGTGATTTGCTTTAAAATGAGGTATGTCACATCCTGGCATCTATCTTAGTTCGTCCACAATTGTCGAAAATTCTTCCAAGGATCAACATTGGAAAATTAAAATTTTCATTTAAATATTAAAAATAGTCAGACGAAATTTTGGAAAAAGTTCTATGGTGGTGACTAATGCTGGGTGTTTTACCTTTAGAATGAGGTATGTGCCATCCTTGCATCTATCTTAGTTTGTGCACTATTGTCGAAAATTCTTCCGAGGATCAACATTTAAAAATTAAAATTTTCATTAAAATATTAAAAATAGTTAGACGAAATTTTGGAAAAAGAGCTATATTGGTGACTACTTCTAGGTCAATTATCTTTAAAATGTGGTATGTTCTATCCTGGCATCTGTCTAAGTTTGTCCACAATTGTCGCAAATTCTTCAAAGGATCAATATTGGAAAATTAAAATTTTCATTAAAATATTAAAAATAATCACACGAAATTTTGGAAAATGAGATATATTGGTGACAATTCTAGGCCAATTATTTTTAAAATGAGGTATGTACCATCCTAGCATCTATCTTGGTTTGTCCACAATTGTCGAAAATTCTTCCAAGGATCAACGTTGGAAAATTAAAACTTTCATTTAAATATTCAAAATAGTCAGGCGAAATTTTGGAAATAGAGATATATTGGTGACTAATTCTAGGCCAATTATCTTTAAAATGAGGTATGTCTAGGGTTGCCAGCCTAGCTGGACTTGGCTGGATTGTTCAGCTTTTTTGATGCCTGTCCAGTTTCAAGCTAAAATTTCATTTGTGTAAAGAGCTATGTTGCTGACAAATGCTGGGTGATTTACCTTTTAAAAATTAAAATTTTCATTAAAATATTAAAAATAGTCAGATGAAATTTTGGAAAAAGGGCTATGTTGGTGATTTATCTTTAAAATGAGGTATGTCACATCCTTGCATCTATCTTAGTTTGTCCACAATTGTCGAAAATTCTAAGGAGGATCAACATTGAAAAATGCTAATTTTCAAAAAAAAAAAAATTAAAATAGTCAAACGAAATTTTGTACAAAGACTTATGTTGCTGACAAATGCTGGTTGATTTAACTTTAAAATGAGGTATATCCTATCCTTGCATCTATCTTAGTTTGTCCACAATTGTCGGAAATTCTTCCGAAGATCAACATTGAAGAATTAAAATATTAAAAATAGTCAGACGAAATTTTGGAAAAAGAGCTATAATGGTGACAAATTCTGGGTGATTTCCTTTAAAATGAGGTATGTCACATCCTGGCATCTATCTTAGTTCGTCCACAATTGTCGAAAATTCTTCCAAGGATCAACATTGGAAAATTAAAATTTTCATTTAAATATTAAAAATAGTCAGACGAAATTTTGGAAAAAGAGCTATGGTGGTGACAAATGCTGGGTGTTTTACCTTTAGAATGAGGTATGTACCATCCTTGCATCTATCTTAGTTTGTGTACTATTGTCGAAAATTCTTCCGAGGATCAACATTTAAAAATTAAAATTTTCATTAAAATATTAAAAATAGTCAAACGAAATTTTGGAAAAAGAGCTATATTGGTGACTAATTCTAGGCCAATTATCTTTAAAATGAGGTATGTCCCATCCTGGCAAAAAGTGCTAAGGTGGTGACAAATGCTGGGTGATTTACCTTTAAAATGAGGTATGCTATCCTTGCATCTATCTTAGTTTGTCCACAATTGTCGGAAATTCTTCCGAAGATCAACATTGAAGAATTAAAATTTTCATTAAAATATTAAAAATAGTTAGACGAAATTTTGGAAAAAGAGCTATATTGGTGACAAACGCTGGGTGATTTGCTTTAAAATGAGGTACGTCACATCCTGGCATCTATCTTAGTTTGTCCACAATTGTCGAAAATTCTAAGGAAGATCAACATTGAAAAATTCTAATTTTCAACAAAAAAAATTAAAATAGTCAAACGAAATTTTGTATAAAGACCTATTTTGTTGACAAATGCTGGGTGATTTACCTTTAAAATGAGGTATGTCCCATCCTGGCATATATCTTAGTTTAACCACAATTGTCGCAAATCCTTCCGAGGATCAACATCGAAAAATTAAAATTTTCATTAAAATATTAAAAATAGTTAGACGAAATTTTGGAAAAAGAGCTATATTGGTGACAAACGCTGGGTGATTTGCTTTAAAAAGAGGTATGTCACATCCTGGCATCTATCTTAGTTTGTCCACAATTGTCGAAAATTCTAAGGAGGATCAACATTGAAAAATTCTAATTTTCAAAAAAAAAATTAAAATAGTCAAACGAAATTTTGTATAAAGAGCTATGTTGCTGACAAATGCTGGGTGATTTGCCTTTAAAATGAGGTATTTCCCATCCTGGCATATATCTTAGTTTGACCAGAATTGTCACAAATCCTTCCAAGGATCAACATTGAAAAATTAAAATTTTCATTAAAATGTTAAAAATAGTCAGACGAAATTTTGGAAAAAGAGCTATGATGTTGACAAATGCTGGGTGGTTTGCTTTAAAATGAGGTATGTCAAATCCTGGCATCTATCTTAGTTCGTCCACAATTGTCGAAAATTCTTCCAAGGATCAACATTTAAAAATTAAAATTTTCATTAAAATATTAAAAATAGTCAGACGATATTTTGGAAAAACGGCTATGCAATTGCTGGGTGTTTTACCTTTAGAATGAGGTATGTCCCATCCTTGCATCTATCTTAGTTTGTGCACTATTGTCGAAAATTCTTCCGAGGATCAACATTGAAAAATTTAAATTATGATAAAAATATTAAAAATAATCAGACGAAATTGTGGCTACTTCTAGGTCAATTATCTTTAAAATGTGGTATGTCCTATCCTGGTATCTGTCTAAGTTTGTCCACAATTGTCGCAAATTCTTCACAGGATCAATATTGGAAAATTAAAATTTTCATTAAAATATTAAAAATAGTCACACGAAATTTTGGAAAAAGAGATATATTGGTGACTAATTCTAGGCCAATTATCTTTAAAATGAGGTATATACCATCCTGGCATCTGTCTTGGTTTGTCCACAATTGTCGAAAATTCTTCCAAGGATCAACATTGGAAAATTAAAATTTTCATTAAAATATTAAAAATAGTTAGACGAAATTTTGGAAAAAGAGATATATATATTGGTGACTAATTCTAGGCCAATTATCTTTAAAATGAGGTATGTCCCATCATGGCAAAAAGTGTTATGGTGGTGACAAATGCTGGGTGATTTACCTTTAAAATGAGGTATATCCTATCCTTGCATCCATCTTAGTTTGTCCACAATTGTCGAAAATTCTAAGGAGGATCAACATTGAAAAATTCTAATTTTCAAAAAAAAAATTAAAATAGTCAAACGAAATTTTGTATAAAGAGCTATGTTGCTGACAAATGCTGGGTGATTTGCCTTTAAAATGAGGTATGTTCCATCTTGCCATATATCTTAGTTTGACCAGAATTGTCGCAAATCCTTCCAAGGATCAACATTGAAAAATTAAAATTTTCATTAAAATATTAAAAATAGTCAGACGAAATTTTGGAAAAAGAGTTATGATGGTGACAAATGCTGGGTGATTTGCTTTAAAATGAGGTATGTCACATCCTGGCATCTATCTTAGTTCGTCCACAATTGTCGAAAATTCTTCCAAGGATCAACATTGGAAAATTAAAATTTTCATTTAAATATTAAAAATAGTCAGACGAAATTTTGGAAAAAGTTCTATGGTGGTGACTAATGCTGGGTGTTTTACCTTTAGAATGAGGTATGTGCCATCCTTGCATCTATCTTAGTTTGTGCACTATTGTCGAAAATTCTTCCGAGGATCAACATTTAAAAATTAAAATTTTCATTAAAATATTAAAAATAGTTAGACGAAATTTTGGAAAAAGAGCTATATTGGTGACTACTTCTAGGTCAATTATCTTTAAAATGTGGTATGTTCTATCCTGGCATCTGTCTAAGTTTGTCCACAATTGTCGCAAATTCTTCAAAGGATCAATATTGGAAAATTAAAATTTTCATTAAAATATTAAAAATAATCACACGAAATTTTGGAAAATGAGATATATTGGTGACAATTCTAGGCCAATTATTTTTAAAATGAGGTATGTACCATCCTAGCATCTATCTTGGTTTGTCCACAATTGTCGAAAATTCTTCCAAGGATCAACGTTGGAAAATTAAAACTTTCATTTAAATATTCAAAATAGTCAGGCGAAATTTTGGAAATAGAGATATATTGGTGACTAATTCTAGGCCAATTATCTTTAAAATGAGGTATGTCTAGGGTTGCCAGCCTAGCTGGACTTGGCTGGATTGTTCAGCTTTTTTGATGCCTGTCCAGTTTCAAGCTAAAATTTCATTTGTCCAGCTAAATTGAAATTTTCGACAATAATATCTATATTATTTATTACTTCAAATTTACTTACTGCTAATTAGTAGACAGTAATAACTTATGCAAAAAAGTGTATGTATTTTTTGAAGAAATGAAAAAATAAATGCCAAAAAGTTTTATGGGAATACGTGTCATATGGAATTTCTGATAATGATGTCAATGAAACAGAATGTAAAAGTTAAGGATTATTAGAAGCATATTTATATTTTATGCAAAACATAATGCAGGAATTTACAGCTTTTGAGAATAACTCGTGTACAGTTTTAGAGTTGCTCGATATAATGACCGTACTTTTCTACTGGCTATTTATGAGGATATTTATAAGCCGCAAAAGTAGAATAAATGACAAATTTTTTATCTCCAAAGTTAACAGCATTTTGAAAAAAATTTCGACTAATGAACAAAAAACTTTTAAGACTGACGTAGAAGACTTTTTAAAAACAGCGTTCACCTATTTAGAACATCGTTTTTTAAAAAATAGCATTTTTAAATTTAACCTTGAAATATCTGAAGAAATAGATAACGATAAACTATACATATATTGATTACTGCAGCATTCGTGAAGTTTATAAATAAATACCAAGAGATTTGTCAAATGATATGGTCCTATTTTTTACCAAAGGTGAAACGAATGAATTCGAGAATTTAAGAAAAGCTGCATGTTTCGTATTTTCAATACCAGCAAAGCTTTTTGTGAAAGATTTTTTCTATTTTAAACAATCTTTATACTAAAGAAAGAAACCGAATGTCATTCGACCTGAAATATTAATACGAAAAAATTTATAGGAAGTTAGTAAAAATTTTCAAAATTGTTTACAAACCTCTAGGTTTGGAATTGGCCAAAATGCGTAAGCTCAAAAACGAAATAAGGTCGCAGTGTTTTTAGTATTTATATAAATATGTATGTATATGACAGACTTAACCGAACAAATTTAAGTTTAGTTAAATAAATTTTAAGGAATGAAATGAAAATATTTAATTGTGATTCTAAATTTGTAAATATTAACACACTGCTAAAAAACACTTTTTGTAAGAACTTGAAAAGCGACCAAGTGGGGGTTGTAGACCCAAAGATTTTGAAACACCCTCAAAATTTTTAGTTAATATGAAAAAACTGTTTTACGATAGGTCGTAGTAGAGTAACTTCGGGTATTGTGGACTATGCGTCTAATGTGGACCAGTGTCTTTTTTCAGAAACTATTGAAGGTATGATAAAATTGATTTGTCGTACATTTTACAATTTGTTTGAAACGACAATTGCACATTTGCTTTCATGAGTTATTGATATGTTGACTTTTTATTCTTGTATTGAAATTAATGCGCCTGCTCAACATTTTTTTCGGTTCAAGTAAGAAACAAAATTTGGTACAGTTACTTGGTAGAATTTAATGTTTGGTTGTTTTATATAGTTAAAGTGGATACGTAGTTTTGCATATATTTGGTAAGAATTTAAGCACATTTAGATTATTAGGTAAAAATAACTTTTTACCACTGTAACCCAAGTTCGTGTAATGTGGACCACTTAAATTACTTGATTATGTACTACTGGTCCATATTACCCGACAATAACTATTTACTTTGTAAGCAATCTATCTAAGCCAAGAACGCGACTTTTTAGTTTGTATTAATAAAAATATATTGAAATTAAATTTTTTAATCATTCATGATTAGCTGGTTCATGAATTTTATGTATTAAATACTAGTCCACATTACCCTCATATAGTGGTCCATATTACCCTCCAATTTTTTTAATGCTGATTTTTGGGTTCCTTACAATATTTTCAAATAAATTTTTTATCATTTAACGGAAAAAATATTCAACTGCAAAAACCATTAGAGAATACATTAGCTAATTTATTGCTTCACAACTCTTTTAATATCCATATATATTGTGGCCAAAATTTAGAAAAAACAAAACGGTAGTCCACATTACCCGAAGTTACTCTACTTTAGTACCTCTAACTCACACATTTTTAGACCGAAAAATTGTAAACAGTTATGGAAAGGCAATGAATTAAGCTTTCATAAAATCTATACATAAAATGTATTTTCTATTAAAACCTATTTTTTTGTACAATCTTATAAACAAGAAAATAGAAAAAAACGAGACATTACTTGTTAAAATCGGTTTAAATTTGCTAATTTGCTTAAATTTATTTGTAAACTTTTTCGAAAAAGTTTACACAAAACCAAAATTAACCTTTTCTCAGTAATTTTTGTAATGTCCAGTTTTTTTTGATTTGTCCAGCTTTTTAGACCCCAATGTCCAGCTTTTTGCAAATCTGAATCTGGCAATCCTAGGTATGTCCCATCCGGGCAAAAAGTGCTAAGGTGGTGATAAATGCTAGGTGATTTACATTTAAAATGAGGTATGTCCTATCCTTGCATCTATCTTAGTTTGTCCACAATTGTCGGAAATTCTTCCGAAGATCAACATTGAAGAATTAAAATTTTCATTAAAATATTAAAAATAGTTAGACGAAATTTTGGAAAAAAAGCTATGATGGTGACAAATGCTGGATGATTTGCTTTAAAATGAGGTCTGTCACATCCTGGCATATGTCTTAGTTTGACCAGAATTGTCGCAAATCCTTCGAAGGATCAACATTGAAAAATTAAAATTTTCATTAAAATGTTAAAAATAGTTAGACAAAATTCTGGAAAAAGAGCTATATTGGTGACAAACGCTGTGTGATTTACCTTTAAAATGAGGTATTTCATATCCTGGCATCTATCTTAGTTTGTCCACAATTGTCGAAAATTCTTCCAATGATTGGCGACTAATTCTAAGTCAATGGCCAATTATCTTTAAAATGAGGTATGTACCATCCTGGCATCTATCTTGGTTTGTCCACAATTGTCGAAAATTCTTCCAAGGATCAACATTGGAAAATTAAAATTTTCATTAAAATATTAAAAATAGTCAGACGAAATTTTGGAAAATGAGATATATTGGTGACTAATTCTAGGCCAATTATCTTTAAAATGAGGTATGTCCCATCATGGAAAACAGTGCTATGGTGGTGACAAATGCTGGGTGATTTACCTTTAAAATGAGGTATGTCTCATTCTTGCATCAATCTTAGTTTGTGCACAATTATCGGAAATTCTTCCGAAGAGCAACATTAAAAATGTTAATTTTCAAAAAGAAATTTAAAATAGTCAGACGAAATTTTGGAAAAAGAGCTATGATGGTGACAAATGCTGGGTCATTTGCTTTAAAATGAGGTATGTCACATCTTGGCATCTATCTTAGTTTGTCCACAATTGTCGAAAATTCTAAGGAGGATCAACATTGAAAAATTCTATAAAGAGCTACGTTGCTGACAAATGCTGGGTGATTTACCTTTAAAATGAGGTATGTCCCATCCTGGCATATATCTTAGTTTGACCAGAATTGTCGCAAATTCTTCCAAGGATCAACATTGAAAAATTTAAATTTTCATTAAAATATTATAGTTAGACGAAATTTTGGAAAAAGAGCTATATTGGTGACAAATCCTAGGTGATTTACCTTTAAAATGAGGTATTTCATATCCTGGCATCTATCTTAGTTTCGCCACAATTGTCGAAAATTCTTCCAAGGATCAACATTGAAAAATTAAAATGTACATTATAATATTAAAAATAGTCAGACGATATTTTGGAAAAGCGGCTATGCTGGGTAAATCACCTTCAGAATGAAGTATGTCCCATCCTCGCATCTATTTTAGTTTGTGTACAATTGTCGAAAATTCTTCCGAGGATCAACATTGAAAAATTTAAATTTTCATAAAAATATTAAAAATAATCAGACGGAATTTTGGAAAAAGAGCTATATTGGTGACTAATTCTAGGTCAATTATCTTGAAAATGTGGTATCAATTATCCTGGCATCGGTCTAAGTTTGTGCACAATTGTTGAAAATTCTTCAAAGGATCAATATTAAAAAATTAAAATATTAAAAATAGTCAGATGAAATTTTGGAAAAAGGGCTATGTTGGTGATTTATCTTTAAAATGAGGTATGTCCCACCCTGGCATATATCTTAGTTTGTCCACAATTGTCGAAAATTCTTCCGAGGATCAACATTGAAAAATTTAAATTTTCATAAAAATATTAAATATAATTAGACTGAATTTTGGAAAAAGAGCTATATTGGTGGCTAATTCTAGGTCAATTATCTTTAAAATGTGGTATGTCCCATCCTGGCATATGTCCACGATTGTTGAAAATTCTTCAAAGGATCAATATTTAAAAATTAAAATTATCATTAAAATATTAAAAATAGTCACACGAAATTTTGGGAAATGAGATATATTGGTGACTAATTCTATGCGAATTATCTATAAAATGAGGTATGTACCATCCTGGCATCTATCTTGGTTTGTCCACAATTGTCGAAAATTCTTCCAAGGATCAACATTGGAAAATTAAAATTTTCATTTAAATATTCAAAATAGTCAGACGAAATTTTGGAAATATTGGTGACTAATTCTAGGCCAATTATCTTTAAAATGATGTATGTCCCATCCTGGAAAAAAGTCCTAAGGTGGTGACAAATCCTGGGTGATTTACCTTTAAAATGAGGTATGTCCTATACTTGGATCTATCTTAGTTTGTCCACAATTGTTGGAAATTCTTCCGTAGATCAACATTGAAGAATTAAAATTTTCAATAAAATAATAAAAATAAAAATAGTCAGACGAAATTTTGGAAAAAGGGCTATGTTGGTGATTTATCTTTAAAATGAGGTATGTCCCACCCTGGCATAATTCTTAGATTGTCCACAATTGCCGAAAATGCTTCCGAGGATCAACATTGAAAAATTTAAGTTATAAAAATATTAAAAATAGTCAGACGAAATTTGGGAAAAAGAGCTATATTAGTGACTAATTCTATTAAAATTATCATTAAAATATTAAAAATAGTCAGATGAAATTTTGGAAAAAGGGCTATGTTGGTGATTTTCTTTAAAATGAGGTATGTCTCACCCTTGCATATATCTTAGTTTGTCCACAATTGTCGAAAATTCTTCCGAGGATCAACATTGAAAAATTTAAGTTATCATAAAAATATTAAAAATAGTCAGACGAAATTTTGGAAAAAGAGCTATATTAGTGACTAATTCTATTAAAATTATCATTAAAATATTAAAAATACTCAGATGAAATGTTGGTGATTTTCTTTAAAATGAGGTATGTCCCACCCTTGCATATATCTTAGTTTGTCCACAATTGTCGAAAATTCTTCCGAGGATCAACATTGAAAAATTTAAGTTATCATAAAAATATTAAAAATAGTCAGACGAAATTTTGGAAAAAGAGCTATATTAGTGACTAATTCTATTAAAATTATCATTAAAATATTAAAAATACTCAGATGAAATTTTGGAAAAAGGGCTATGTTGGTGATTTACCTTTAAAATGAGGTATGTCCCATCCTGGCATCTATATTAGTTTGTCTGCAATTGACGAAAATTCTTACAAGGATCAACATTGAAAAATTAAAATATTAAAAATAGTCAGACGGAATTTTGGAAAAAGAGCTATATTGGTGACTAATTCTACAATTATCTTTTAAATGAGGTATGTCCGTATTTGGCATCTATCTTACTTTGACCAAAATTGTCGAAAATACTTTCGAGGATCAACATTGAAGAATTTAAATTTTCATAAAAATATTTTGGAAACAGAGGAAACAGATATATTGGTGACTAATTCTGGGTCAATTATCTTTAAAATGTGGTATGTCCCATCCTGGCATATGTCTAAGTTTGTCCACAATTGTTGAAAATTCTTCAAAGGATCAACATTGAAAAATTAAAATTTTCATTAAAATATTAAAAATAGTCAGATGAAATTTTGGAAAAAGAGCTATATTGGTGACTACTTCTAGGTCAATTATCTTTAAAATGTGGAATGTCCTATCCTGGCATTTGTCTAAATTTGTCCATAATTGTCGCAAATTCTTCAAAGGATCAATATTGGAAAATTAAAATTTTCATTAAAATATTAAAAATAGTTACACGAAATTTTGGAAAATGAGATATATTGGAGACTAATTCTAGGCCAATTATCTTTAAAATGAGGTATGTACCATCCTGGCATCTATCCTGGTTTGTCCACAATTGTCGAAAATTCTTCCAAGGATCAACGTTGGAAAACTAAAATTTTCATTTAAATATTCAAAATAGTCAGACGAAAATTTGGAAATAGAGATATATTGGTGACTAATTCTAGGCCAATTATCTTTAAAATGAGGTATGTCCCATCCTGGCAAAAAGTGCTAAGGTGGTGACAAATGCTGGGTGATTTACCTTTAAATTGAGGTATGTCCTATCCTTGCATCTATCTTAGTTTGACCACAATTGTGGCAAATTCTTCCGAAGATCAACATTGAAGAATTAAAATTTTCATTAAAATATTAAAATTAGTCAGACGAAATTTTGGAAAAAGAGCTATGATGGTGATAAATGCTAGGTGATTTGCTTTAAAATGAGGTATGTGACATCCTGGCATCTATCTTAGTTTGTCCACAATTGTCGAAAATTCTATGAAGGATCAACATTGAAAAATTCTAATTTTTCATGTTGCTGACAAATACTGGGTGATTTACCTTTAAAATGAGGTATGTACCATCCTGGCATATATTTTAGTTTGGCCAGAATTGTCGCAAATCCTTCCAAGGATCAACATTGAAAAATTAAAATATTAAAAATAGTTAGACGAAATTTTGGAAAAAGAGCTATATTGGTGACAAACGCTGGATGATTTACCTTAAAAATGAGGTATTTCATATCCTGGCATCTATCTTAGTTTGTCCACAATTGTCGAAAATTCTTCCAAGGATCAACATTGAAAAATTAAAATGTGCATTAAAATATTGAAAATAGTCAGACGATATTTTGAAAAAACGGCTATGTTTATTACTGTTTCCTTGAAATATTTCTCGAAAATATCGGGGTTTTTAAAAAAATAAAAATACAATTAGTTTTTCGTGTTTTATATTTTTTCTAGTACGTACCGTACGCTTGGGGTTTACAGAAGTAAGTGAGTTAAAGTAATTACAAAAAATGAGAATACAATAAAAAACATAGAATGGTCAGTGAACAATAACTGGCCATATACACTGTGCGCATAAACATCCCGCCCCCTTGCTATACTGCAACAAGGAAGGCTGAGGATTCTGCGGGGTAAAATAACCGGGGTTTGTTGTTGCGGGTTATATGGATGGGTTGTTGTTGCTGCTGACATGTCAGTTGGTGTTGTTGCTGCTTCTGATATTGCGGGGGTTGTCCTTGCAGATATTGCTGGGGTTGTTGATGTTGACTTCGAGGCGGCGATTCACACCTGACATCTTGCTATATGAGTTAAATAAAAAAGCAGAGAGAGAGAAAAAAAATTTCTGACTTTGGCAAGAGAACAGGCTTCACTATGGGCCGGGTAAAAATGCCCGAAGCTGTCCCATAAGCTTCGGGCATCAATCAAAAAATGACCAGGGGTTAATGGGACTAAATCGAGGGGATCATCGCTCATTGCAGTCTCGAAAGAGACGCACGTTCAGGGGGTAAAGCAGCCATAATCTGCTGACCGGTTTTCTTTCGGTAAATTGTACATTCCTTACAATTGAAAATAACTGTACGACTTAGATTCTTTAATTTCGGGACCCAAAACTCATTTCTAACTAATCTGAGCATTAATGAATGGCCACCAGAATTTTAGGGTAACGCTCATCGTATGTTAAGCCAGGTGATCGAACTGATCGACCATTGATTCTGACAAAACCATTCGAGTCAATAAACGGGTTCAAAGTGAGTAAATTACTCTTGGAAGATATGGGTTTACCTTTTGAGAGTAAAGAATATTCGGGTATATAATTCTTTTGACATACTAGAACTAATCGATCACGAGTAAATCTCATTTCTGATTGGGTTAAATCTAAAGTGTTGTACAAGCATTTTCGGGTTTTCAAATACTGTAAACACCTAAACCAATACGAAATAATTCGCATTGCACGGGGTAAATCTGAAAAACGTTCCAGTATGTAAAATTTTTGTTCAGTCTGAACAGAAAAATATTGAACTTCTAAATGTAGATGTTCGGTAACGATATTTTGTGGCCAGTATTCTCGCGGTTGTCGTAACCACGAGGGACCATGCCACCATAAGGGGTTGTCTACTAAATCTCGAGCAAGAGTTCCACGACTTGCGAGATCTGCGGGGTTATCTTTGGAGTCAACATGATACCAATTTTCGTTACCTACTTTCTTTACTATGAGTGAAACTCTGTTCTTGACAAAGGTTGGCCAATGACACGGGGGTTTTTTGAGCCAAGATAAAACTATAGTAGAATCAGTCCACATATAAATCTTTCTCTTGTCTAGATTTAATTGACTACACAAAGATTCTACCATGTTTGCCATCAAAGCCGCTCCACAAAGTTCTAAACGAGGTAATGTTTCAGACTTAACAGGAGCTACCTTCGTCTTTGCAGAGAGTAATTGTGAAGTGATTGCATTCGCCGAAATACTTCGAACATAAAGAGCACAGCCATATGCCTTTTCTGAAGCATCAGAAAATGCATGAAGTTCAATTTCATGACTCGGGTGAAAATTAACCCATCTTGGAATGTTAATTTTCTCAATATTCGGGTAATCATTTAAAAATGAGCGCCATTGCGCATTTTAATTATTGCAACAATACTGCAGAAGTTGAAGGGGTAAAATTAAGAGGGGGTTGATTTTGGTAGCTTGCTGGAATCGGGTTCACATTATATTGGGTTTGTTGTAATGGTACATTAGTACCTGAAGCTATAGGAAGCTGGGTTGATAATTGAGAATTTTGACCTTGCGGTCTTTGATCTCTATGAAGCAAAGAGTGATGCTTCTGTCTACACAAAGAACAAACATGAGTACTTCTACAATGCTTAAAATCGTGAGAAGTCGCCAAACAATTTGAACAACACCTAAGTCTCTTTACGGTTGACATCCTATCATCGACTGTCTGACTCAAGAAATTAGGACAAAGTCTTAGGGGGTGTGAGCCTTGACAAAGGAAACAACGACAAACTGTGGAACTTGGGTTAGTTTTTGTCGCAAAACTTTGAACTTTTCTAGAGTCATTAAATGATTTCTTAGGGGCATTAAAACTCGAGTTCTTTCGTGATAATGTATTCGGGGTTTTGTTCATATTTTGAACTGGGTTATACTGTCTTATATCAGAAATCGATTCAAGAGTTTTAAAATGAGCTGTCAAAAATGCGTCCATATCCTCCCACTCCCACCATTTTGCACAAAGTTTCTTCGTCTGTTCCCAGAGACTTAAAGTGTTTTCGGGTAACTTTGTAGCACAAATATATACTAACATAACGTGATAAAATATTTCCGGAGTAACTTCTAATAGTGAAAGATTCGTAATAATGGGTTTAATACTCAAAAGAGTACGAAGCTGTTCATTTATAAGATCATCTTTGTTCTCATACGTATCAACTAACTTTTTTCCATGCCATCAGTAGTTAATGGAACAGTTTGTATGACATCATGAGCATCCTTTGCAGTTTTCTGCAGCAAATAGTACAATTTCTGTACAGGGGTTAAACGGGGGTTATTGCCATACAAAGCTGAGAACATGTCTCGGAATGAAGGCCAGTTCTTATAGTCACCATAGAAAAAAGGGGTGTCGCAAGGGGGTAAATGAACAAATGGCATTGAATTTATTCCCTGATCAATGGACTTTTCTGCCTGAGCAGCGGTTTTTAAATTGTCCAAATAGGTGGTTATCATGGAGATACCACGAGTATATGTACTATAAGAAGCCATATACCTGGCCTTCACCTCAAAAATCTGTGGGGTTTTCAATTGTTCAGCTTCGATCAGCAAAGTATCGTATGCTGAACGAACAGCTTCCCAAAAACGGTTTAATTCTTTTTCGTGGCTACTTAACGAACCAATTCGATGTTCACCGACGGGTATTATCGAAATATGAGCCTCGAATTCTGCCAAACGATAGGCATTACGAATCAATGCGGACATGTCCATTTTTGATCTTAAAAAATATCGGGTAATTTTTAAAAAAAGCTAGAAAAATCGAGTAACAAAATTTAAAAATAATCAAAAATAGGGAAAACTTATTTAAAATTCAAAAAAATAGACAAAACTAATCTTTAAATAATTTAAAAATTTGAATTTTATCACGATTGTTTGAAATACGAAGGTTTGAAATACTGAGTAAAATCTAAAATCGACAAAAAACGAGTAAAAGTTTCAAAAATTCAAAAAAAAATCTTAAAAAGATGACAAATTTCAAAAATATTTGGGTTAATAGGAATTCACAAAGCAAATTCCACAAAAATAATGGGTTAAATATGTGGAATATTAAATAAGAAAGAGAATTTACACGTTGTTCGTTTTTTCTCAAGATAAAAATATTCAAAAAATTGGGTAAATAATTTGAACAACGATTTTGTATAGTGTAAATGCACTTTCAATATTAAAAAAGGTATAAAAAATGTTTAATATACACTACTACTGCAAACGAATAAACGGTTACTCACTTTAGAATAAAATTAAATAATTAATTTTCACTAAAACTAATTATATTTTATTCACGGGTTAAATTTTAATTTAAAAATGCTCAATTAATTTATTTTCACCGGTTAAATATAAAAAAAATTAGTAAAAATAACCGGTTTATTCGTACGATTAAAATATTGCAGCACTAGCGTAAGTGACAATATAAAGCAAAAGAGAAAATAAAAAACAACCAACAATTGCACTGTAATTTTTTTTAATGTTATTATTATTACAATAAATAACACACACACTCACTTTATATTGGGTTTATTAAAATTATATTTTTTTTTATTTGATATTATTAAAATATCACAAAATAAAAAATTCACAAAATAATTTAATTTTTATTTTAATCGCGTCGGTTTTTGTTTACAATTAAACTAGCGAGTAAAATGTTTTTCATCTTTATTCTCTTTTGTTCTATATTCGTTTAGATCAACACAGTTGAGTAAAAAACGTATCACTATTAAAGCTTTTGATAACAGCAGAGTTAGAAGAGAATAAAGAAGCTGGGATTAAAAAAACAAAAAAAACACTGAAGTAAATAAAAATATCACGTTTAAATAAAAGAAAAACACGGGTAATAAGGGAATAAATATATGAAAAATCCACACAATATAAGAGTTTTTTCTTTTATTTTTGGAGTTAAACACACGCGAAAAAAAATAAATTAAAGCAAGGGCAAAAAAGTGAGGAGAGAAAAAAAAGGAATGCACTGTGTAGAGAAAAAAAATGGTTTGTTCTTTGCCGACGGCAAATTGCAATTTTTTAACAAGGGGTTATTTAACTTGTTGGTTATTCTTTTGCTTTTTATATAAACACTTTTTTATTGTCACTTTTTGTTTATTCACTTTTAAATTAAACGTACCTTTTTTCCGTAGGTTTTGTGGGTAAGGGGGATTTTAAGTAAAATATTTCCAAATGGTTTGGGGGAAATTCCTGGGTTTTCACTGAAAATAAAAATATTTTCATGAAATATTTCAATGCCTCGGGGGTTTCTATCCGGTTCGAAGGACCAAAATGTTTCCTTGAAATATTTCTCGAAAATATCGTGGTTTTTAAAAAATAAAAATACAATTAGTTTATCGGGTTTTAAATAAAAATGGGGTTTTATTAAGTTTTTTCTTCGGGGGTTTATATTTTTTCTAGTACGTACCGTACGTTTGGGGTTTACAAGAGTAAGTGAGTTAAAGTAATTACAAAAAATGAGAATACAATAAAAAACATAGAATGGCCAGTGAACAATAACTGGCCATATACACTGTGCGCATAAACAATTACAATTGCTGGGTGATTTACCTTTAGAATAAGGTATGTCCCATCCTTGCATCTATCTAAGTTTGTGCACAATTGTCGAAAATTCTTCCGAGGATCATCATTGAAAAATTTAAATTTTGATAAAAATATTAAAAATAATCATACGGAATTTTGGAAAAAGAGCTATATTGGTGACTAATTCTAGGTCAATTATCTTTAAAATGTGGTATGTCCCATCCTGGCATATGTCCACAATTGTTGAAAATTCTTCAAAGGATCAACATTGAAAAATTAAAATGTTCATTAAAATATTAAAAATAGTCAGATGAAATTTTGGAAAAAGGGCTATGTTGGTGATTCTGGCATCTGTCTAAGTTTGTGCACAATTGTTGAAAATTCTTCAAAGGATCAATATTAAAAAATTAAAATTTTCATTAAAATATCAAAAATAGTCACATGAAATTTTGGAAAAAGGGCTATGTTGGTGATTTATCTTTAAAATGAGGTATGTCCCACCCTGGCATATATCTTAGTTTGTCCACAATTGTCGAAAATTCTTCCGAGGATCAACATTGGAAAATTTAAGTTATCATAAAAATATTAAAAATAGTCAGACAAAATTTTGGAAAAAGAGCTATATTGGTGACTAATTCTAGGTCAATTATCTTTAAAATGTGGTATGTCCCATCCTGGCATATGTCCACAATTGTTGAAAATTCTTCAAAGGATCAACATTGAAAAATTAAAATGTTCATTAAAATATTAAAAATAGTCAGATGAAATTTTGGAAAAAGGGCTATGTTGGTGATTCTGGCATCTGTCTAAGTTTGTGCACAATTGTTGAAAATTCTTCAAAGGATCAATATTAAAAAATTAAAATTTTCATTAAAATATCAAAAATAGTCACATGAAATTTTGGAAAAAGGGCTATGTTGGTGATTTATCTTTAAAATGAGGTATGTCCCACCCTGGCATATATCTTAGTTTGTCCACAATTGTCGAAAATTCTTCCGAGGATCAACATTGGAAAATTTAAGTTATCATAAAAATATTAAAAATAGTCAGACAAAATTTTGGAAAAAGAGCTATATTGGTGACTAATTCTAGGTCAATTATCTTTAAAATGAGGTATGTCCCATCCCGGCATCTATCTTAGTTTGTCCACAATTGTCGAAAATTATTCCGAGGATCAACATTGAAAAATTTAAATTTTCATAAAAATATTAAAAATAATCAGACCGAATTTTGGAAAAAGAGCTATATTGGTGACTAATTCTATTAAAATTATCATTAAAATATTCAAAATAGTCAGATGAAATTTTGAAAAATGGGCTATGTTGGTGATTTACCTTTAAAATGAGGTACGTTCCATTCTGGCATCTAATTAGTTTGTCAGCAATTGACGAAAATTCTTACAAGGATCAACATTAAAAATTAAAATTTTCATTAAAATATTAAAAATAGTCAAACGAAATTTTGGAAAAAGATCTATAATGGTAACTAATTCTAGAATTATCTTTTAAATGAGGTATGTCCCTATTAGGCATCTATCTTAGTTTGTCCACAATTGTCGAAAATACTTCCGAGGATCAACATTGAAAAATTTTAATTTTCATAAAAATATTATAAATATTTTGGAAACAGAGCTATATTGGTGACTACTTCTAGGTCAATTATCTTTAAAATGTAGTATGTCCTATCCTGGCATCTGTCTAAGTTTGTCCACAATTGTCGCAAATTCTTCAAAGGATCCATATTGGAAAATTAAAATTTTCATTAAAATATTAAAAATAGTCAGATGAAATTTTGGAAAAAGAGCTATATTGATGACTACTTCTAGGTCAATTATCTTTAAAATGTGGTATGTCCTATCCTGTCATCTGTCTAAGTTTGTCCACAATTGTCGCAAATTCTTCAAAGGATCAATATTGGAAAATTAATATTTGCATTAAAATATTGAAAATTGTCACACGAAATTTTGGAAAATGAGATGTATTGGTGACTAATTCTAGGCCAATTATCTTTCAAATGAGGTATTTACCATCCTGGCATCTATCTTGGTTTGTCCACAATTGTCGAAAATTCTTCCTAGGATCAACATTGGAAAATTAAAATTTTCATTTAAATATTCAAAATAGTCAGACGAAATTTTGGAAATAGAGATATATTGGTGACTAATTCTAGGCCAATTATCTTTAAAATGAGGTATGTCCCATCCTGGCATCTATCCTGGTTTGTCCACAATTGTCGAAAATTCTTCCAAGGATCAACGTTGGAAAATTAAAATTTTCATTTAAATATTCAAAATAGTCAGACGAAAATTTGGAAATAGAGATATATTGGTGACTAATTCTACGCCAATTATCTTTAAAATGAGGTATGTCCCATCCTGGCAAAAAATGCTAAGGTAGTGACAAATGCTGAGTGATTTACCAGCATTTGTCTATCTTAGTTTGTCCACAATTGTCGGAAATTCTTCCGAAGATCAACATTGAAGAATTAAAATATTAGAAATAGTGAGACGAAATTTTGGAAAAAGAGCTATGATGGTGACAAATGCTGGGTGATTTGCTTTAAAATGAGGTATGTCGCATCCTGGCATCTATCTTAGTTTGTCCACAATTGTCGAAAATTCTAAGAAGGATCAACATTGAAAAATTAAAATTTTCATTAAAATATTAAAAATAGTTAGACGAAATTTTGGAAAAAGAGCTATATTGGTGACAAACGCTAGGTGATTTACCTTTAAAATGATGTATTTCATATCCTGGCATCTATCTTAGATTGTCCACAATGGTCGAAAATTCTTCCAAGGATCAACATTGATAAATTAAAATGTGCATTAAAATATTAAAAATATTCAGACGATATTTTGGAAAAACGTCTAAGTTGATTACAATTGCTGGGTGATTTATCTTTAGAATGAGGTATGTCCCATCCTTGTATCTATCTTAGTTTGTCTGCAATTGACGAAAATTCTTCCAAGGATCAACATTGAAAAATTAAAATTTTCATTAAAATATTAAAAATAGTCAGACAAAATTTTGGAAAAAGAACTATGTTGTTGACAAATTCTGGGTGATTTACCTTTAAAATGAGGTATGTCGCATCCTGGCATCTATATTAGTTTGTCTGCAATTGACGAAAATTCTTACAAGGATCAATATTAAAAAATTAAAATTTTCATTAAAATATTAAAAATAGTAAGATGAAATTTTGGAAAAAGGTCTATGTTGGTGATTTATCTTTAAAATGAGGCATGTCCCACCCTGGCATATATCTTAGTTTGTCCACAATTGTCGAAAATTCTTCCGAGGATCAACATTGAAAAATTTAAGTTATCATAAAAATAATTAAAAATAGTCAGACGAAATTTTGGAAAAAGAGCTATATTGGTGACTAATTCTAGGTCAATTATCTTTAAAATGTGGTATGTCCCATCCTGGCATATGTCCACAATTGTTGAAAATTCTTCAAAGGATCATCATTGAAAAATTAAAATTTTCATTAAAAAAATTTAAAATGTCAGACGAAATTTTGGAAAAAGGGTTATGTAGTGACAAATGCTGGGTGATTTACCTTTACTCCTGGCATCTGTCTTAGTTTGTCCACAATTGTCGAAAATTCTTCCAAGGATCAACATTGAAAAATTAAAATTTTCATTAAAATATTAAAAATAGTCAGAAAAAATTTTGGAAAAAGAACTATGTGCTGACAAATTCTGGGTGATTTACCTTTAAAATGAGGTATATCATATTCTGGCATATATCTTAGTTTGTCCACAATTGTCGAAAACTCTTCGGAGGATCAACATTGAAAAATTAAAATTTTCATTAAAATATTAAAAATAGTCAAACAAAATTTTGGAAAAAGAGCTATGTTGGTGACAAATTCTGGGTGATTTACCTTTAAAATGATTTATTTCATATCCTGGCATCTATCTTAGTTTGTCCACAATTGTCGAAAATTCTAAGAAGGATCAACATTGAAAAATTAAAATTTTCATTAAAATATTAAAAATAGTGAGACGAAATTTTGGAAAAAGAGCTATGATGGTGACAAATGCTGTGTGATTTGCTTTAAAATGAGGTATGTCGCATCCTGGCATCTATCTTAGTTTGTCCACAATTGTCGAAAATACTTCCGAGGATCAACATTAAAAAATTAAAATTTTCATTAAAATATTAAAAATAGTTAGACGAAATTTTTGAAAAAGAGCTATATTGGTGACAAACGCTGGGTGATTTACCTTTAAAATGATGTATTTTATATCCTGGCATCTATCTTAGTTTGTCCACAATTGTCGAAAATTCTAAGAAGGATCAACATTGAAAAATTAAAATTTTCATTAAAATATTAAAAATAGTTAGACGAAATTTTGAAAAAAGAGCTATGATGGTGACAAATGCTGTGTGATTTGCTTTAAAATGAGGTATGTCGCATCCTGGCATCTATCTTAGTTTGTCCACAATTGTCGAAAATTCTAAGAAGGATCAACATTGATAAATTAAAATGTGCATTAAAATATTAAATATAGTCAGACGATATTTTGGAAAAACGGCTAAGTTGATTACAATTGCTGGGTGATTTACCTTTAGAATGAGGTATGTCGCATCCTGGCATCTATATTAGTTTGTCTGCAATTCACGAAAATTCTTCCAAGGATCAATATTAAAAAATTAAAATTTTCATTAAAATATTAAAAATAGTAAAATGAAATTTTGGAAAAAGGTCTATGTTGGTGATTTATCTTTAAAATGAGGTATGTCCCACCCTGGCATATATCTTAGTTTGTCCACAATTGTCGAAAATTCTTCCGAGGATCAACATTGAAAAATTTAAGTTATCATAAAAATAATAAATAATAAAAATAATTAAAAATAGTCAGACGAAATTTTGGAAAAAGAGCTATATTGGTGACTAATTCTAGGTGAATTATCTTTAAAATGTGGTATGTTCCATCCTGGCATATACCCACAATTGTTGAAAATTCTTCAAATGATCAACATTGAAAAATTAAAATTTTCATTAAATAAATTTAAAATGTCAGACGAAATTTTGGAAAAAGGGTTATGTAGTGACAAATGCTGGGTGATTTACCTTTACTCCTGGCATCTGTCTTAGTTTGTCCACAATTGTCGAAAATTCTTCCAAGGATCAACATTGAAAAATTAAAATTTTCATTAAAATATTAAAAATAGTCAGAAAAAATTTTAGAAAAAGAACTATGTTGTTGACAAATTCTGGGTGATTTACCTTTAAAATGATGTATATCATATTCTGGCATCTATCTTAGTTTGTCCACAATTGTCGAAAACTCTTCCGAGGATCAACAATGAAAAATTAAAATTTTCATAAAAATATTAAAAATAGTCAGACGATATTTTGGAAATAGAGCTATATTGGTGACTAATTCTAGGTCAATTAAAATGAGGTATGTCCCATCCTGGCAGCTATCCTAGTTTGTCCACAATTGTCGAAAATTATTCCGAGGATCAACATTGAAAAATTTAAATTTTCATAAAAATATTAAAATTAATCAGACGGAATTTTGGAAAAATACCTATATTGGTGAATAATTCTAGGTCAATTATCTTTAAAATGCGGTATGTCCTCTCCTGGCATCTGTATAAGTTTGTCTACAATTGTTGAAAATTCTTCCAAGGATCAACATTGGTTGTAACATTTTTGAAACTCAAAAGAAAAGTTTTTACACTTATCAGCTGAAAGGAAGCAAGGGTCTACAAGTTGTAATAAAGGGTATTGACTGTAATGTTGAACCACTCGAAATAAAGCAAAGCTTAGAAGATAAAGGCTATAAGACAAAAAATGTGATAAATATTAGAAATCGCTAAAAAATACCCCAACCACTCTTCCGTGTTGAACTTGAACCCGGTGACATAAACCTGAAAAAAAATTAAACACATCCCATATATAACATGAAGTACTTAGTGCATCGTAAAATTACGGTAGAAGAACCACAGAAACGATTTGGCCCCGTTCAATGTATGAATTGCCAAGAATATGGACACACCAAGGCATATTGCAAATTGCCACCAGTATGTGTCATTTGCGGGGAGTTGCATAACACATCCCAATGTAACAAATCTAAAGATGATCCTAAAATAAAAAAATGCAGCAATTGCGGAGGTAACCACACAGCAAACTACAGGGGTTGTCCTGTCTATTCAATTGTTAAAAAATCACAAAGCCAGAAACCAAAGATTTTCCCCGCTCAGTCATTAAATAACATCAATTTGAACTACCCCCCGTTGCAACAGACATATGACAACAAAGTAACATATGCAAATGTACTTAGAAACAACCAAACTCAGCCGCAAGTCCGTCAACTCCAAAACGAAAATATGAACCCAGAGGTAAGAGACCAGAGGTAAGATATATATACAAAAAATAACCGATGACACAAACTATATGTTGAAAATTAAAAAATGTGTGTTTCATTACGAAATTAGGTAACCATATGTCTTTTACAATAAAACAGTATAAAAAGACGAAAAAAACTAATTTTTATAAATTAGAAAAAGTCGTAACTTCGACTTTTTTGTTTTATAAATAAATCTTTTTAATGATTTTATGATTATTTTTTAAATAAAATATAAGGGTTATATGCCTAAAACTGATTGTTTTTACGATTTTTGACATCCAAATTATTTGTTAACAAAATGAAGGGATTTGTATTCTTTAAATATTCTGTAATAACTCCCAAACTCATATAACGCCTAATAACTGAGATATATTAAAAAAAAAATTTTGTAATCGAAAATTATTGGAGTTATGTACAAATTATATGTTATCAGAACATGGGGATATTTTGATAACTCCCAAACTCGTACTTCGCATAAAAATCCCCAAAATTGATTTTTGACATTCAATATAACGAATAACGTTGGAGGTACCACAAGTTACATGCTACCAAAATGTAGGGATATTCATTCCTCACAAATTCTGTAATAACTTCTAAATTCATTCAATGCATAATAACCGATATATTTTCAAAAACTGATTTTTGTATTATTTTTGACACCCAATAGCTCGAAAACCGTTGGAGGTACACACAAATTATTCGTTACCAAAAAGTAGGGATTATTATTCTCTAAAAATGTTGTAATAACTACTAAACTCGTAGTATGCATAATAACCGAGATATATGTCAAAAACTGAGTTTTGCAATTTCTGACATTCAATATCTCGAAAACCGTTGGAGGTACGCACAAATTATATGTTTAAAACATGTAGGGATTATTATTCTCTAACTCCTAATAACCGAGATATATTCAAAAATAGATTTTTTATTATTTGTGACATCCATATCTCGAAAAACGTTGGAGGTACACACAAATTAAATATTAACAAAATAAGGGATTATTATTCTTTTAAAATGTTGTTATAACTCCCGAACTCGTAGGACGCATAGCAACTGAGATATATTCCAAAAACTGATTTTTTATGATTATTGACACCCAATATCTCGAAAACCGTTGGAGGTACACACAAACTATTCGTTACCAAAATGTAGGGATTATTATTCTCTTAAAATGTAATAACTAATAAACTCGTAGGATTCATAATAACCGAGATATATGTAAAAAACTGAGTTTTGCAATTTCTGACATCCAATATCTCGAAAATCGTTGGAGTTATACAAAAAATTTATATTAACAAAATGTAGGGATTTATGTTCTTTAAATATACTGTAATAATTCCTTAACTCATACCGCGCATAATAACCGAGATATATTCAAAAACTGATTTTTTATTATTTTTATATTGTATATGCTTAAAAAATGTAGGGATTATTATTCTCTAAAAATGTTGTAATAACTAATAAACTCGTAGGGTGCATAATAACCGAGATATATTTAAAAAACTGATTTTTGACATCTAATATCTCGAAAACCCTTGGAGATACACACAAATTATATATTACCAAAATATAGTGATTATTATTCTTTCAAAATGTTGTAATAACTGCCGAACTCGTAGGACGCATAGTAACAGAGATATATTCCAAAAACTGATTTTTTATTATTTTTGACATCCAATATCTCGAAAATTGTAGGAAGTATGCAAAAATTTTATGTTACAAAAATGTAGGGATTTATATTCTGTAATAACTCATACAAAGCATAATAACCGAGATATATTCAAAAATCTGATTTTTATGATTTTTGACATATAATATCTCGAAAATTAAAAAATGCGTACTTTCATTAATAAATTTGGTAACCATATGTCTTTTACATTAAAACAGTCTAAAAAGAAGAACAAATTATTTTCCATAAATTAGCAAATGTCGTAACGTCGACTTTTTGTTTCATCTATAAATCTATACAATAATTTTATGATTAATTTTTTAAAAGTAATAACTCCCAAACCCATACAACGCCTAATAACCGAGATATATTAATAAAACTGATTTTTAATATATGTTATCCAAATGTAGGTATGTTTTGATAACTCCCAAACTAGTAGGACGCATAATAATCGAAATTATTTATTATGATTTTTGACATTCAATATCTCGAAAACCGTGGGATGTACACACAAGTTACATGCTATCAATATGTGGGGATTTGTATTCCTTAAAAATTCCTAAACTCATGCAATGCATAATAACCGAGATATATTAGATTTTTTATGATTCTCGAAAACCGTTGGAGGTACGCACAAACTATATGTTGAAAATTAAAAATGTGTGTTTTCATTACTAAATTAGGTAACCATATGTCTTTAACACTAAACAGTATAAAATTACGAAAAAACTACATTTCATAAATTAGCAAAATTCGTAATGTCGACTTTTGTGTTTTATAAATAAATCTTTTCAATGATTTTATGATTATTTTTAAAATAAAGTGTTAGGATTATTATATAAAAAGTTAGTAATAACCAATAATCAATTAATAACCGATATATATGCCTAAAACTGATTTTTAAGATTTTTGACATCCAAATTTGTTACCAAAATGAAGGCATTTGTAGTCTATAAATGTTCTGTAATAACTCCCAAACTATTAATCGAGATATAATCAAAAAACAGATATTTGTAATTGCTGACATCTAATATCTCGAAAATCGGTGGAGGTGTGCACAAATTATATGTTATAAAAATACAGAGATGTTTTAATAACTCCCAAACTTGTAGGACGCATAATAATCGAGGTATATCCCCAAAAATTACATTTTATGATTTTTGACACTCAATATCTCGAAAACCGTTGGAGGTACACACATGTTACATGCTACCAAAATGTAGGGATTTGCATTCTTCACAAATTCTTTAATAACTTCTAAATTCATTCAATGCATAATAACCGATATATTTTCAAAAACTGATTTTTGTATTATTTTTGACACCCAATATCTCGAAAACCGTTGGAGGTACACACAAATTATTCGTTACCAAAATGTAAGGATTATTATTCACTAAAAATGTTGTAATAACTACTAAACTCGTAGTATGCATAATAACCAAGATATATGTCAAAAACTGGGTTTTGCAATTTCTGACATTCAATATCTCGAAAACCGTTGGAGTTATGCAAAAATTGTATTGCACCAAAATGTAGGGATTTATATTCTTTAAATATTCTGTAATAACTCCTTAACTCATACAACGCATAATAACCGAGATATATTCAAAAATCTGATTTTTGATTTTGACATATCTCGAAAACCATTGGAGGTACACACAAATTATTCGTTACCAAAATGTATGGATTATTATTCTCTAAAAATTTTGTAATAACTAATAAACTCGTAGGGTGCATAATAACCGAGATATATTTAAAAATCAGATTTTTAATGATATTTGACATCTAATATCTCGAAAACCGTTGGAGGTACACACAAATTATGTATTACCAAAATATAGGGATTATTATTCTTTAAAAATGTTGTAATAACTGCCGAACTCGTAGGACGTATAGTAACAGAGATATATTCCAAAATCTGATTTGTTATGATATTTTTGTTAAAATATTTCCAAATGGTTTGGGGGAAATTCCTGGGTTTTCACTGAAAATAAAAATATTTTCATGAAATATTGCAATGCCTCGGGGGTTTCTATCCGGTTCGAAGGACCAAAATGTTTCCTTGAAATATTTCTCGAAAATATCGTGGTTTTTAAAAAATAAAAATACAATTAGTTTATCGGGTTTTAAATAAAAATGGGGTTTTATTAAGTTTTTTCTTCGGGGGTTTATATTTTTTCTAGTACGTACCGTACGTTTGGGGTTTACAAGAGTAAGTGAGTTAAAGTAATTACAAAAAATGAGAATACAATAAAAAACATAGAATGGCCAGTGAACAATAACTGGCCATATACACTGTGCGCATAAACAATTACAATTTCTGGGTGATTTACCTTTAGAATAAGGTATGTCCCATCCTTGCATCTATCTGAGTTTGTGCACAATTGTCGAAAATTCTTCCGAGGATCATCATTGAAAAATTTAAATTTTGATAAAAATATTAAAAATAATCATACGGAATTTTGGAAAAAGAGCTATATTGGTGACTAATTCTAGGTCAATTATCTTTAAAATGTGGTATGTCCCATCCTGGCATATGTCCACAATTGTTGAAAATTCTTCAAAGGATCAACATTGAAAAATTAAAATGTTCATTAAAATATTAAAAATAGTCAGATGAAATTTTGGAAAAAGGGCTATGTTGGTGATTCTGGCATCTGTCTAAGTTTGTGCACAATTGTTGAAAATTCTTCAAAGGATCAATATTAAAAAATTAAAATTTTCATTAAAATATCAAAAATAGTCACATGAAATTTTGGAAAAAGGGCTATGTTGGTGATTTATCTTTAAAATGAGGTATGTCCCACCCTGGCATATATCTTAGTTTGTCCACAATTGTCGAAAATTCTTCCGAGGATCAACATTGGAAAATTTAAGTTATCATAAAAATATTAAAAATAGTCAGACAAAATTTTGGAAAAAGAGCTATATTGGTGACTAATTCTAGGTCAATTATCTTTAAAATGAGGTATGTCCCATCCCGGCATCTATCTTAGTTTGTCCATAATTGTCGAAAATTATTCCGAGGATCAACATTGAAAAATTTAAATTTTCATAAAAATATTAAAAATAATCAGACCGAATTTTGGAAAAAGAGCTATATTGGTGACTAATTCTATTAAAATTATCATTAAAATATTCAAAATAGTCAGATGAAATTTTGGAAAATGGGCTATGTTGGTGATTTACCTTTAAAATGAGGTACGTTCCATTCTGGCATCTAATTAGTTTGTCAGCAATTGACGAAAATTCTTACAAGGATCAACATTAAAAATTAAAATTTTCATTAAAATATTAAAAATAGTCAAACGAAATTTTGGAAAAAGATCTATAATGGTAACTAATTCTAGAATTATCTTTTAAATGAGGTATGTCCCTATTAGGCATCTATCTTAGTTTGTCCACAATTGTCGAAAATACTTCCGAGGATCAACATTGAAAAATTTTAATTTTCATAAAAATATTATAAATATTTTGGAAACAGAGCTATATTGGTGACTACTTCTAGGTCAATTATCTTTAAAATGTAGTATGTCCTATCCTGGCATCTGTCTAAGTTTGTCCACAATTGTCGCAAATTCTTCAAAGGATCAATATTGGAAAATTAAAATTTTCATTAAAATATTAAAAATAGTCAGATGAAATTTTGGAAAAAGAGCTATATTGATGACTACTTCTAGGTCAATTATCTTTAAAATGTGGTATGTCCTATCCTGTCATCTGTCTAAGTTTGTCCACAATTGTCGCAAATTCTTCAAAGGATCAATATTGGAAAATTAATATTTTCATTAAAATATTGAAAATTGTCACACGAAATTTTGGAAAATGAGATGTATTGGTGACTAATTCTAGGCCAATTATCTTTCAAATGAGGTATTTACCATCCTGGCATCTATCTTGGTTTGTCCACAATTGTCGAAAATTCTTCCTAGGATCAACATTGGAAAATTAAAATTTTCATTTAAATATTCAAAATAGTCAGACGAAATTTTGGAAATAGAGATATATTGGTGACTAATTCTAGGCCAATTATCTTTAAAATGAGGTATGTCCCATCCTGGCATCTATCCTGGTTTGTCCACAATTGTCGAAAATTCTTCCAAGGATCAACGTTGGAAAATTAAAATTTTCATTTAAATATTCAAAATAGTCAGACGAAAATTTGGAAATAGAGATATATTGGTGACTAATTCTAGGCCAATTATCTTTAAAATGAGGTATGTCCCATCCTGGCAAAAAATGCTAAGGTAGTGACAAATGCTGAGTGATTTACCAGCATTTGTCTATCTTAGTTTGTCCACAATTGTCGGAAATTCTTCCGAAGATCAACATTGAAGAATTAAAATATTAGAAATAGTGAGACGAAATTTTGGAAAAAGAGCTATGATGGTGACAAATGCTGGGTGATTTGCTTTAAAATGAGGTATGTCGCATCCTGGCATCTATCTTAGTTTGTCCACAATTGTCGAAAATTCTAAGAAGGATCAACATTGAAAAATTAAAATTTTCATTAAAATATTAAAAATAGTTAGACGAAATTTTGGAAAAAGAGCTATATTGGTGACAAACGCTAGGTGATTTACCTTTAAAATGATGTATTTCATATCCTGGCATCTATCTTAGATTGTCCACAATTGTCGAAAATTCTTCCAAGGATCAACATTGATAAATTAAAATGTGCATTAAAATATTAAAAATATTCAGACGATATTTTGGAAAAAGGTCTATGTTGGTGATTTATCTTTAAAATGAGGCATGTCCCACCCTGGCATATATCTTAGTTTGTCCACAATTGTCGAAAATTCTTCCGAGGATCAACATTGAAAAATTTAAGTTATCATAAAAATAATTAAAAATAGTCAGACGAAATTTTGGAAAAAGAGCTATATTGGTGACTAATTCTAGGTCAATTATCTTTAAAATGTGGTATGTCCCATCCTGGCATATGTCCACAATTGTTGAAAATTCTTCAAAGGATCAAAGGATTTTCATTAAAAAAATTTAAAATGTCAGACGAAATTTTGGAAAAAGGGTTATGTAGTGACAAATGCTGGGTGATTTACCTTTACTACTGGCATCTGTCTTAGTTTGTCCACAATTGTCGAAAATTCTTCCAAGGATCAACATTGAAAAATTAAAATTTTCATTAAAATATTAAAAATAGTCAGAAAAAATTTTGGAAAAAGAACTATGTGCTGACAAATTCTGGGTGATTTACCTTTAAAATGAGGTATATCATATTCTGGCATCTGTCTTAGTTTGTCCACAATTGTCGAAAATTCTTCCAAGGATCAACATTGAAAAATTAAAATTTTCATTAAAATATTAAAAATAGTCAGAAAAAATTTTAGAAAAAGAACTATGTTGTTGACAAATTCTGGGTGATTTACCTTTAAAATGAGGTATATCATATTCTGGCATCTATCTTAGTTTGTCCACAATTGTCGAAAACTCTTCCGAGGATCAACATTGAAAAATTAAAATTTTCATAAAAATATTAAAAATAGTCAGACGATATTTTGGAAATAGAGCTATATTGGTGACTAATTCTAGGTCAATTAAAATGAGGTATGTCCCATCCTGGCAGCTATCCTAGTTTGTCCACAATTGTCGAAAATTATTCCGAGGATCAACATTGAAAAATTTAAATTTTCATAAAAATATTAAAATTAATCAGACGGAATTTTGGAAAAATACCTATATTGGTGAATAATTCTAGGTCAATTATCTTTAAAATGCGGTATGTCCTCTCCTGGCATCTGTATAAGTTTGTCTACAATTGTTGAAAATTCTTCCAAGGATCAACATTGGTTGTAACATTTTTGAAACTCAAAAGAAAAGTTTTTACACTTATCAGCTGAAAGGAAGCAAGGGTCTACAAGTTGTAATAAAGGGTATTGACTGTAATGTTGAACCACTCGAAATAAAGCAAAGCTTAGAAGATAAAGGCTATAAGACAAAAAATGTGATAAATATTAGAAATCGCTAAAAAATACCCCAACCACTCTTCCGTGTTGAACTTGAACCCGGTGACATAAACCTGAAAAAAAAATTAAACACATCCCATATATAACATGAAGTACTTAGTGCATCGTAAAATTACGGTAGAAGAACCACACAAACGATTTGGCCCCGTTCAATGTATGAATTGCCAAGAATATGGACACACCAAGGCATATTGCAAATTGCCACCAGTATGTGTCATTTGCGGGGAGTTGCATAACACATCCCAATGTAACAAATCTAAAGATGATCCTAAAATAAAAAAATGCAGCAATTGCGGAGGTAACCACACAGCAAACTACAGGGGTTGTCCTGTCTATTCAATTGTTAAAAAATCACAAAGCCAGAAACCAAAGATTTTCCCCGCTCAGCCATTAAATAACATCAATTTGAACTACCCCCCGTTGCAACAGACATATGACAACAAAGTAACATATGCAAATGTACTTAGAAACAACCAAACTCAGCCGCAAGTCCGTCAACTCCAAAACGAAAATATGAACCCAGAGGTAAGAGACCAGAGGTAAGATATATATACAAAAAATAACCGATGACATATAATATCTCGAAAACCGTTGGAGGTACGCACAAACTATATGTTGAAAATTAAAAAATGTGTGTTTCATTACGAAATTAGGTAACCATATGTCTTTTACAATAAAACAGTATAAAAAGACGAAAAAAACTAATTTTTATAAATTAGAAAAAGTCGTAACGTCGACTTTTTTGTTTTATATAACCGAGATATATTCAAAAATCTGATTTTTGATTTTGACATATCTCGAAAACCATTGGAGGTAGGTACACACAAATTATTCGTTACCAAAATGTATGGATTATTATTCTCTAAAAATTTTGTAATAACTAATAAACTCGTAGGGTGCATAATAACCGAGATATATTTAAAAATCAGATTTTTAATGATTTTTGACATCTAATATCTCGAAAACCGTTGGAGGTACACACAAATTATGTATTACCAAAATATAGGGATTATTATTCTTTAAAAATGTTGTAATAACAGCCGAACTCGTAGGACGCATAGTAACAGAGATATATTCCAAAAACTGATTTGTTATGATATTTGTCACCCAATATCTCGAAAACCGTTGGATGTACACACAAATTATTAGTTACCAAAATGTAGGGATTATTATTCTCTAAAAATGTTGTAATAACTAATAAACACGTAGGACGCATAATAACCGAGATATATTTAAAAATCAGATTTTTAATGATATTTGACATCTAATATCTCGAAAACCGTTGGAGGTACACACAAATTATGTATTACCAAAATATAGGGATTATTATTCTTTAAAAATGTTGTAATAACTGCCGAACTCGTAGGACGCATAGTAACAGAGATATATTCCAAAATCTGATTTGTTATGATATTTGTCACCCAATATCTCGAAAACCGTTGGAGGTACACACAAATTATTAGTTACCGAAATGTAGGGATTATTATTTTCTAAAAATGTTGTAATAACAAATAAACTCGTAGGGTGCATAATAACCGAGATATATGTCAAAAACTGATTTTTGTAATTTCTGACATCCAATATCTCGAAAATTGTTGGAGTTATGCAAAAATTGTAATTTACCAAAATGTAGGGAATTATATTCTGTAATAACTCCTTAACTCATACAACGCATAATAACCGAGATATATTCAAAAATCAGATTTTTATGATTTTTGACATCTAATATCTCGAAAACCGTTGGAGGTACTCACAAACAATATGTTGAAAATTAAAAAATGCGTACTTTCATTAATAAATTTGTAACATATGTCTTTTACATTTAAACTGTGTAAAAAGATGAGAAATTTATTTTACATAATTTAGCAAAAGTCGTTACGTCGACTTTTTGTGTGGTCTTTCCATATGAAAATATGGCTACCCTGAAAACAATATTTGCAGACTCATGCAATAACCCAGCCATAGGAGAATATGGCAACTCTGAACTGTTTTTATAACGGCATTTTTTGCGCGGAAAAAAATTCTTGGCTAAAAATCGCTAGTTTTAGAGCATAAGTACGGCAACATCGATAGTTATATTTTTACTTAAAAACTTAAAATTTGTATACTTAAAGCGTATATATAGCTATAGGAACTAGTTTAAACGATATTTAACATATCGCGGAATCTAATTATGTAATAAAAAATATCGAAAAAAATGTCCCCAAACTATCATGTCCCCAAAGTATGCACATGTCCTCAAACAATGCGGTAGATCGAAAAATTGTACCCAAAGTATGCGCTGTGCATATATATATATATATATATATATATATATATATATATATAGATTAATAGAAAATATTTTAATTATAGATATCTATTAATTAATTAAATATTTATATATTAATAGATATCTATTTATCCCTATTGGTATATAGACTAAAAATAAATTTCTGCACGCCTCAATATAAAATTTCGATAGGTGTAAATTATTATATAATTTTCATTTAAAGCAAAATTTTTTATATAAAAAAAAAAAAAAAAAAAGAATCTCATGATTTTTTAAACTATTAAAAATTATTTTAATTTATATTGATTTCAATTAATATTTTTAGTCCGTTGGTTGATTAATTCTAATAAATATAATAGGGGTATATTTTGGTTTATTATAGTAGGATTTTAAAATATTTTTTTGTATTTTAATACTTGTATATATATATGGGGCATTTCACGTCAAGTGAACCAAATTTTTAAATCGATGTCTTCCGATCACGATTGCACCAATGTTAGTTCTATTGGATAGTAATTCGGACACCATTTTTCAACAAGATCGGTCAAGAACTCTCTGAGTTATAGGAGGTCAAAATTTGACATTTTGGCCAAACAGGTGTTTTTTTTTATCCATATAACTTAAAAAAATCAAAAATATTTTATTAAATTTTTTTAATTTTTTTTTCGAAAGATTGCATAAATAGCTATCTAAACTATTTGGGACACATTTTGCTAAGAACAATAGGAAATAAGTTATATGGATAAAAATTGGGATATCTATCAAAAAAAATATTTTGTAACTCAAGATTTAAAATTTTTGAATTTTTTTGCAAAATCAAAAACTTTGTTGACTTTTTTTAAAAAAATGGACCCGTTTTTTAATTTTGCTCAGAAGAAAGCTTATGTGTTTTCCTTTAACACCCTTTTTGTCGCTTAGTGGGATGCGAGTGGGATATCTATAAAAAAAATGTTTTGTAACTCAAGACATACAATTTTTTACTTTTTTTTGAAAAATCAAAAACCTTTTTGACTTTTTTTTTCCAAAACGGACTCTTTTTTATTAATTTTTTTTTCTCAAAAGAAAGCTTAGGTCTTTTCCTTTAAAACCTTTTTGGTCGCTTAGTGGGATGCGAGTGGGATATCTATCAAAATAAATGTTTTGTAACTCAAGACAAAGGTTTTTAAATTTGCACTATTTTAATTTTTTTCATATTTGTGTGTAAACCTTAAAAATTAAACTTACGCAGAGAAACTAGACACATTAGCCTTTCCGATGGTATGTAACATACCCAACTAAAATTTCATAGCCTCGATACTGTAATACCCATAATATGTTAACCTCAGGAATAAAAATCACTTTTTTTCTATGGAAATGTTGAATAATTTAATTTTGTTATTTATTTGTAATAATAATTTATTTAATATATAATAATAATAATAAAAAGATGAATAATTTAGTAAAATTTAATCTTAATCACAATAGATCAATTTATATAATAACTATTTTTACACTTAATTTATGAAGTTTTTATATTTTCAAATATCCATACTTTTATCCTCCTTATTTGTCACCTTTATTAGCTGCTTTTTTTTTGTCAATCCTTTCTTGGCGTTATTAGATTCAGCTACTGATTTCGCTGCTGGCTTCTTTTTTGGCTTTGGAAAGAAATCGCATTGAGTAGATGCAGAAAACTTTTTTAATTTGAGTCTTCCATCGACAAGCGGTATGAAAGCATGGTATTGAGCAGTGCCATCGATTGTTACCGCAGCATCAAATCTGCTCTTTAGTGTTTTCAATGTTTCCTCATGATCCTCTTTGCTACTAAAAACTATTTTAGTTTCTTTACAATAATTCTTTGCCCAATGGAATAAAGCAGTCGCATCTAAGATGCGATCTTGATGAGAGCACTGGAGGCTATACTTCGCTGCATTTCTTTTGAGGTTTGCTCCAATACCATCACATGCTCCTTTACCATGAGCAGTAGGATGAAAATGCCACTCAGCTGGCATTCCAAAATCTTTTTCATGAGCTGTAAGATTTGCGAAGCTACTTTTGTTTTTAAAATGTTGACGAGCTCCGTCCGAAACGTAGTATACCTTTTCTACTGTAAATTTTGATTTTAGATAATTTAGTATTATCTTCTGGTACTCATAAACTGAAACGGTGTCATGTTTTAAATCGTCGGATATGATTGCCATACTTTTGTGTTCCAGGTTTTCTTCTTTCATGTAGTAAATAACTACTATGAATATAGTTGCTTGGTCGTTATTGAAGTGGAATGCTTGTATGGAATCCTGAAGAACATATTTATAGTTCTCTGCGAAATCAAATGAAATAATGAATTCACCAGACTTCAAATGTGTTTTCAAGTCCTTGAAGAATGACCACTGCTCTTTGACTAAAAAGTCATGGGTTCTCAAATTTAGCAATCCTCTACACAGTTCTTCCACAAAATCATCCACATTTAAAATTATGGTTTTCAGTGTGCATCTTTCAGTCTGAAGCCAAGATTCAAATTTTAACTCCTCAATACATTCTCGATTAAAAGAGTTGATTAAATTTTCTTTGATGGATGTGGTTTCCGGACAATTCGAACATTCACCTAAGTGGCAAGAAGTTGTAGCATTAGGGCACATAGTCAATTTAAGGCAATCGCGGTAATGGTGTAAATCTTCTGATGAATCATCTTTTAATTAATTTAAGTTGATTTCCTTCAACATCAATTTAACATTTTCATGGTAAATACAAACACATACTGTGTGAGTTCCGCTGTTTCCTGCCAAAACGCAATGTTTTGGCCTCAGTTGTGTAAATTTTGTGAATCCAATTTTGACATCCTCGTATTCAGATTGAAATGTTGCGAATAATTCATTCAGGTTACAGAGAACCATTCTCTTCTGCATTTGAACTTTCTTGCCATCGATTCGTACAGACATCCAGTCTTTCATCCCTGGCATCAGGCGACTCATATCATTTCGCTGATAAAACTGAGTTATTAGAGATTTAGTATCGCACTCCAAAATTTGTCCCTTCTTTTTGTTTGGGAGTGTGAGAATCCCATGCTCAGCAACCAATTGTTTAGCAATTCTTGCTTTTCGTTGAGACGTTCCAAACTCAGTCATTGTTTTTGCAGAACTCCATGTTCTTGGAGCAAGCGTGAGAAGTTGAATTCTTTCAGCTTCACTCTGTGACGTTTTGTATTTCTCTTTTATTTGTTCTACTGCATCCTTATGGTATTGATTTCGACACTCATTCGTTGAATTTGAAAAGTTAGAATAACCATCATCATCAAGAGTTCTGTCTTCATTCTCGGAATTACTTTTGTCTTCATCTGGAATAACTTCAACGCAAGGCTCATTACTATTCAAATTCGGTAATCCGTTCAACTTTCCGAGCTCTTTCCTGCATGATCCACAAATTTTCAATCGTTTTGACAGCGTAGGGAATTTTTTTAATAAGCCGTCGGAAATATTTCGCATATCTGATGATCTGTGCTTCATTTTGTTAAAGGGATTAAAACAAAAAGACGAATAAATTTCATTTTCAACCTTAGCCTTTTTAGAAGTCGTAGACATTTTGAATTTTGTAAGTATTTATGTAAATAACACACGTCTTAACTTTAACGCTGTTTCTAAAAAACTGATTTCCGTATGTCTTCAAAATGACAATAAATAGTTTTTTAAGATCATATAGGTAGTACGTTTTAATGAATGAGTCTAAAATCTTTTATTAGGGTCAAGAAGGGCTTACATACTAAAGTACCTAGTTTAACCAAATGTTACAAATAATAATAAAAATAAACCACCATATAAATAACCTACCTGTCAACTTCTACCTCTCCACCCACTTCTTAAAGTCAAATGTCATAAAATAATAAATAAACTGGTACTTCGGAGAAGGGCCATAAAATATTTCCACTTGATTCCAAAAATTTGTTTCTGGGGCACCTGATATTTTAACAATGAAAATCACGTGCGCTGAAAACTACCTCTAGGATTGACTAAAAAAGCCGCAAGATACAAAACTCAGACAAATTTTGGGGGTGGAAAATTAATAGGGTGAAAAAAAATGTATTTAAAAACATTTGTCTTGAGTTACAAAACATTTATTTTGATAGATATCCCACTCGCATCCCACTAAGCGACCAAAAAGGTTTTAAAGGAAAAGACCTAAGCTTTCTTTTGAGAAAAAAAAAATTAATAAAAAAGAGTCCATTTTGGAAAAAAAAAGTCAAAAAGGTTTTTGATTTTTCAAAAAAAAGTAAAAAATTGTATATCTTGAGTTACAAAACATTTTTTTTATGGATATCCCACTCGCATCCCACTAAGCGACAAAAAGGGTGTTAAAGGAAAACACATAAGCTTTCTTCTGAGCAAAATTAAAAAATGGGTCCATTTTTTTAAAAAAAGTCAACAAAGTTTTTGATTTTGCAAAAAAATTCAAAAATTTTAAATCTTGAGTTAGAAAATATTTTTTTTGATAGATATCCCACTCGCATCCCACTAAGCGACCATATAGGTCGCTTAGGAAAAGACCTAAGCTTTCTTAAAAAAAATAAAAAAAAAATAAAAAGGGCCCATTTTGAAAAAAAAGTCAAAAATATTTTTGATTTAAAAAAAAAAATCAAAAATATTTTATTAAATTTTTTTAATTTTTTTTTTCGAAAGATTGCATAAATAGCTATCTAAACTATTTGGGACACATTTTGCTAAGAACAATAGGTAATAAGTTATATGGATAAAAAAAAACACCTGTTTGGCCAAAATGTCAAATTTTGACCTCCTATAACTCAGAGAGTTCTTGACCGATCTTGTTGAAAAATGGTGTCCGAATTACTATCCAATAGAACTAACATTGGTGCAAATTTCATCGTGATCGGAAGACATCGATTTCAAAAGTTGGTTCACTTGACGTGATATATATATATATATATATATATATGCACAGCGCATACTTTGGGGACAGTCCTCAAACTAATCATATATCTTGCGCATACTTTGGGGACATGATAGTTTGGGGACATTATTTTTCGATATTTTTTATTACATAATTAGATTCCGCGATATGTTAAATATCGTTTAAACTAGTTCCTATAGCTATATATACGCTTTAAGTATACAAATTTTAAGTTTTTAAGTAAAAATATAACTATTGATGTTGCCGTACTTATGCTCTAAAACTAGCGATTTTTAGCCAAGAATTTTTTTCCGCGCAAAAAATGCCGATATAAAAACAGTTCAGAGTTGCCATATTCTCCTATGGCTGGGTTATTGCATGAGTCTGCAAATATTGTTTTCAGGGTAGCCATATTTTCGTATGGAAAGACCACACAAAAAGTCGACGTAACGACTTTTGCTAAATTATGTAAAATAAATTTCTCATCTTTTTACACAGTTTAAATGTAAAAGACATATAGTTACAAATTTATTAATGAAAGTACGCATTTTTTAATTTTCAACATATTGTTTGTGAGTACCTCCAACGGTTTTCGAGATATTAGATGTCAAAAATCATAAAAATCTGATTTTTGAATATATCTCGGTTATTATGCATACTACGAGTTTAGTAGTTATTACAACATTTTTAGTGAACAATAATCCCTACATTTTGGTAACGAATAATTTGTGTGTACCTCCAACGGTTTTCGAGATATTGGGTGTCAAAAATAGTACAAAAATCTGTTTTTGAAAATATATCGGTTATTATGCATTGCATGAATTTAGAAGTTATTAAAGAATTTGTGAAGAATGCAAATCCCTACATTTTGGTAGCATGTAACATGTGTGTACCTCCAACGGTTTTCGAGATATTGAGTGTCAAAAATCATAAAAAGTAATTTTTGGGGATATACCTCGATTATTATGCGTCCTACAAGTTTGGGAGTTATTAAAACATCCCTGTATTTTTATAACATATAATTTGTGCACACCTCCACCGATTTTCGAGATATTAGATGTCAGCAATTACAAATATCTGTTTTTTGATTATATCTCGATTAATAGTTTGGGAGTTATTACAGAATATTTATAGACTACAAATGCCTTCATTTTGGTAACAAATTTGGATGTCAAAAATCGTAAAAAATCAGTTTTAGGCACATATATCGGTTATTAATTGATTATTGGTTATTACTAACTTTTTATATAATAATCCTAACACTTTATTTTAAAAATAATCATAAAATCATTGAAAAGATTTATTTATAAAACACAAAAGTCGACATTACGAATTTTGCTAATTTATGAAATGTAGTTTTTTCGTAATTTTATACTGTTTTAGTGTTAAAGACATATGGTTACCTAATTTAGTAATGAAAACACACATTTTTAATTTTCAACATATAGTTTGTGCGTACCTCCAACGGTTTTCGAGAATCATAAAAAATCTAATATATCTCGGTTATTATGCATTGCATGAGTTTAGGAATTTTTACAGAATTTTTAAGGAATACAAATCCCCACATATTGATAGCATGTAACTTGTGTGTACATCCCACGGTTTTCGAGATATTGAATGTCAAAAATCATAATAAATAATTTCGATTATTATGCGTCCTACTAGTTTGGGAGTTATCAAAACATACCTACATTTGGATAACATATATTAAAAATCAGTTTTATTAATATATCTCGGTTATTAGGCGTTGTATGGGTTTGGGAGTTATTACTTTTAAAAAATTAATCATAAAATTATTGTATAGATTTATAGATGAAACAAAAAGTCGACGTTACGACATTTGCTAATTTATGGAAAATATTTTTTTCTTCTTTTTAGACTGTTTTAATGTAAAAGACAGATGGTTACCAAATTTATTAATGAAAGTACGCATTTTTTAATTTTCAACATATTGTTCGTGCGTACCTCCAACGGTTTTCGAGATATTATATGTCAAAAATCATAAAAATCAGATTTTTGATTATATCTCGGTTATTATGCGCGGTATGAGTTAAGGAATTATTACAGTATATTTAAAGAACATAAATCCCTACATTTTGTTAATATAAATTTTTTGTATAACTCCAACGATTTTCGAGATATTGGATGTCAGAAATTGCAAAACTCAGTTTTTTACATATATCTCGGTTATTATGAATCCTACGAGTTTATTAGTTATTACATTTTAAGAGAATAATAATCCCTACATTTTGGTAACGAATAGTTTGTGTGTACCTCCAACGGTTTTCGAGATATTGGGTGTCAATAATCATAAAAAATCAGTTTTTGGAATATATCTCAGTTGCTATGCGTCCTACGAGTTCGGGAGTTATAACAACATTTTAAAAGAATAATAATCCCTATATTTTGTTAATACTTTTTTTTTTATTTTATTAGAATTATATAATACAATAAATATTATTATATAACAAGATAAATAAAAGAGTATGAGCAACTGAGGCCTTCGACTCTGGTAGTAATATTATTTTGTATTAATATTCAAAGTTAGTTATATCTTATTTAATAGTTTACATTGCTTAAGAAATAGGTAAATACTGCTAATATTATTATGGCATGGTGTAGCAAGTAAAGAGCTAGGTTTAGAAGTTCCGAATGTAGATATTCTCTGCGAGTGATATTTTGGACATATGTCCAATAGATGTTGGACAGACATTGCTGAATTACAGTTGTTACAAACAGGTTTGTTGTCTTTGGTTAATAGGTGTTGATGAGTTATAGATGTGTGACCAAGTCTAAGTCTGGTGAATAATAGCAATTGTTGCCGACAATTTGTAGAAGGGAAAATAGTTTTGGCGCCTAATGGATTGTATGTTTTGTAGTGGTGGTTATATGTTGCCCATTGATTGTTTTTTGTTGATTTAAGATAAGATTTAATTACATATTGGAGGTCAATATTTTCCTGAGTATGAAATGTTAGCAGGGGACATTTCTTTGCATTCCCGGCAGTAACGTCTGCTGCTTCGTTTCCAGGTATATTAGCATGTCCTGGGACCCACATAATACGAAGTTTGTTTGGATGTTTTATTAGAAAATTTCGTATTTCAGATATTAAATGTACAGTCGATTTGCTATCAGTACATATAATAAAACGACCTTTTTGCTTAGAACAATGTTCAACAGCAACTTTTATAGCTAGGGCTTCTGCGGTAAAAATGCTCCAGTAAGGTTCCAAAAATCCGTGATATAAAATTGATAAATTGTGATCAACAATTCCGAATGAGGTGAATGTCTCGTTTTTTGAACCATCTGTAAAGACAAGATTCCAATCTTTATAGGTGTTGGAATTTATTATGGATTGGAACAATTGTTTGTATATCGCTGGAGAAGTTGTATCTTTTGTGAAGTTTTGAAGATCAAGAATAAAAGATGTTTGTTTTAATAGCCACCAGGGTTCACTATTTGTTTTAAGTAAAAATGGTTGGAGTTTAGGAAGAATTTTACTGGCATATTGAATACATCTGTGAATTGGTGACTGGATTTTGCAAATACTTTTTTGTTTAATTGCATTTTTAAGGTGTTTAATGAGGTTTTTGTTACTAGAAATATAAAGCCTGGTAATGAGTTTTAGGTCACAGGAGTGTACACGTTCTGAAATTGATGGGAACCCAGATTCTGCGAGCATGTTTTTTATATTCGTTGTTGGAAAAGCTCCTAATGCACATCTTATTGCTGCGTGATAAGGTGAGAAAATTAGTCTTAAATAACTTTTTGGGCAATGTCCGTAAATTTGAAGACCGTAGTCGATTTTTGATAGTATAAGTGCTTTAGTTATATTTAAAAGAGTATTGGTGTGAATGGAAAATTTTTTTGAGGATAGGAATTTAATAATGTTTAAACGTAGGAAAAGATCTTTTCGGAGTTTGTTACAATAGTTTTTGAAGTTGAAGTTCTTATCAAAAATTATACCCAATATTTTTAATTCCGTGACATGTTCGATCAAGTAATTATTGTAGAGGAGGTGTGGTGGATTGCAGTGTCTTTTGTTGCAGATGTGTAAAATTTTACATTTGTTTAATGAAAGTTTCGCACCAGATACTTCTGACCACTTTTTTATATCATTAAGGAGATTTGAAAAAGCAGTTTTTACTCGTGCTGAGTCATTGTTTTTAGATAAAAATATCGCGTCATCAGCATATAATGAATGCTCAATTATTTTATACTTGGAGGCAATATTGCTTATTTCATTAAAGGCGATGAGAAATAAAACTACCGAGAGTGGGGATCCCTGGGGAATACCATTATTTAACGGAAAAAAATCAGAGAGAGTAGAATTAATACGCACTCTAAATTTACGATTAATTAAGAAACCCTTAATAAACATAAACATTTTTTTTCCTACTTTCCAGTTTTTGAGTTCTTGAAGTACTATATGACTCCCGATGCGATCGAAAGAAATTGGTCTATAGCTGCTAATTGTCTCGATGGGCTTTTTAGGTTTTCGAATTGGTAAAATTATTGCATTGCGCCAGTTTTGGGGATATGTTCCGGAGTTAAAAATGTTGTTATAGAGTGATAAAATTCTTTCTTTTAAACAAGATGGTAGGTTTTTGAGCATAGGATAGGGGATTTTATCATAACCTGGGGTTTTGCCCTTAGCATTCATTAGCACATTTTCCAATTCGATTAAACTAATTTTAGTTTCGATTTGTTTGGCATCGTTGGACAAAGAGTTTATATTATAAGGTAATGATAATATATCAGATTTTTTGGTTGAGAAAGATGGATGAAATTCTTTATCATGTGAGAGATTACACCAATATGAACCAAAACTATTTGCTATATTAGTAGGTGTTTTTAACATTTGATTATCATTTTTTATGAAGCGGAAAGAGTTAAAAGATCTGTTGCCAACAAGTGTTTTTATGTCATTCCATATTCTTTTGGTATTTGAGGATGGGTTTATTGATGTAGTAAACATTTTTAGCGATTCCGATTTTGCAATTTTGACCGCTTTTTTAAAAATAGCATTGGCTTTTTTGTATGCTACTAGGTTATCAACATTTCTATTCCGAACAAATACATGCCATTTATGTTGTTTTTCCTTTCTTAAGTTGTTAAGGTTGGAGTTCCACCATGGGACTGAATGTTTAAATCGAGAGGGATTGCTAAGTGGTAACGAGTTATTAGCAGCAAAACGAATTATTTTTTGGATTTTAGTAGCTTCGCAGTTAACATTTGTAGATATAGCTATTATCGCATTTTGGTTGACACAGTTTTGCTTGAATTGGGTCCAATCAACATTATCGACTTTATATTTCGAGTGAGGTTTCCATTTTGATGAATTATGATTGCAACCTATCCCAAGGAGGATAGGAAGGTGATCACTACCATATAATGAGTTAAGAGTACACCAAGATATAGACGGGGAAAGAGAAGGGCTGCAAAGTGATACGTCGACATTTGTAAAGATGTTATGGGTAGATAAGTGAGTAGAAGCACCATCGTTTAAGACAACTAAATTTTCTTCATTAATAAAGTCTTCTATTATTTTTCCTCTAACATTAGAAAGAGAAGAACCCCAGATTGTACTCCAGGCGTTTAGGTCACCAAGTAAAATGTATGGTTGTTTGTTAGGAGAAATAATGTCTTTTAAGTCTTCAATTGAAAATGCTTGATTTGGTGGTATATAACAATTTATAATCGACAACGAAATGTTCAAGTTGATGATTAGTTCCATTGAGGCAATTTTTGTATTTCTAAATAGTACTCTGTGGGGAATTTGTTTCTTAACAAGTAATCCAATACCCTGTTTTGCGTACGAGTTATAGGGAAAATTATAAAAGTATCCCTCGTATAACTTGTGGGAAATAATATTAGTGTTTGTTTTAGGTATATGTGTTTCTTGCAAAGCTATTATGTCTGGTTTGTTTTCATTAATTAAAAGAGAGAGTTCATTATAGTTATTGTTGTAGCCGTTTATATTCCATTGAATTAGTTTGATCATATTGTAATTAAGAGAAATGTAAAATGTAAGAGAATATGAACGCTTTTTATTTATTCTTCATCGCTTATTATTGAGTCGAAATCCATGTTGTTATCTTTTTGATGTGGAGTTTTTATTGTTGTTCTGGGTTTATTTATAATACTGTTAATTTTGTTTAAAATGTTGTTGTTTAATGTTGGTTGAATTGTTCCAGAAGTTGTTGGTTTATTATTTGATGAGAAATTAGTGAGAGAAGTAAGTGGTAAAGAGGGAGAAGAGGAAGCTGGAGAATTCTCGATGATATGATTGTTATTATTTGTTGATTTGATTGCAATATTATTATCGTTTGTTTCTTTTGATATTATTTTTTTGTTTTCAGTTATTTTATTGTCAGTTGTTGTATTTGTTGATGTTATGGAAGAAAAAGTTGTGATGAGAGGTAATGATGGAATGCTATTTCTTTGTATACGTTTAGCTTCGTTCATAGTACATTTATTTTTTATTTTAATTTTTAAAAGTTCTTTTTGTTGAATAAAACGGGGACATTTGTTTGATTTTGAGGGGTGATCTTCAAGGCAATTTGCACATTGAGTACGATTACATTCATCAGAGTGAGGTGGTAGATTGCATGTTTCACATGATTCTGGATTTTTACAATGTTTTGTGGTATGTCCAAGTTTTTGACATCTCTTGCAACGCATAGGATTTGGATAATATGGCCGAACATTTACGGAGTTCCACGATATTTTAATTTTCTCTGGTAAATGGTATAAGTCAAAGGTAAGTAATAAAACACCAGTCATTGTGTTATCTGGCTTTTTGAATTTATGAATGGCAACAACACCTTGATCGGCTAGTTCCTTAATAATTTCATCTTCAGGAATTTCGTTAAGATATGGGGCATATATGGTGCCTTTAGTAAAATTTAAATTTTCGTGGAGTCTGCAATTGATTTTGCAAAGTCCAAATAAGTCTTTAGATGATACGAATTTATCGGCAGTTTGTTTGCTGTTTACAAGAAGCAATAAGTTTCCATCGCGAAGTTGAGAAATAGATGTTATGCCTTTACTTATAAGTTGGATGGAACGGTATACCGCGAAGCACGAATATTTAGAAATAGGTTTTTCGGGATCGGTTGTTTCCAAGATAATATATCTAGGGTTTGGCGGTTGACATTTAGGTAGTTCTGGGAAGGGTATTGAGTTTCTAGTCTTAATTTTTTTACGCTTGGGACTATTAGAAGTTGCTAATGCAGCAAATCTATTATCCCCAAGGTTGGGGGGCCCGGGGGCATGTTGTTTTAATAACTCACAGATTGAGGAAGTATACGTGTAAAAAATAAATATGGATTAAGTTAAAAGAATAACACGATAGTTCGCGGTTTTACAACAACTGGTTTAACAAGATTCACGCGTATTTAGGTTTGACCGTCTGCTTGTAACAAGTGTTAGTTGACGACTGTGTTAATACTTAATTTGTGTGTACCTCCAACGTTTTTCGAGATATGGATGTCACAAATAATAAAAAATCTATTTTTGAATATATCTCGGTTATTAGGAGTTAGAGAATAATAATCCCTACATGTTTTAAACATATAATTTGTGCGTACCTCCAACGGTTTTCGAGATATTGAATGTCAGAAATTGCAAAACTCAGTTTTTGACATATATCTCGGTTATTATGCATACTACGAGTTTAGTAGTTATTACAACACTTTTAGAGAATAATAATCCCTACATTTTGGTAACGAATAATTTGTGTGTACCTCCAACGGTTTTCGAGCTATTGGGTGTCAAAAATAATACAAAAATCAGTTTTTGAAAATATATCGGTTATTATGCATTGAATGAATTTAGAAGTTATTACAGAATTTGTGAGGAATGAATATCCCTACATTTTGGTAGCATGTAACTTGTGTGTACCTCCAACGTTATTCGTTATATTGAATGTCAAAAATCAATTTTGGGGATTTTTATGCGAAGTACGAGTTTGGGAGTTATCAAAATATCCCCACGTTTTGATAACATATAATTTGTGCATAACTCCAATAATTTTCGATTACAAAATTTTGTTTTGAATATATCTCAGTTATTAGGCGTTATATGAGTTTGGGAGTTATTACAGAATATTTAAAGAATACAAATCCCTTCATTTTGTTAACAAATAATTTGGATGTCAAAAATCGTAAAAACAATCAGTTTTAGGCATATAACCCTTATATTTTATTTAAAAAATAATCATAAAATCATTAAAAAGATTTATTTATAAAACAAAAAAGTCGACGTTACGACTTTTTCTAATTTATAAAAATTATTTTTTTCGTCTTTTTATACTGTTTTATTGTAAAAGACATATGGTTACCTAATTTCGTAATGAAACACACATTTTTTAATTTTCAACATATAGTTTGTGCGTACCTCCAACGGTTTTCGAGATATTATATGTCATCGGTTATTTTTTGTATATATATCTTACCTCTGGTCTCTTACCTCTAAGTACGGCAACTATCGATGTTGCCGTACTTATGCTCTAAAACTAGCGATTTTTAGCCAAGAATTTTTTTCCGCGCAAAAAATGCCGATATAAAAACAGTTCAGAGTTGCCATATTCTCCTATGGCTGGGTTATTGCATGAGTCTGCAAATATTGTTTTCAGGGTAGCCATATTTTCATATGGAAAGACCACACAAAAAGTCGACGTTACGACTTTTGCTAAATTATGAAAAATAAATTTCTCATCTTTTTACACTGTTTAAATGTAAAAGACATATAGTTACAAATTTATTAATGAAAGTACGCATTTTTTAATTTTCAACATATTGTTTGTGAGTACCTCCAACGGTTTTCGAGATATTAGATGTCAAAAATCATAAAAATCGGACTTTTGAATATATCTCGGTTATTATGCGTTGTATGAGTTAAGGAGTTATTACAGAATATTTAAAGAATATAATTCCCTACATTTTGGTAAAATACAATTTTTGCATAACTCCAACAATTTTCGAGATATTGGATGTCAGAAATTACAAAAATCAGTTTTTGACATATATCTCGGTTATTATGCACCCTACGAGTTTATTTGTTATTACCTCCAACGGTTTTCGAGATATGGGGTGACAAATATCATATCAAATCAGATTTTTTAATTTATCTCTGTTACTATGCGACCTACGAGTTCGGCAGTTATTACAACATTTTTAAAGAATAATAATCCCTATATTTTGGTAATACATTTGCTGTTTGCTTTCTCTACAAACAGACGTGCATTTTATTCGCTCCGCGATTTTATTAAAATTTTATTGTTTTTTAGTGCAAATAAAAATTTTAAAAATTAGCGATTGGACGCTTTGAAATTATATTTGTGTCTAGTGATAAATACAAAAAATTTGCAAAAGCAATTTTGTTTAAAAAAAGAAAAACAACTGGTTTAAAAAAAAAAATAATAAAAAGTGTTAATTCCTTTTGTTTGTTTTAAAAGAGCACATGAATTCTCATGATGAGAGGAGGCTCAGTATGAACGGCAGAAATGCTTACATATTTCTTAACGGGGAGAGTGATCAAAACAAAAAAATAAATGACCCCAGCTACAACAAAAATTATTTAACCGCCAAACCAGCTGAGAGAGCACGCTCTTGTTCCCCCGTGATACAATTACATGAACAAAATAATACACAAACAATATCACCAACCAATTTATGTTTAGAACAAAGCATAAAAGAAAATATGAAAAATTTAAATACAACAACAACTATACCAGTTTTAAAAACACAGACAAATACTGTTAATAAACAAGCTTGTGATCCACTAACAAAAAATAGTGAGAGTTTGAATATTTTTAACACTAAACAAACCACAATTAATAATGATGGTACACTGAAGGGCGCTATACCAAAAAAAAGATAAGTACATTGAAATCACCAGTACTACCAGGTATGCTTAGATATGTAAGTATTAATAAAAGAAATTTAAGTCCCCAAAATAATGGAACGTCTGTCAAGAAACAGAAGATAGTTGATAATCCATTGATAGGCAATCGTTTCGCACTCTTGAGCAAGGATAATAATAAGAGTATAAAAGATGGTGCTTACGAAAAGAAATCATTAAAGCCACCACCAATATATCTGCGTGAGTCCAGCTCGAATAATTTGGTCAAAACATTTGTTGAACTCATTGGAAAAAATAATTTCCATATTGTTCCAATAAGAAAAGGCGGTGTGCAAGAGACGAAAATAGTCGTATACACTGAGGATTTTTATAGAAAAATCTCTCAATACTTGAATGATAATAAAAGGAATTTTTATACCTATCAACTGAAAAGTAGTAAAGGGTTGACAGTTGTCATTAAGGGCATAGAGTCCAGTGTTGAGACTAATGATATCAAGGAGGCCCTGCAAGAATTGGGCTACGAAGTAAGAGCTGTAGTTAATATATTTAACAAAGATAAAATTCCTCAGCCAATGTTTAGAGTCGAGTTGGAGCCAGAAAAAAATAAATTGAGGGGAAATGAAACTCACCCAATTTACTCAACACGATATCTGTTAAATCGTAGAATAACCATTGAGGAGCCTCTTAAAAGAAATCGTCCTGTCCAATGTGGCAATTGTCAAGAGTTTGGACATACTAAAAATTATTGTACCTTGCGAACAGTGTGTGTGGCATGCGGAGACCTTCATTCTTCATCACAATGTGATATCCTAAAGAATGGTCTCAGAAGAAAATGTGGTAACTGTGGTGGCGATCATTCAGCCAACTACCGCGGGTGCCCAGTTTATAAGGAGTTATTGAACAGATTGAGAGAGAGGCAAAAGCTAATAAGAGGGAAAACATCTGAAGTACCAGCCTACAAATTTGAAAACACCTATCCACCAGTCAATTCTGAGGTTCCGCTATTGAACAAGCAAGCAGCCTCAATAAAATTAAATTCACAATCCATTCAAATTGATCAGCCTAAGAATGTAGCAGGTTCTTATGCCAATGTTTTGAGAACGGGTTATCAGCAGCCTGGTGTTCCCCAAAATACGGGATGGTTGGAAGCACTTATGCAAGCGCATACCCAGAATATTACCTCTCTTAATCAAAATATGACAAATTTTATGTCATCCATGCAAAACACAATACAAGAGCTTTTAAGAGCGCAGAACCAAATGATACAAATCCTCTTAACAAAAAAATGAGTTATTTGAGACTATGTTTCTGGAATGCAAACGGTTTAAACCAACACAAATCAGAGATATCCCACTTCATGCAGAATAAAAACATCGACGTGCTATTGGTTTCGGAAACTCATCTTACCAATAGGTATAACTTTTATATTTCGGGTTATACATTCTACTGTACAAATCATCCTGATGGTAAGGCACATGGCGGCACTGGTATTTTAATTAGAAATCGTTTAAAACATTATCCCCTAGATGAATTCTCAAAAGACTATATGCAGGCAACATCCATTCATTTGGAAAGCTTTGCTGGAGATTTAAATATAAGCGCGATCTATTGCCCACCACGCTTTTCAATGACCAAGGAGAAGTTTGAAGAATTCTTTAGCACGCTAGGAGGTCGCTTTCTGGCATGTGGCGACTATAATGCCAAACACACTTACTGGGGCTCTCGACTAATGAATCCCAGAGGTAGACAGCTTTATAAAGCATTAGTTGATCGCAACAATGGCCTGGATATTGTGTCCCCTGGACAACCAACATACTGGCCTGCTGATCCTAAAAAAATTCCTGATCTCATAGACTTTGCCATAACAAAAAATATTAATCGAAATTCAATATCTACAGAAATGTCATATGATTTATCTTCTGATCATTCCCCAATTATAGTTTCTTATTACGGGAGGACTAACATTTCAAAATTTCATACTGAAACATATTACTTTAAAACAAATTGGCTTAAATATAAGAAATATATAAGCAGTCATATCCACACAGATCTTTGTATTCAGTGTGAGGAAGATGTAGATAAAAGTGTCAATGACTTTACGTCATTAATTGTATCGGCTCTAAATCATTCAAAGAGTCAAATATTTCCTAAAACTGATATGCACATTTCCAACTCAGATATTGAACGACTTCTTTTAGAAAAGAGAAAACTCAGAAGAGAATGGCAACAAAGTAGATCACCTGCTGCAAAGCAGAGGCTGTCTGCTGCTAGTAAAAATCTGAAAAAAGCCCTTCAATTAGAGGAGGATCGCAGAAATAGAAATTACATTCAAAGTTTAACAAATACCAAACACACAAATTTTTCCCTTTGGAAGGCATCGAAAAATATCAAGCCACCGGTAGAGGGGCAAAGCCCTTTAAGGAAAGCTGACGGCACCTGGGCTCGCAGCACGGAGGAAAAGGCTAAAATATTTGCCGATCACTTAAGTACAGTCTTTCAACCAAACTCGCCAACTACTGTTTTTGAACTTGTAGAGCCACCTGTGTCAACATTATCTAATGATGACATATTAGATATAAGCCCAGAAGACATTAACGAAGTAATCAAGGATAATATAATATTAAAAAAATCACCTGGAAATGATTCTGTTACACCTACTATGATTAAAAACCTACCGAGTGTGGCAATAATTGTGCTGTCTACAATATTTAATGCGATCTTTAAACATGGAGTTTTTCCGACAAATTGGAAAACTTCTCAGATAATAATGATACCAAAGCCAGGTAAGGACTTGACCGTACCATCCTCCTATAGACCAATAAGCTTGCTTCCTTGCTTATCGAAACTGTTCGAAAAAGTGTTCCAAAAGAAAATCATACCATTATTACATGAGAAAAATATAATCCCAGTTCATCAATTTGGTTTCCGGGAACGCCACGGAACAATAGAACAAGTTAATCGTATAACCGGAGAGATAAGAAAATCCTTTGAATTAAAGAAATATTGTTCAGCTATATTTTTGGATGTCGCTCAAGCCTTCGACAAAGTATGGCACAAAGGACTGGTATATAAAATAAAATGTTTGCTGCCACCATCTACTCATAAACTATTGGAATCTTATCTATCGGACCGTATATTTACAGTTAAGTACAATGATTACGTGACAAGAGAATATAGGATTGGAGCAGGAGTACCACAAGGAAGTGTTCTTGGACCTACCCTCTATTTGATTTGCCTACGAGCGATGAATTGACTATTTCTACATTTGCTGATGACACCGCAATTATTAGCTCGCATGAAAACCCATATATAGCATATAGTGTACTAGATGGCTACTTAAGATGTGTTGAAACATGGTTAAACAAATGGAGAATACGTGTAAATGAGTTAAAAAGCAAACATGTTACGTTCACACTGAGGAGGGGATGCTGTCCACCTGTCACACTTAACAATGTTAATATACCTCAGTCCGATTATGTTACATACCTTGGTATTCACTTAGATAGAAGACTTACATGGCGCCGTCATATAGAAACCAAGAGACTTCACATGAAGTTAAAAGCATCTAGCCTTCACTGGTTAATAAGTGACCAATCAAAGTTAAGCCTGGACTATAAAGTCACCCTGTATAAAATCATTTTAAAACCAATTTGGACATATGGAATCCAATTGTGGGGAACGGCCAGTAATTCCAGTATTGAGCTTATACAGAGGGCCCAGTCGAAAATTCTTAGGACCATGACGGGTGCACCATGGTACATAAGAAATGAAAACATCCACAGGGACTTGGAAGTGCCACTAGTGAAGGATGAGTTTAAGAAAGTCCGCGATAAATATATACTGAAACTGCAATCACACCCAAATCCGCTTGCTCGGCTTCTCGCACAGAGCCAAACCAGATCAAGGCTTTGTAGAGGAGATCTACCACCCCGCTAAGATGTGGTCCATCCATCAAACAATGCTCTCTTTAGAGAGCAATTAGTTTTAATTTTAGTTATAAGATTTAATCACTTATTGTTAGGCCTAATGATATAGGCAGATTCAATAAATAAATAAAAAGTTAAAAAAAAAAAAAAATATCATAACAAATCAGTTTTTGGAATATATCTCTGTTACTATGCGTCCTACGAGTTCGGCTGTTATTACAACATTTTTAAAGAATAATAATCCCTATATTTTGGTAATACATAATTTGTGTGTACCTCCAACGGTTTTCGAGATATTAGATGTCAAAAATCATTAAAAATCTGAGTTTTAAATATATCTCGGTTATTATGCACCCTACGAGTTTATTAGTTATTACAAAATTTGTAGAGAATAATAATCCCAACATTTTGGTAACGAATAATTTGTGTGTACCTCCAATGGTTTTCGAGATATGTCAAAATCAAAAATCATAAAAATCAGATTTTTTTTTTAAAGAATATAAATCCCTACATTTTGGTAAAATACAATTTTTGCATAACTCCAACGGTTTTCGAGATATTGAATGTCAGAAATTGCAAAACTCGGTTTTTGACATATATCTTGGTTATTATGCATACTACGAGTTTAGTAGTTATTACAACATTTTTAGTGAATAATAATCCCTACATTTTGGTAACGAATAATTTGTGTGTACCTCCAATGGTTTTCGAGATATTGGGTGTCAAAATCATAAAAATCAGATTTTTGAATATATCTCGATTATTATGCTTTGTTGAGTTATTACAGAATATAAATCCCTACATTTTTGTAACATAAAATTTTTGCATACTTCCTACAATTTTCGAGATATTGGATGTCAAAAATAATAAAAAATCAGTTTTTGGAATATATCTCTGTTACTATGCGTCCTACGAGGTCGGCAGCTATTACAACATTTTTAAAGAATAATAATCCCTATATTTTGGTAATATATAATTTGTGTGTATCTCCAAGGGTTTTCGAGATATTAGATGTCAAAAATCAGTTTTTTAAATATATCTCGGTTATTATGCACCCTACGAGTTTATTAGTTATTACAACATTTTTAGAGAATAATAATCCCTACATATTTTAAGCCTATAAAATATAAAAATAATAAAAGATCAGTTTTTGAATATATCGCGGTTATTATGCGCGGTATGAGTTAAGGAATTATTACAGTATGTTTAAAGAACATAAATCCCTACATTTTGTTAACATACATTTTTTGCATAACTCCAACGATTTTCGAGATATTGGATGTCAGAAATTGCAAAACTCAGTTTTTTACATATATCTCGGTTATTATGAATCCTACGAGTTTATTAGTTATTACATTTTAAGAGAATAATAATCCCTACCTTTTGGTAACGAATAATTTGTGTGTACCTCCAACGGTTTTCGAGATTTTGGGTGACAATAATCATAAAAAATCAGTTTTTGGAATATATCTCAGTTGCTATGCGTCCTACGAGTTCGGGAGTTATAACAACATTTTAAAAGAATAATAATCCCTATATTTTGTTAATACTTAATTTGTGTGTACCTCCAACGTTTTTCGAGATATGGATGTCACAAATAATAAAAAAACTATTTTTGAATATATCTCGGTTATTAGGAGTTAGAGAATAATAATCCCTACATGTTTTAAACATATAATTTGTGCGTACCTCCAACGGTTTTCGAGATATTGAATGTCAGAAATTGCAAAACTCAGTTTTTGACATATATCTCGGTTATTATGCACACTACGAGTTTAGTAGTTATTACAACACTTTTAGAGAATAATAATCCCTACATTTTGGTAACGAATAATTTGTGTGTACCTCCAACGGTTTTCGAGCTATTGGGTGTCAAAAATAATACAAAAATCAGTTTTTGAAAATATATCGGTTATTATGCATTGAATGAATTTTGAAGTTATTACAGAATTTGTGAGGAATGAATATCCCTACATTTTGGTAGCATGTAACTTGTGTGTACCTCCAACGTTATTCGTTATATTGAATGTCAAAAATCAATTTTGGGGATTTTTATGCGAAGTACGAGTTTGGGAGTTATCAAAATATCCCCACGTTTTGATAACATATAATTTGTGCATAACTCCAATAATTTTCGATTATTGGAGTTATTTATTCGAGTATTCGATTTTTTTGAATATATCTCAGTTATTAGGCGTTATATGAGTTTGGGAGTTATTACAGAATATTTAAAGAATACAAATCCCTTCATTTTGTTAACAAATAATTTGGATGTCAAAAATCGTAAAAACAATCAGTTTTAGGCATATAACCCTTATATTTTATTTAAAAAATAATCATAAAATCATTAAAAAGATTTATTTATAAAACAAAAAAGTCGACGTTACGACTTTTTCTAATTTATAAAAATTAGTTTTTTTCGTCTTTTTATACTGTTTTATTGTAAAAGACATATGGTTACCTAATTTCGTAATGAAATACACATTTTTTAATTTTCAACATATAGTTTGTGCGTACCGCCAACGGTTTTCGAGATATTATATGTCATCGGTTATTTTTTGTATATATATCGGTTATTATGCATTGCATGAGTTTAGGAGTTATTACAGCTTTTTTAAAGAATACAAATACCTACATTTTGGTAGCATGTAACATGTGTGTACATCCAACGGTTTTCGAGATATTGAATGTCAAAAATCATAAAAAGTAATTTTTGGGGATATATCTTGATTATTATGCGTCAACGAGTTTGGGAGTTATTAAAACATCCCTACATTTTTATAACATATAATTTTTGCACACCTCCACCGATTTTCGAGATATTAGATGTCAGCAATTACAAATATCTGTTTTTTGATTATATCTAGATTAATAGTTTGGGAGTTATTACAGAATATTTATAGACTACCAATGCTTCCATTTTGGTTACAAATTTGGATGTCAAAAATCAGTTTTAAGCACATATATCGGTTATTATTTGATTATTGGTTATTACTAACTTTTTATATAATAATAATTCTAACACTTTATTTAAAAAATAATCATAAAATCATTGAAAAGATTTATTTATAAAACACAAAAGTCGTCGTTACGACTTTTGCTAATTTATTAAACGTAGTTTTTTCGTAATTTTATACTGTTTTAGTGTTAAATACATATCAAAACATTCCTACATTTTGATAACATATATTAAAAATCTGTTTTTGGAATATATCTCGGTTATTAGGCGTTGTATTGGTTTGGGAGTTATTACAGAATATTTAAAGGATACAAATCCCTTCATTTTGGTAACAAATAATTTGGATGTCAAAAATCGTAAAAACAATCAGTTTTAGGCATATAACCCTTATATTTTATTTAAAAAATAATCATAAAATCATTAAAAAGATTTATTTAGAAACCGAAATTGCAAAACTCAGTTTTTGACATATATCTCGGTTATTATGAATCCTACCAGTTTATTAGTTATTACATTTTAAGAGAATAATAATCCCTACATTTTGGTAACGAATAATTTGTGTGTACCTCCAACGGTTTTCGAGATTTTGGGTGACAATAATCATAAAAAATCAGTTTTTGGAATATATCTCAGTTGCTATGCGTCCTACGAGTTCGGGAGTTATAACAACATTTTAAAAGAATAATAATCCCTATATTTTGTTAATACTTAATTTGTGTGTACCTCCCGTTTTTCGAGATATGGATGTCACAAATAATAAAAAAACTATTTTTGAATATATCTCGGTTATTAGGAGTTAGAGAATAATAATCCCTACATGTTTTAAACATATAATTTGTGCGTACCTCCAACGGTTTTCGAGATATTGAATGTCAGAAATTGCAAAACTCAGTTTTTGACATATATCTCGGTTATTATGCATACTACGAGTTTAGTAGTTATTACAACACTTTTAGAGAATAATAATCCCTACATTTTGGTAACGAATAATTTGTGTGTACCTCCAACGGTTTTCGAGCTATTGGGTGTCAAAAATAATACAAAAATCAGTTTTTGAAAATATAGCGGTTATTATGCATTGAATGAATTTTGAAGTTATTACAGAATTTGTGAGGAATGAATATCCCTACATTTTGGTAGCATGTAACTTGTGTGTACCTCCAACGTTATTCGTTATATTGAATGTCAAAAATCAATTTTGGGGATTTTTATGCGAAGTACGAGTTTGGGAGTTATCAAAATATCCCCACGTTTTGATAACATATAATTTGTGCATAACTCCAATAATTTTCGAATTTAATTACACAAAAACACAAACTTTTTTTCTTTTTTTAAAAAAAAATAAAATTATGAACACAAAAACAAACTCTTAATAACTTTAATCAAATAAATAAAACTTTCTTAAGTTATCCGTTGTCATTAATTTATATGAATATTCGCTCTTTACGCTCGCATTTTTCTGTATTTTTAACAACTATACAGCAAATAATAAATGAAATAAAAATAATAGTTTTGGTAGAAACAAATATCTCTGACGATGAGAACGACCTGTATAGGATTAATGGTTACAACTCTATTTTTCTAAACCGAAAAGATGATAAAGGGAACAACAAGGGAGGTGGAGGTATCGCGGTGTATATTAGAGAATCTCTCACCTACACACCGATTAGTACACCAACCAACTCATTTGAATCTCTTCAAATAGATGTCAACATAAACAACAATATGCTTTCCCTTCTTGCAATTTACCGTCCCCCATCACTCAATGTACGTTCTTTTATAACAGAGCTTGACCAAACAATAAATGCAGTATACAAAAAAATGATATTCTAGTAGTGGGAGATATGAACATAGATATAAATAATGTAAATATCACAACAACAAATTATCTACACACGATAATGTCGAATGGCCTGCAATGCTTGATAAATGAGAGTACACGTGAGGATGTAAACAAAAATACTAGCACGTGCATTGACCATATGTTTATAAAAAAGCAACAATCAAGCTCTAATGCAGAGGCTTCAATTATAACAACAACGATTTCAGATCACTACTCTCTTTTTTGTAGTATGTATAAAGAAATGGAAAAAATACAGGGTTCGGAAACTAACAATTATCAGGGTTACAGTTTAAACAATATTAAAATAAATAAACTTATAAGTGAGACTAACTGGAATCAAATAATAGATCAAAACTCAAACACAACTGACATTTACAATAAAATTTCTGAAAAATTCGCCGAAATATATGAAAAATCTAAAAAAACTGTTGAAACCAAAAAACATAGAAAACAAAATGAGTGGATAAGTTCAAATTTAATTAAAAAATGTCATATACGCGATAAACTTTACAAAAAATGGCTAAATAATCGAAACAATAAGGATTATGAAAATAACTATAAAAAATATCGAAATTTATTAAACAAAGAAATAAAATATGAAAAAGACAAATTCTACAGAAACAAATTTATAGAAAATCGAAATAATATGCGTGGTACGTGGCAACTTATAAATGAAATAGTTGGTAAAAAGAAAAACAATATTGATGAAACAATAATAAAAAATTACAAATATGATAATCTAAACACTATTATAAACAATTTTGCGATAAATTTTAAGGACAATGTGCAAAAATTAATTCATAGCTGCAATATCCGAACAATAAACAATTTTGAACCAGCAATTCAAAATTCTATATACATGGAAAACACAAATGAACAGGAAATCTTTAATATCTTAAGTAAACTAAACGTTAAAAAAGGAGCAGGGATTGACGGAATAAGACCTAAAGATATAAAAAACAATGCTTACTTTTTGACACCAATAATCACAAAGCTTGTAAACTCCAGTCTAGAAAATGCGACTATTCCAAAATCTTTAAAAACTTCCATTATAAGGCCAATTTACAAGAGTGGAGTCAAATCCGAATATAATAATTACAGACCTATTTCAATCCTACCTGTTCTAGAAAAAATACTTGAGGAAATTGTAGTAAAAAGATTAAACCATTTCCTAGAAAGGTATAAAATAATTAATAAAAACCAATTTGGATTTCAAAAAGGTAAAAATATCAACGGACTCTTAGGAAACTTTGCAAACTTTATCAATAAATGCTTAAGCAAACAAATGCACTGCCTGGTATTATTTATTGATTTTAGCAAAGCATTTGACACTCTATCTCACAAAAAACTTGTCCAAATATTAGAAAGAAATGGAATACGAGGTAATATTTTAAAATGGTTTAAAAGCTATCTCGATTGTAGATCGTATCGCATCAAAATCAATAACACTTTAAGTGAAGAGGTTTCAATTGATTATGGTGTCCCACAGGGTTCGAAACTTGGCCCAGTACTTTATATTCTATACGCAAATGACATGCTCAATGCTATGCAACAAAGTACAACTTTTGCCTATGCAGACGATACTGCTGTAGTTGTTTCAAACAAAAACATTCACCTCGCCACTGAGATTATGCAAAATCAATTGAATGTAGCCACAAAATGGTGCCATGATAATGGACTAAACATAAACTCAAGAAAAACTAAAATAATGCATATTAAGCCCACACACTTTGAACAACACAACATCCAGCTAAAATTCGACGAACTAACATGCTTACATAACACCAACAACCAGAACAATGATACTTGTACAACATATATTGAATTGGTTACATCATATAAATACCTGGAAGTATATGTTGATAATCATTTCAAATGGAATGTTCATGTAGAAAACCTTCAGAAAAAGCTTCGAAAATCAGCGTATATGATGTACCATTTAAGCAACTGTGCCACATATAGCGTACTAAGGCAAGCATATTTTTCAATGGTAGAATCATATATAAGGCATGGAATTGCAGCCTGGGGAAGTGCAACACATTGCAGACTGTTACAGAGTACCCAGGATCGTATTTTAAAAATTCTTAAGAAGAATCACCGGTTCTCTCAAAAAAATCAAAACAACATCAGCAATAACAACAATCACAACTCAAACATCAACAACTTTAATAGTATCAACAACAACATCATCAGCAACACTAACATCAGCAACAACAGCCATAATACTAATATCAACAACAACATCGTCAACAGGAACATAAACAACAACACCAGAAGCAACAACAACATCAGTAACAATAACATCAGCAGCAATAACAACATCAACAACATTAGCAACAACAACATCAGCAACAGCATACATAACGCAAACATCAACAACAACACCAGCAACAACAACGTCAACACGTTTAACACAAATAATAACACCAACAACAACATCATCGATAATGCCAACAACATTGCTAAGGACCAACATGTATTAAATGTTAAAAACATATACCGCATAACATTAGCAATTGAATTTTATAACGACCCGAGGTTCCTTAAGCCAATTGATCACCAATACAATACAAGACGTAGAGCAGAAGGACGTTTCAAGGTCGAACGCTTTTTCAACAACTATGGAAAAAATTGTCTTGAAGTAGCTTTGCCAAACATTTTCAATAAATTGCCACTAAATCTTTTAAATATACTAAATGCCCACAAAAGGAAAAAACTTTTAAAAACATTTTTTGTCAGTTCACAATGAATGAATTATTGTAAATATTAAAAATCTTTCTTACTTAAATTAAAAATTTAATAAGTTTCAAAAACTTTTTATCATAATTTCCTGCAGACAAACCCATAGGGTTTCGCGGGTTTAGATTTAAGATATAATGTAAAATTAAATATTGAATAAAGATAAATATTAAAAAAAAACAAGTAAGAGTGCTATATTCGGCTGTGCCGAATCTTATATACCCTTCACCAAATTATACTTGAAAATTTTAAATATTTTTAGGTAAACAAAATTAAATTTTTTTTCCAGTTGTTTTTTGAATTTTTTGTAAAAAAAAATTTTTCGATTGTTATTTTAAATTTTTTTTTTTTAAATTTAAAATTTTTTTTTTTTTCAATTTTAAAAAAAAAAAAATTTTTTAAATTTAAAAAATTTTTTTTTTAAAATTTTAAAAAAAATTTTTTTTTAAATTTTAAAATTTTTTTTTGTTTTTAAATTTTTTTTTTTTTTTAAAAAAATTCGGGTTCAAAATTTTTTTCCCGATTTTGACCCATTGTAGGTCCAACTTACTATGGTCTTATATACGTCGTTGCAAATGTCTTTGAAATATCTATCATTAGATATCCATATTGTCTATTAATGTCTTAGTAATCCAGATATAGGTAAAAAATAGGTCAAAAATAGAGGTTGTCTTGGTTTTTTCCTCATATCTCAGCCATTTGTGGACCGATTTTGCTGATTTTAAATAGCAAAATTCTCGAAAGCATGTCTGACAGAATTATTGAAGATTTGGATCCCGAAGATATCTGGGGTCTTCAGAAAACTGATTTCAACAGACAGACAGACAGACGGACGGACAGACAGACAGACAGACAGACAGACAGACAGACAGACAGACAGACAGACAGACAGACGGACATGGCTTAATCGACTCCGCTATCTATAAGGATCCAGAATATATATACTTTATAGGGTCGGAAATGAAAAATGTAGAAATTACAAACGGAATGACAAACTTATATATACCCTTCTCACGAAGGTGAAGGGTATAAAAAAAGTTATTTATTCGAGTATTCGATTTTTTTGAATATATCTCAGTTATTAGGCGTTATATGAGTTTGGGAGTTATTACAGAATATTTAAAGAATACAAATCCCTTCATTTTGTTAACAAATAATTTGGATGTCAAAAATCGTAAAAACAATCAGTTTTAGGCATATAACCCTTATATTTTATTTAAAAAATAATCATAAAATCATTAAAAAGATTTATTTATAAAACAAAAAAGTCGACGTTACGACTTTTTCTAATTTATAAAAATTAGTTTTTTTCGTCTTTTTATACTGTTTTATTGTAAAAGACATATGGTTACCTAATTTCGTAATGAAATACACATTTTTTAATTTTCAACATATAGTTTGTGCGTACCGCCAACGGTTTTCGAGATATTATATGTCATCGGTTATTTTTTGTATATATATCGGTTATTATGCATTGCATGAGTTTAGGAGTTATTACAGCTTTTTTAAAGAATACAAATACCTACATTTTGGTAGCATGTAACATGTGTGTACATCCAACGGGTTTCGAGATATTGAATGTCAAAAATCATAAAAAGTAATTTTTGGGGATATATCTTGATTATTATGCGTCAACGAGTTTGGGAGTTATTAAAACATCCCTACATTTTTATAACATATAATTTTTGCACACCTCGACCGATTTTCGAGATATTAGATGTCAGCAATTACAAATATCTGTTTTTTGATTATATCTAGATTAATAGTTTGGGAGTTATTACAGAATATTTATAGACTACCAATGCCTCCATTTTGGTTACAAATTTGGATGTCAAAAATCAGTTTTAAGCACATATATCGGTTATTATTTGATTATTGGTTATTACTAACTTTTTATATAATAATAATTCTAACACTTTATTTAAAAAATAATCATAAAATCATTGAAAAGATTTATTTATAAAACACAAAAGTCGTCGTTACGACTTTTGCTAATTTATTAAACGTAGTTTTTTCGTAATTTTATACTGTTTTAGTGTTAAATACATATCAAAACATTCCTACATTTTGATAACATATATTAAAAATCTGTTTTTGGAATATATCTCGGTTATTAGGCGTTGTATTGGTTTGGGAGTTATTACAGAATATTTAAAGGATACAAATCCCTTCATTTTGGTAACAAATAATTTGGATGTCAAAAATCGTAAATACAATCAGTTTTAGGCATATAACCCTTATATTTTATTTAAAAAATAATCATAAAATCATTAAAAAGATTTATTTAGAAACCGAAATTGCAAAACTCAGTTTTTGACATATATCTCGGTTATTATGAATCCTACGAGTTTATTAGTTATTACATTTTAAGAGAATAATAATCCCTACATTTTGGTAACGAATAATTTGTGTGTACCTCCAACGGTTTTCGAGATTTTGGGTGACAATAATCATAAAAAATCAGTTTTTGGAATATATCTCAGTTGCTATGCGTCCTACGAGTTCGGGAGTCATAAAAACATTTTAAAAGAATAATAATCCCTATATTTTGTTAATACTTAATTTGTGTGTACCTCCCGTTTTTCGAGATATGGATGTCACAAATAATAAAAAAACTATTTTTGAATATATCTCGGTTATTAGGAGTTAGAGAATAATAATCCCTACATGTTTTAAACATATAATTTGTGCGTACCTCCAACGGTTTTCGAGATATTGAATGTCAGAAATTGCAAAACTCAGTTTTTGACATATATCTCGGTTATGAGTTAGTAGTTATTACAACACTTTTAGAGAATAATAATCCCTACATTTTGGTAACGAATAGTTTGTGTGTACCTCCAACGGTTTTCGAGCTATTGGGTGTCAAAAATAATACAAAAATCAGTTTTTGAAAATATATCGGTTATTATGCATTGAATGAATTTTGAAGTTATTACAGAATTTGTGAGGAATGAATATCCCTACATTTTGGTAGCATGTAACTTGTGTGTACCTCCAACGTTATTCGTTATATTGAATGTCAAAAATCAATTTTGGGGATTTTTATGCGAAGTACGAGTTTGGGAGTTATCAAAATATCCCCACGTTTTGATAACATATAATTTGTGCATAACTCCAATAATTTTCGAATTTAATTACACAAAAACACAAACTTTTTTTCTTTTTTTAAAAAAAAATAAAATTATGAACACAAAAACAAACTCTTAATAACTTTAATCAAATAAATAAAACTTTCTTAAGTTATCCGTTGTCATTAATTTATATGAATATTCGCTCTTTACGCTCGCATTTTTCTGTATTTTTAACAACTATACAGCAAATAATAAATGAAATAAAAATAATAGTTTTGGTAGAAACAAATATCTCTGACGATGAGAACGACCTGTATAGGATTAATGGTTACAACTCTATTTTTCTAAACCGAAAAGATGATAAAGGGAACAACAAGGGAGGTGGAGGTATCGCGGTGTATATTAGAGAATCTCTCACCTACACACCGATTAGTACACCAACCAACTCATTTGAATCTCTTCAAATAGATGTCAACATAAACAACAATATGCTTTCCCTTCTTGCAATTTACCGTCCCCCATCACTCAATGTACGTTCTTTTATAACAGAGCTTGACCAAACAATAAATGCAGTATACAAAAAAAATGATATTCTAGTAGTGGGAGATATGAACATAGATATAAATAATGTAAATATCACAACAACAAATTATCTCAACACGATAATGTCGAATGGCCTGCAATGCATGATAAATGAGAGTACACGTGAGGATGTAAACAAAAATACTAGCACGTGCATTGACCATATGTTTATAAAAAAGCAACAATCAAGCTCTAATGCAGAGGCTTCAATTATAACAACAACGATTTCAGATCACTACTCTCTTTTTTGTAGTATGTATAAAGAAATGGAAAAAATACAGGGTTCGGAAACTAACAATTATCAGGGTTACAGTTTAAACAATATTAAAATAAATAAACTTATAAGTGAGACTAACTGGAATCAAATAATAGATCAAAACTCAAACACAACTGACATTTACAATAAAATTTCTGAAAAATTCGCCGAAATATATGAAAAATCTAAAAAAACTGTTGAAACCAAAAAACATAGAAAACAAAATGAGTGGATAAGTTCAAATTTAATTAAAAAATGTGATATACGCGATAAACTTTACAAAAAATGGCTAAATAATCGAAACAATAAGGATTATGAAAATAACTATAAAAAATATCGAAATTTATTAAACAAAGAAATAAAATATGAAAAAGACAAATTCTACAGAAACAAATTTATAGAAAATCGAAATAATATGCGTGGTACGTGGCAACTTATAAATGAAATAGTTGGTAAAAAGAAAAACAATATTGATGAAACAATAATAAAAAATTACAAATATGATAATCTAAACACTATTATAAACAATTTTGCTATAAATTTTAAGGACAATGTGCAAAAATTAATTCATAGCTGCAATATCCGAACAATAAACAATTTTGAACCAGCAATTCAAAATTCTATATACATGGAAAACACAAATGAACAGGAAATCTTTAATATCTTAAGTAAACTAAACGTTAAAAAAGGAGCAGGGATTGACGGAATAAGACCTAAAGATATAAAAAACAATGCTTACTTTTTGACACCAATAATCACAAAGCTTGTAAACTCCAGTCTAGAAAATGCGACTATTCCAAAATCTTTAAAAACTTCCATTATAAGGCCAAGTTACAAGAGTGGAGTCAAATCCGAATATAATAATTACAGACCTATTTCAATCCTACCTGTTCTAGAAAAAATACTTGAGGAAATTGTAGTAAAAAGATTAAACCATTTCCTAGAAAGGTATAAAATAATTAATAAAAACCAATTTGGATTTCAAAAAGGTAAAAATATCAACGGACTCTTAGGAAACTTTGCAAACTTTATCAATAAATGCTTAAGCAAACAAATGCACTGCCTGGTATTATTTATTGATTTTAGCAAAGCATTTGACACTCTATCTCACAAAAAACTTGTCCAAATATTAGAAAGAAATGGAATACGAGGTAATATTTTAAAATGGTTTAAAAGCTATCTCGATTGTAGATCGTATCGCATCAAAATCAATAACACTTTAAGTGAAGAGGTTTCAATTGATTATGGTGTCCCACAGGGTTCGAAACTTGGCCCAGTACTTTATATTCTATACGCAAATGACATGCTCAATGCTATGCAACAAAGTACAACTTTTGCCTATGCAGACGATACTGCTGTAGTTGTTTCAAACAAAAACATTCACCTCGCCACTGAGATTATGCAAAATCAATTGAATGTAGCCACAAAATGGTGCCATGATAATGGACTAAACATAAACTCAAGAAAAACTAAAATAATGCATATTAAGCCCACACACTTTGAACAACACAACATCCAGCTAAAATTCGACGAACTAACATGCTTACATAACACCAACAACCAGAACAATGATACTTGTACAACATATATTGAATTGGTTACATCATATAAATACCTGGGAGTATATGTTGATAATCATTTCAAATGGAATGTTCATGTAGAAAACCTTCAGAAAAAGCTTCGAAAATCAGCGTATATGATGTACCATTTAAGCAACTGTGCCACATATAGCGTACTAAGGCAAGCATATTTTTCAATGGTAGAATCATATATAAGGCATGGAATTGCAGCCTGGGGAAGTGCAACACATTGCAGACTGTTACAGAGTACCCAGGATCGTATTTTAAAAATTCTTAAGAAGAATCACCGGTTCTCTCAAAAAAATCAAAACAACATCAGCAATAACAACAATCACAACTCAAACATCAACAACTTTAATAGTATCAACAACAACATCATCAGCAACACTAACATCAGCAACAATAACATAAACAACATCAGCAACAACAGCCATAATACTAATATCAACAACAACATCGTCAACAGGAACATAAACAACAACACCAGAAGCAACAACAACATCAGTAACAATAACATCAGCAGCAATAACAACATCAACAACATTAGCAACAACAACATCAGCAACAGCATACATAACGCAAACATCAACAACAACACCAGCAACAACAACGTCAACACGTTTAACACAAATAATAACACCAACAACAACATCATCGATAATGCCAACAACATTGCTAAGGACCAACATGTATTAAATGTTAAAAACATATACCGCATAACATTAGCAATTGAATTTTATAACGACCCGAGGTTCCTTAAGCCAATTGATCACCAATACAATACAAGACGTAGAGCAGAAGGACGTTTCAAGGTCGAACGCTTTTTCAACAACTATGGAAAAAATTGTCTTGAAGTAGCTTTGCCAAACATTTTCAATAAATTGCCACTAAATCTTTTAAATATACTAAATGCCCACAAAAGGAAAAAACTTTTAAAAACATTTTTTGTCAGTTCACAATGAATGAATTATTGTAAATATTAAAAATCTTTCTTACTTAAATTAAAAATTGAATAAGTTTCAAAAACTTTTTATCATAATTTCCTGCAGACAAACCCATAGGGTTTCGCGGGTTTAGATTTAAGATATAATGTAAAATTAAATATTGAATAAAGATAAATATTAAAAAAAAAAAAAGTTATTTATTCGAGTATTCGATTTTTTTGAATATATCTCAGTTATTAGGCGTTATATGAGTTTGGGAGTTATTACAGAATATTTAAAGAATACAAATCCCTTCATTTTGTTAACAAATAATTTGGATGTCAAAAATCGTAAAAACAATCAGTTTTAGGCATATAACCCTTATATTTTATTTAAAAAATAATCATAAAATCATTAAAAAGATTTATTTATAAAACAAAAAAGTCGACGTTACGACTTTTTCTAATTTATAAAAATTAGTTTTTTTCGTCTTTTTATACTGTTTTATTGTAAAAGACATATGGTTACCTAATTTCGTAATGAAATACACATTTTTTAATTTTCAACATATAGTTTGTGCGTACCGCCAACGGTTTTCGAGATATTATATGTCATCGGTTATTTTTTGTATATATATCGGTTATTATGCATTGCATGAGTTTAGGAGTTATTACAGCTTTTTTAAAGAATACAAATACCTACATTTTGGTAGCATGTAACATGTGTGTACATCCAACGGTTTTCGAGATATTGAATGTCAAAAATCATAAAAAGTAATTTTTGGGGATATATCTTGATTATTATGCGTCAACGAGTTTGGGAGTTATTAAAACATCCCTACATTTTTATAACATATAATTTTTGCACACCTCCACCGATTTTCGAGATATTAGATGTCAGCAATTACAAATATCTGTTTTTTGATTATATCTAGATTAATAGTTTGGGAGTTATTACAGAATATTTATAGACTACCAATGCCTCCATTTTGGTTACAAATTTGGATGTCAAAAATCAGTTTTAAGCACATATATCGGTTATTATTTGATTATTGGTTATTACTAACTTTTTATATAATAATAATTCTAACACTTTATTTAAAAAATAATCATAAAATCATTGAAAAGATTTATTTATAAAACACAAAAGTCGTCGTTACGACTTTTGCTAATTTATTAAACGTAGTTTTTTCGTAATTTTATACTGTTTTAGTGTTAAATACATATCAAAACATTCCTACATTTTGATAACATATATTAAAAATCTGTTTTTGGAATATATCTCGGTTATTAGGCGTTGTATTGGTTTGGGAGTTATTACAGAATATTTAAAGGATACAAATCCCTTCATTTTGGTAACATTTGGATGTCAAAAATCAGTTTTGGACATATATCTCGGTTATTATGCATGCTACGAGTATAGTGGTTATTAAAAAAATTTTAGATATGAATACATAATCATAAAATCATTGAATAAAATTATTTTAAAACAAAAAGTCGACGTTACGACTTTTGCTAATTTATGAAAAGTGGCTTTTTGTCTTTTTCTACTGTTTTAGTGTAAAAGACATATGGTTACATAATTTAGTAATAAAAACACACATTTTTTTATAATCACGATAAAAAGTTAGACTATTACGATTATTTAAACTTAAAGACATTTTTTAGTTAGTTCACAGTTCGACTTTTTTAACAACTACATATCGATAATGGCTGAGTTTTAGCAAAATATTTAAAATAAAGTTTATTTTTAAACCCCTCTGGGAATATACTCTTCCCGAAATTTTTTATTTGCCTACATCTGATGATTTTCTATATATTAAGTGAATTAGATTATAAAAATAAATATTTTGCATATATCTCGGTTATTATGCGACCTATGAGTTTAGGAGTTATTACATCATTTTTAGAGAATAATAATTCCTACATTTTGGTTACACATAATTCGTGCATACCTCCCACTATTTTTTGGATGTCAAAAATTACAAAAATCTATTTCTTGCATTTATCTAATTTATTATGCTTCCTACTAGATTAGGAGTTATCGCAAAATTTTTAGAGAATAATAATCCCAACATTTTGGTTACACATAATGTGTGCGTACTTCCAATGGTTTTCGAGATATTGGATATCAAAAATCATAAAAAAATCAAAAAATTTTGAAAATATCGGTTATTAGGCGTCCTATGAGTTTAGGAGTTATAACCAAATTTTTAGGCAATAAAAATTCCTTCATTTTGGTTGCATATAATTTGTTAGTATCTTCAAAGGCGAATTTATACAAGATGGTGTCAGTAATAGTGTTGACACCATCTTGTTGTTGTTGTAGAATCGACACCACCTGTTTAAATTTGCCATGAAATAGTACAAGATGGTGTTGTTGTGGAATCGACACCACCTTGTTTAAATTTGTTATGAACAAAAAAGCGGGAAAAAGACGAAATTGTACAAGGTGGTGTCTGTTTCTTTTATTGTTGTTGCTGCAGAATGCACACATCTTAAATTGGTTGCCAAATATCATAAATATAAGTTTTTTTTCATATATCTCGGTTATTATGCGTCCTATGAGTTTAGGTGTTATCACAACATTTTTAAAGAATAATAATCCCTACATTTTGGCAACACATACTTTTTTCATACTTCCAATGATTTTCGAGATATTGAATGCCAAAAATATATCTCGGTTATTATGCATCCTATAACTTTAGGACTTATTACAACATTTTGAGAGAATAGTAATCCCTACATTTTTGTTACATGTAATTTGTGCGTACCTCCAACGGTTTTCGAGATATTGAATATAATATATCATAAACAGTTTTTTGCATATATCTCGGTTCTTAGGCGTCCTATGTGTTTAGGGGTTATTACAACATTTTTAGAGAATAAAAACCACTACATCTTGGTAACATATAATTTTTGCATACCTCGAAAGATTTTCGAGATATTGGATGTCAAAAATTACTTAATATAGTTTTTGACATATACATCGGTTATTAAGCGTTGTATGAGTTTAGAAGTTATTACAGAATATTTAAAGAATACTAATCCCTACATGTTGCAGCATATAATACCTCCAACGGTTTTCGAACATTGGATGTCAAAAATCATAAAAAATCAGTTTTTGAAAATATATGTCGGTTATTAGGCGTTATATGAGTTTAGGTGTTATTAGAGAATAATTAAAGAGTAAAAATCCCTTCATGCTGGCATTTATGCGTAGCTCCATCGGATTTCGAGATATTGGATGTCAAAAATCTTATAAAACCAGTTTTTGCCATATATCTCGGTTATTATGCGTCCTACGAGTTAAGGAGTTATAACAACATATTTAGAGAATAATAATCCCTACATTTTGGTTACACATAATTCGTGCGTGCTTCCAACAATTTTCAAGATAGTGGATGTTAAAAATTGCAAAAATCAGTTTATTGCTATTATCTCGTTTATTATGCGTCCTACTAGTTTGGGACTTATCACAATATTTTTAAAGAATAATAATTCCTACATTTTGGTAACATAAAACTTTTGCATTCCTCCAACGTTTTTCGAGATATTGGATGTGAAAAATTACAAAAAATCAGTTTATTGCTATTACCTCGGTTATTATGCGTCCTACGAGTTAATGAGTTATTACCAGGGAAACCGAAAATATGCTCTAAAAAAAGCATTTTAGGCGCTTTAAATATGCAGTAAAAACTTTAAAATATGCTCTTAAAATTTAAAAAATATGCTCTTTAACCAAAAAATATACTTTTATTTAAAAAAATCAATATAATTCATTTCTAAAAAGGTAAAGTAACATAAAATAAACAAAAAATAACATGAACTAAAACAAGTATAACAAAAAATAAATACAACATAAAAACTATAGGAACTTAAGCTATGAAACGGCCTCGAAAGGTATTTCTTGATGATATTTTATATAAATATAAAGTCACTTCTTCAATTTAGGTTATTATTGCAATAAATTACAAAATATTGACTTAAATTTTCAAATAAAAATCGTTGTCTATTGGATCTGAAAACATTTTTATACATAGAAAATGTTCTTTCGACATCAACTGATGTTATAGAAGCAAATTTAAAAGACAATATTTCTTTAACACTTAGAACGGTTATGTTTGAATTAGAACTAAAATTTGATATTTATTTATTAAAATAGTGCTAATTTTATATTAAAACAAGAAAGAGAGCTATATTCGGTTGTGCCGAATCTTATATATGCTTCACCAAATTATACTTCAAAATAAAAAATTTAAATATTTTTAGCTGAACAAACATTTTTTTTTCAGTTTTTTAA